>NC_072870.1:2005000-2312788 GCF_028858705.1 Grus americana | reverse complement strand
CTTAAGTGATATAAGACAGTGTAATAAAGTGACCATTTTGAATTAAAACCAGAAATCTTCTAGCACTTTTTTTTTTTATTCTACAAATAATTTAAATCTAAGCCAAGACTATTGACCTACAGATTTGCCTGGGTATTAAGTGGAAGCACAGCAGTTCATCCTCAAATTTCATACAAAGAAAGTTGAAGTGTTGAAGCTACGTTACTTAACTCTTCTTTTTTCCGCCCTGACAAACCCCGTACTCACAAAGGGAGGAGGTGTAGGAGCCATGTATTTAAACGTGGCTGTAGCATCTAACGGCGCACTTGCGGCTTTGCAGCACCTTCCTGGCGCAGGGCCCGTCAGCGGGCGCCACAGAGAGCAGGGGTCTCTGCGCTGGTGCCGTTCCTCTGTAACCGCCGGGTGGGCGCAGGGAGGCTGCGGTACCCCACCGCAAGCACTGCCGTGTGGGAAGAGCCGTGGGAGTGGGAGAGCAGCCTCAGGAGCGTGTCGGGCTCCTGCGTGACGCTTAGACTCTTAGTTTTGGGCTGTTGTAACCTTAGGTCCAGCTTTTGAGTGCCATCGCTCACGCATGCAGGGGCACAGACCTAGGCTCCGTGTTTGAAAAATGCGTGGGGATGCTTTAAAAGCGTCAGCGAGCGACACTTAGAGGAACCATTCCCTGACCACGGCTCCCTCGTTTGGCCCTTCCGAGGGGAAGATGATGGGGCGGGGGAAAGAGGCAATTCCTTGAATTAAGTAGGTAGGATATTTCCCTGTCTCGTCATGAACTAAAGGCAGTACTCCTGTTTTCGTAGCTGCCTCATAACAGCCACTCTGAAGAGGCAGGAGGCTGTAATTTCCTTAGGTCTGAAGAGCTGCTTTTTGGCTGAGATTTATTAGAAGCAGAAAGTAAATGGCATCATGAGTGGCAGTGCCACAGCCTCCTAGGCTAAAGCAGTGTGACGTTCAGGTACTGAGCTCGCGCGATTGCTTCACGGTTTGCAGTGCTTTGTGGTGCCACTGTGGAGTTTTTGAGCATTCCCTGGCTTTAGCCTGGCAGCGACTGTGGAGGGGCAGCTCTGGCCAGCTCCAGAGGCTGCACGCTCGCACCACGGTGGCACGACGTTGCTGAAAGAAATACACTATTTATTTTATTTCAGCAAAAACGGCCTGTGCGTAAAGCACGGGAAAATTACTGATAATATTCCCTGAGGAGGTTATTCTCTACTTTGTGTGGTTTCATAAGTTGGAATGTTGCATTTCTATAAAATGAAGACATTTTAAATTTTGTTTCTGCCCAAACCCACTGAAACGGAAGAAACTTTTAAATACAAGTCCTCATTTCCTATATTTAACTCTTTTTCATAGTTTATGAACTATATGCACTAGCAAAGCCTCCTTTATTATTAGCCAAAGTGTGGCATAGCTTTATTTTTTATACTGAGCTTGCTGCACTCTTGAATAATTCAAAGGGACGTTGTGAATCTGTTCCGTTGCCGGTTAAAGAAGGCAGTATGGCCTTTACTACATAGGGCCATGACTCTGAAAACAGACAAAACAAACTTGTCCTTTTGTCCTGACCTTTCTCTGGAACAGTTTTCTCTGCTCAATATTAAAATACAGTGAGGTTATATGAGCAAAAATGAAAGAGTTACCCTTAAGTAACAGTTCATGTTGCTAAAAGAAAAAAAAAAACCAAAAACCCAAAGCTGCAAAAGTTTTATTGTGATTTTGCACTTCCGGTGCTGCTGGAAGTTTGCCTCTAATATTGGCGATGCCATGCAGGCCGTGACAAAATACGTACTCCTGATGGGTTTAATTTTCCATTTTGTAATAGTCAGTGTAGGATCGGTTTCAGATTTATCCTTTTGATCAGCTATTGGAAAAATGATTCAAGCGTGTCACTCTAATATGAATGGACTTTCTTGAAGAAGTCCTAAACTTATACCAAAGCCCACCCTTACTCGGGGACGTGCACAAGCATGTTTTTGGCCATAGCTGCTTTCCTGAGGTCCAGTTTCTTACACTGCTGAGCAAGAAAGTTGTAGTCACTTGCTTTCAAGAAAATAAAATTCTCCACTTTCTCCAATTAAAGAATAATTGCTATTACAGTTTAATCACAGTTCCTCCTAGTATGGAATACACCAGAGGAATGTTCTCCCTGTAGTCCAACAAAATGAAGTCATAGAAGGGATGATAGCCTTTCTAGATCTGTCCCATGTGTGAACATCCGTGAGGCATAAGATCTATTTAAGGTAAAGGAAAAGTTTGGCAAAAGACAACATGAGTGTAAACTGGTGTAAAATAAGAGTTAGCGGGAAGTTGAGCTTTCAACTCAAAGCCTAGTGAGATTCTGTAGAAATTGTAGGAGGAGGAAGCAGGAAAATAACTGGTTTGCAGGCACGAGTTGATTTAGATTATATAAAAAGGAAAAGCTGTATGTGATTAAAGTCTCTGACAGCAGAGAGCTGAATTGCTGATCTCGAAGTTCCCCTCTACTGCATGCCAGTTCGCCTTCCCAGTTAGGAGAGTTACAAGTGTGTGTAGGAACCCACATGCTTAAGAAAGAATCGAGTTCCCTCTCCTGTGGCTCTTTTCTGCATGAGCTGAGAAACAAGAGAGAGAAAAACCCAAGTTTGCTCATAAAATGCAGTCAGGCCTAAGCCCAGCTCACCCTGCTAACCCTCCCCTGTCTCCCAAGCCTAAAGAGCTCCTTAAATTAATAAAAGTAAAGCTGAGAATAGATGTAGAACTGGAAGTTGATGTTTATTACTCTTTCTTTAAGAGACTTGAGGTTGGCTTTGTCTAAATATTTTAATAAAAATATTTTAATCGTGAAGCAGGTGGATTTTATCCTAGCCATGTGAAGCAGCAAACATTCGGTGCATGAAAATTTTCCATGGTACTCTCTTTATTTTTGCCAACTATGCTCCCTATTTCTTTCTGAACAGGTTTTACTCTAATCTAGTTGAACAAAATAATCTCATACTTTTATAAATAAAAATAAAAATAGTGCCTAAAGCAGGCAGAGGGTTAATAAAAATGGAAATTCTGTTAAAATTACTAATCAGTCTGTTTAATGTTTTATAGTCTCCCCTCCCCCTAACACATGTTCTTCTCTTGTAAAGCACCTTATTGCTTCCTGCTTGTTTACCGGCTTTTAGCAAGTCAAGCAGCTTTCAGATTGCTTTGATGTTAATTATAGAACTTGTTCAATAGGGCTTGCTAGGTGAAGGAAAATAGCTCGTATGTTTAAGAAAATATCTAAATATACAGACAAGTGCTCTGTGCTTTGGTTCTGAAGAAGGAGATGACAAGATAGCGATGACTTAGTGTTGTGTTGTCACATACAGGCTGTGTTTGGGTGGCGTGCTGCTCTCGCTTTGCAAGACTTGATATTAGTTTGTCTTCGCTTCTCTTGATGATAAAGGGGAACTGAGGACTGGTCCTCGTAATTGTAAAAGGAATTGAGTTTTAATATCTCTTGTGCCAAAGCAAAAGTTTGAAGGAACAGGGATTTTTGCCTTAGCCCACAAAATCTGTTACTATAAACTGTCCCTTTGGATCGTGGTTATCCCAGCTGCTCCGTTGTTCTGCTCTGGACCCTGGTCCAGCCCGAGCTGCACGTACGCTGTGTCAGTCAAGGTCAAGACAGAGAGAGCCGGGTGGGAGCTGGGGGTCGGCCGTGGCCGTGCGCTCTGTGCTCTCTGGCAAGTCACAGCCTCATTTTTCCCTGTTCATTTTGTATGTAAATTGTGTTTAATCATAAAGAACTTGTCTACCAATTCCTAATCAAGGCATAAAGGCTTAATCAGAGAATTTGTGCAGTGTTTGGAGATCTTCAGATGAAAGGTTCAGTACCTGTGTGATAAATGAATATTAATAATTTCTAGTACAAAGCACCGTAGCCATTACAGCTGACTGGGGAGTTTGTCAAAACCCAGTGCTGTGCTGAATGACCGGAGAGTACCTATCAGGAAGCGATGTAAAACCTTTAACTTATTAGTGCCATTGTATTTATAAATCAGTAACAATACACAGAGGGCGAGGGTGGAAGGTGTATTATTACAAAATGCTTTTGAAAGATTTGAAGTAAAATTTGCGGTCTGATGTTTCCTCTAAGAATTGCAGTGTTTTCAGTGATGGAAAGATATTATTTTCAGTATTGAGGCTTGTGCCTTCCGATCTTGTAAATGAACCGGTGCTTTAGTATGCAGTAAATACTGAAAATGACCCCCTCAAACTTTCTTCTTCATACTAATGATACATTTTGATATAATTATTACGGGTGTGCTGTTACTGTTCTACGGCAGGTACCAGTGGGTGTGTTGTTTCCAGAAGCAGTAAGTGGCATGGCAGCTTGCATACTATTTTACCGTGATCATAAAACATTTCCTGGAGTAGACCTGCATGAGATTGTAACATCGCGTTGGCGGAGAGAGACCTTACCTATCAATAGCAATGCAAGGCTTGTAATTTTAAGTCTTTCTAATTTAAATCATGAAAATCTGTTTTTCATGAATAATTCAGAGATCTGATTTAGTAGAATTATTTCCAGCCCATGTATATTAAACAGCCAACCTGCTACGCCAGTTCGGTTTAAGACACTGTTGATGGGGGTTTTCTCTTTCCTGCAGAAATGATCGTCTTTGTTAGAAAATAAAGCTGCTGTGGTATTTTGTCCGTTTGATTGCATGAGGATTTTTCTTTAAACCTCATAGGCTAAAATTCAAGCTGAAGAAAAATAAACCCCTTACTACTAGGAGCTCCTAGAATTCAATTTGGAGAGAGTAAACCTTGTACTGTATCCATTAGGAAAATGGCAGTATTCTTCCATTTCCTGATGTTATTCAATTACTTACCCCGCTTCCTGCTTTTAGCATAAACTGTATATTTTAGCTCATGACCTTTGACAGCAAATTGAATCAGAAGTGGAGATGCAATGAAAGTTTTTTTTTTTGTTGTTCTTTTTTAAAAGACTCTTTAAAAGCATTGATGCGTAGGAAATTTTAGGGTATGTTTTATTTTGTTGTTGTTTTTTCTTTTTTTTTTTTTTAAAAAAAAAGCCTTGCTGTGGATTTTGCAATACAGTGCATTTTCCATGGAAAAAAAGAAAATTTAAGTTAATGTCCTGCCGTATTTGCTTTGGAGAACAGAGTCTGCGTAGCTGCTCTTGTTAGTGCATGCCTGCTGAAATTAGCATTGCATATTTTAGTTAATACCAATAAAAGTGGAGTTTGTTTAATTTAGAATAAAACCTTTGTTTAGATTGGATTAGCACTTGACGAAAAATATTTAGCTTGTAAAATGATGCTATTGACACAAAGTGGTTACAAGTCCAAAGTCATCTTGGGCTTTGTTTCACCACTGTCGTGGCCTTTCTCTTCTTGCCCACTCCCTGCTCACAGGTTTTTATAGTTTTTAAATGATTTTATGCAGTTTAAAGCCTTATGATGGAATGAAAAAAATGTCTTTTTCTGTGTTAAATCATCAGAACAGTATAAACTGAGTCTTTTAAAGGTGAGACAATCTTTCTGTAATGTGTTACAAACACATAGTGCCTCCGAGTGAGCGAAGCTTGTGTCTTAGAACTGAGGAACGTTGATAAACAGTGCTGAAGGTGTATTCACACGGCATCCTAAGAAACCCCTCATCTATCAGGAACTCCAACATGTTCAAGGGTATCAGGAAGCCTGCAGAGAGTAATTAATCATCAGCCCTTCCATGGCTTTTATTTTGCCCCAGTTTTACTGTCTTGGAAATATAGACTTCATTTTCCAAAGCTTCTCAGCACCACGATTAACCAAGTCCCAGTGCCAAACTGACTTGGGAGTCAAAGTCTTAATAAAAACGGGTAGGATTTAGGCTCTAGATTGCCGCTGTGGCTATTGACGTTTAGTCAAAATCTGGTTTTCTCTTACTGATTTTACACGGCCCTTCAGGAAGGGAAGGTCAGCCCAGCCATGCCGAATGCACTGGAGTTGCAGTCGTGTGGGTGGTGAGACACCTGAGACATCACCTGGGCAAACCACACAGTTTCTCACTTATGTAAGACTTTAAATTTTCAACATCTTCAGGTGTGTGGCCCCCTAGAAAAGAAGGGAGAGAGGGAGTACAGAAGTGTTTGGACTAACAGTGCTGCAAAATACCCTCTCGCAATGAGAGGGGTGAATCTTCACATACGTTGTTCTAATCTTTAGCTCCTTCTAGACTGTAGCTCATTTACAAGCTATACTATTTCCCTTACACTTGAGTAGTGTGAACACAAAAGGAAACCCCAAACACCATATTCGTCTGAAGCTTTCCAACACAGGTACCCCAGACCTACCTAAATCTCTGCAGAAATCATTGGTAAGACTACCAGTGCTGCCCAGATCAGCCAGCCCAGCCATACCCAGTTCCCTGCTCCTCATGAGACTCCTCACACAGGGTGTTCCCTGAGCTCTTCTATTATCGCTTGAATGAGACTTCAGTAGTTCTTAGCTTTATCTGACCAGAATGCCTTCACGTCATAGTTCCCCCCAAAATTTATCATTTTTACTAATCCTGTGTCTTTACAGAATAATGACATTTTGAGAGGAGTAAGAGCCCACTGGTATGTTCAGAACTTGCACTTGGATTGAACTTGAACAGAACTTGAATTCAGTAAGAAAAAAATCAGAAGATGTCTTAAATTTGTTTTTCCAGTGTGAAGAAGCAGACACCCCCTTTCCTTCTGTCGGTGACAAAAGCAGCTACCCCTCACCTGTTGTGGTATCTACTTGCACTTGGAAGTGCAAGCTCTTTTTCTACAAGTTGCAAAATTTTCAGGCCTGTGTACAATGCTAAGTCGTATCGTGGTCCGACTTGCTAGGAGAGAGCCTGACCTCTCTGCATATGTATTTGTCTAGCTTGGTACAAGAGCTTTGTTGCTTCGGGTTGCGTTGCTCTGCAGGCTGTTCCAAGATAACATTTAATTCATTCTTGTTCTGGCTGCAGCAATGCCAAGTATTTGTTGAACATCTGTCAGTGTGTTCAGATTATTAACCTAACTTCTGCTCATTTATGTTAATAAAAACATTTGAGCTTTGGAACAAGCATGTGTAACAGTTCCTCACACTACTAGTCCCACTGAAATCCAGCTGAGAGGGTTGACGCAATCTTACCCCAGCTGGCAAACCATTGGCAATTCCTCCTTCAAAAGCATTGCTGCACGTTCTGTGCTACTCGGACCTGGAAGGTGGCACAGCTTATAAATGCTTGCATTTAATCTTTAAACTCTAAAGTTCATACTTTGGGACAGACTAGAATATATGGGATAGGGACACCAGAACTGTTTCCAAATTTGGCATCTGTAATCAGAAAGTTGTGGGCTGTCGTACCGGCGCAGCCTGGTGCCTGTTGGCCATTGTGTTACGAAGCCAACAGAAATGTGTTGAGGAGCACAGAGTAACGTAAAGCTGGTGAGATCAGGATCCATAAGTACTCTTCTCAGATCTGCCATAGAGGCAGGTCCCTTCAGTCTCCATTGTTGGAGATTTCCACATCTCCCCATCGCTTGGATGAGGTTGGTCTCGAGGGCCCCTCTGACTAAAGCTGTTTTGTGTCACACTGAGCAGGTAATTTCTTTTCTGGGAGCAGAAACTGCTGTTTGTTAGTTACTTGGTGTCTGCTATTGGGCTGCTAGTGTAATATGGATAACAAGCAACTCTGAAGCCAGCCTGGGAAATGGTCCCTGTGGTTGGGTCTCCAAAAGCCTTCATTTTATTGTTAGCACACAGTTTTTGCAAGTTGAATTAGAGGACAGATCTCCTTTTTGGACTACCATGTAGTCTGCTGGGCAGCAAAATGCACTTGGAGCCATTCTCCCAAGTCCTATAATCTTTTACTGCAGATACTATTAATAAAAGTATTAATTACACTTCTGGAATTAGGATTTCATAATGAAACCTCAAACAGAAAACTCAAGCCAGGTTGGCCAAATGTCATGAAACACTCAAACTTGAGCTGCGAGTAAAATAAAAGTCTGAGTTGCTTTAAGGTTTACGGTTAAAAGAATGTAAAACTTTTCAGCTTGTCCAAGTTTTGACAGAAAACCTTGCAGTACTGGGCAGGCCTGGCTGGGTTTCCTTAAGTGTGAAATGCAAGATAAAACTGGTGACTTGGAGCCAAGCACAATGAAACGAAAAGGTTCTCCTGAAACAAAGAGAAATGGAGGTGCACAGATTTTTCTCCCAGCTCTCCTTCAAATCCTAGCCCGGTTCAATGGGGTGCGCTGGCTGGAGCATCCCCAAGTGCGGCACGGGACTGCACTGGGAGAAGGTGCAACTGGAAGAAATACTGGGTCCAGTGACGCGGCTCGGCTGACTTCAGGGGAGCTGGGGTGTTTTATGCCAGCTGAGGCTTTTGACCATCGAGTTACTGTTTAGTTGTAGAGTGAGCACAGAAGTGAGATAAACTCGTAACAGCTTTCTCGTTGCCTTGTAATGTGTACAGAAGTACCAACATACAAGCTGTAATTAAAAGCTGTTTTGAATACATTTCAAATGTTTGACTTGGATAGGAGGGGAAAGGCAATTTTCTCTCTGTCCTTCCTTTCACCCTTGAACTGGAACTTCTACAGCCTGTTAGGCGAAATGAAGAACTTTTTTTCCTTTTCTATCCAGAAAGGCTTTTTACGAAAAAGGAGTGGTTGTTAAAGTATTCAGGAAGATTTTGCTGACAGTGGATAGAGTTGTGTTTGCACGTGTGGGGAGCAGGGGGAGTCAGCCATCTGACATTTCTGTTCATCCAGTACACTCCAGAATTCTGATTATTTACAGTATTTTTAATTTACTTGAATTACTTCAATGCTTAGGTATTCAATTTTAAGGACTTTTGACTTTCCTCTCTCTTTTTTTTCTTAATGTCCTGATTGAAGTTTTGTGCTAACAGGGATGAATTGGGGTCAGAAGGAGGTAAATAGCAGTCGGTGGGGTTTTATCCAGAGCCCTTTTATCTATGATTGGAATAGTTTAATTTTTTATTTTTACACAAGACTTTGTAGCTCTTATGGAAATTGCTGCTGGCTCTTTCACATCAACGTGAAGCACGCTCATGCTAATGAAAGCAGTTTCCCAGGGCTTCAGTGGACTTTCGGAGCAGGGAGGAGGGTGCGTTTCCACTAGTAACTGTGTTGGGGCTATTGCCGCCTTTGACATTAACTCCCTGAGTATGATG
Source organism: Grus americana (assembly GCF_028858705.1). Classification (NCBI taxonomy): domain Eukaryota; kingdom Metazoa; phylum Chordata; class Aves; order Gruiformes; family Gruidae; genus Grus; species Grus americana. The sequence goes on along the minus strand of NC_072870.1, from coordinate 2,303,608 downwards.
AATTGCAGCCACTTTCCTCCACCACCAGGTAATCTCCACTGTAACATTTTGTAGTGACTTTTGTAGTCAAAACCAGTTTGTAAGGCAGTGGAAACACTCCTCTCGCATCCTACCCTAATCAATAATACAGCTGGCACCCTTGAGGTGGGCTTTGCTGAAAATCTGGGAACATGGACATTGCCCTGAGTTGATTAAACAGATCTTTGAGTGTTGTGATTTGTAGATGTCTGGTCTTAGTAGGGTAAATTGATTCACAATCTATGACTTTAAAAAAGGTGCTTCAGCCGAAGAAATCTAGTTTGGGACCTTGATGCCACAGCTCTTTGGCTTTGAGCACGCCGCTGTTGCCTCTGCCCCACGAACTTGGGGGGAGCAGTTTTTCCCTCTGCTTGTTCTTCCACCAGATAGCCGCGTTGTGTTTGCAGCGTACATAGGGACTGCAGGTAGAACAAACACCTCCACCAGCGGTGCTCCAGTCGCGCCTGGGACTGGTGCGGTGTGGGTGTTAGTAGCTCCTGGGAAGGCTTTGCCTGCCCTTCCTTGTAACCTGCTCCTCCTTGCCACTTGCTGCTCCTTCTTTAACACCAGCCTGTTGTGCATGATGGCATTTGTCTTTGGATGAACGCGGAGCGGTTTAAATATGTATTAGAGGGCGATTTTCGGGTGGGAGGGAGGGTTTTCCTTTGGCGTTGCTGTGCTTTGCTGGAGGGCGCTCGGCCCGGCGGGCTCCCTGCGCGGCGGGGGCTGCCAGCCTCTCGGCAGGGCTGGGGCTCCCTCTGCGGACCGAAGCGGCAAAGTGCGGGGTTCCTGCTCGGAGCCCCCCTCGCCCTGCGGGCTGCAGCCAAAACCTGCCAGTCCTGAATTTGTTTCCCTCTTTACACCCCCCCCCCTTCTTTTTTCTATTTTTTCGTTGTGTGGTTCCCCCTCCCTAGGAGCCTCTGCATTTCAAACTCCTTTTCTGTTCCCTGTGACACAGTACGCTCATTTAAGGAAGGCGGGTTTGTTGCTTGTTTGTTTTCAGTGGCATTGCAGTAGCAGCAGATTCCAGTTTGGATCAGACAGGCGTTAACTGGTCTCCCCTGGCTGCCTCCTGCTAGCTGAACAAGCAAAAGAAAAAGGGAATTGGTGTTCCAAAATATCCCAAGTTTATTCTTTTATCTCACCGAAGCAGGACAAAGCCATTGCAGCCCTTGCTATGGCGTTTGTCGGCATTGCTCGTGGAGAGTTTGAGTCCGCGCACTGAATGACAATCTGAAAACATTCAGAGTCTTCACACAGGTCTGACTGCAGAATTGGAATTAAAAGTGTAAATATCTATTGACAGGCAAGAGGCTGAAGGTGTGACTTGCTAAGAGTCAAACATGCTTTACCTTGCTGTTTGAAAGTAGAAAATCTGTGAGAGAAAAGCAGAAGACCTGTGGAGCTGCCTCTCCCCCTTTTCTGCCAGCTGCTCGGACTGGGTTTGGTTGGAACTGGCTCAGAGCGAGTGATGAATCCTCCTCTGCTTCCAGTAAGACTTTAGTTAACACTAAGTATGTTAAAATTTTTGAGATAGTGGTAGGAACCTTTGTTGGAGAACCAGAAATGACATTTCTAAAGGCATCGCTTGCTCCCTTCTTCCTTTGGGCACCAACTCAGGTGGTCAGTAATGGGAGTGTAAATGACAATACTGTGAATTGCTTTCCTGTTCCTGGAAGAGGAAAATAATGGAGAAAAGGTTTTGTGCTGGAAGATTTGCAGGGTCTGGTGTTAGTCAGCACCCTGAGTGGTCACTGCCAGGAAATGACAAAAATCAAGGAGCAGGGAAGTCCGGGGAAGCTGGCAGAGCCCAGCAAGCTGTTGGGGCCCCCCTGCTCCTCCTGTGAAGCTTGTGAGAGCTTTGGCTATTAAGATCTATTTGCAGAAAAGCAAGTGAATTTGCAGAGGGAATGCAATCACATTAAGCATCTTCACAATCATCTCTGGGTGTTATTGTGCGGGGCTGAAGCTTACAAAAGCAACACTAGCTCCTCGTTGTCACCACCTCCACTTCCAGCTTTCAGAGTGACTAGCTGAAATGTGGAACTACAATTTTATTGGGTCCTATACTGTGAAGTATTACAGGTTTTGCTGCTTCTACAATGCCATAGCAAATTAGTAGCAGAACTGCCAAACTGTATTTTGCCTGTGATCAACCTTACTAATGTATTATTCAGCCATGATTATTTTTTTAATGGTCTAAGAAGTGTAGAAGCATTTCAGCGTGGCTGGATGGGAGTGGTGGATATCACTAATTATAACATCTTCATTATAAATATGGATAAAGCTGAAGTTTAAAATGATGTGTCTTTTTTTAGTGGAGTAACTAGTTATATGGAGCATACTAACAGATGTATATTAATGGTTTTATCTTTTTTTTTTTTTTTTGCAAGTATTTAGAAATGCCATGAAGTTGGTAAAGGGCATGTCTCTAGTAAACCTGCGATGACTATGGCAACTAAAGAATAGCTGTTTCCCATCTTTTTCCCCCATTCCTCCTTTACTGATGAGGAGCAGAGTCCTGACGCACATCCAGCACAGCCTGGCTTTCTATAGACTTTGACCTTCTGGTTGGATTCTCTGGTGTCTAATAAGGAATAAGCTTGCCGTGGTATGCTCTTCTCCTCCGTCTTGATGCTTCCTTTCAGGATTTTGTAGTCATCTAGTGTCTGAGATCACTACTCATCAGTCAAATCTGGTTGCAATTAATTTTATAATGGAAAATCAACATAACTTGCATTAAATTTGATAGGGTAGGTGAGCTGAAAACCTGGAGATTGACAGTTAATTTGTTAAGCTGAGCTTTTCATTTCAGCCTATTGAAATGGAGCTCTTCCAGGTAGACCGGTAGGCTTAAACCGGCGCATTCATATGTGTGTGCCTCTACTAAATTTTACAACCTCAAGGACAGGACACCAAAGGGTTGATACTGCTTGTGGAAGTGCCGGGGTTTCCATGCAGTGCAGCAGTGACCTGGTAGCTGGACTTGAGCTGGGCTCACTGCATCCTACGGATTTGAATTGCATCTGGACGGTGGAATACTCTGCCCTGGGCAGAGATGATGTAAAGCTCTTATACCTGCCCTCTGGTAGCTTTCCCTGGGCAAGGAATATTAAGACAACCATTTCCATCCATTTTTAAGATGCCTGAGTGCAGTAAAGAGCTCTTCGTGTAAGTGAAAATTGTGGTGTGTTACACCGCTGAGCAGGCAAGTGAGTCGTGCTCCGGAGACATCTGTGTTTTATTGATAAAGATTGAAGTGCGAATGGTGCTTTGCTATCCCTCTTGCTTCAAGGCAGTATCATGAGTTATCTTAATATTGAAATATCTTGTTATTTTACTACTTTGAACTGAAGGGTGAGCACAAGACAAAAGACTCTAAAGGGAAACTCAGACAGTAATGTGTTTACGTGAAAAGTGGATTTTAAAGCTTTGAAAGGGTTGTAATGCTCTTCTACCTTGAGATGCTAATGCTGAAACTTGAAACATAGCACAGTATCATTAGCAATTAAATGCATCTGTGTATTCCTCTTACATCGTGTAAGGCTCTTGCAAATCAAAAGGGAGATGTACACACATCTAATAAAATAAAGATTTTGAAAGCAGAGTTCCAAAGCCCTGTTAGCAATTCACAGACAGCATCTTCATGCCTGGCATATTTGTATAAGGCTTTAGAATAAAATTAATTGCCCCGGGCTTTGGACTTGTAAAGGATTGGCTTTTGTTCTTTACCTGTGTGGTGTTGGTACTTTCTACGCCTCTGCTCCTGCGGCTTTTGTGCTGCAGTATTCCAAGATTTTAATTTAATTAATTTTATTTTCTACCTTTGAATTGCTTATACCATTCTTTTGGTGCAAAAATTACATGTAAACAGGTAGATATACAGATAACTTCTTGAAGTTAATTACATACTTAAGTAGCATATACAAGTTGACGTATGTAAATATGTATATCCAATGACGAAAGCATTTTAGTGATAAAGTAGAAATACTTCTGAATCCTGTCTTTAGAAGCCAATAGCTGAGCAGAAGTGCACTGGAAATACATTTTTGGTGAATGTGTTTATTCTAGTTACGAGTTTTACTGTTTTTGACACCTGTTTTATGTTTATTTTGCTAAAACAGAATAGTATGTGTGCATGTATATGTGCACATATGTATGTTTATTATGCACATAATGCATTTGTTACAGAAAATGTAATGTAAACATACAAAAGTTCACATTACTTTAAATACTGAGCTTAACTATCAACCACAAAACATATTTGCAAACTCTTTCAACATGTGTAACATATACAATCCTAATTAGAAACATTACAATAGCAGAGCTGCCCATATGTTAGTAGGAATTCTGTTGAAAGAGTTTGTCTTACGGCTCAGAGTTCAGTTTGGAACTTGCAATGTGAACTGTCACATGTTAGGATTTTGTAACATGCCTTTAAAACGTATATATGAATAATTTGCCATGCCCGTATTGTGTTAGATTAATTAAAGATGAGGGCTTTTAATGCAGTGGTCATTTGATAGGAGGGGAGGTAGAATTTAATGTATATTGCTAACAAAGTTATTGAAGCATTGTCTAGAAAAAGGCAGTGTTGCATGTTTGTATATGCATTGGGCCTTTGACATAGGTTATCTGTAGGAAATCTGGAGGAAATGTATGTAGGTATGTTGTACTACAAGGCACGCTTCAGAAAACTCTGTCCATGGCAAGCTACAGTCGTTGTGGAGCGTGAGCTCTAGTGTGCGTCCCTCTGGCACATTTATAAATGGATATTTATGGAAAGCATAATTTCTAACAGAATAATTAGAAATAAATTTATGAATGGGTCAGGGCTTTCCATTGAAAGAATGTTTTAAAATAATTAGTTATTTCTTTAGCGCAGTTGTGACCAGCTTATGCTGTACTTTGTCAGTTTAAATATGCTTACAACAGGATGCGAGCCTAGCAGAAAATGGGTATATTTAGTTTTCCGTTATATATGGGCAAATAATAATAACTATGAAGATAAAGGCAGTGGCGACAGCAGTAGGTAATGTGTTTTTGTGATAAATACAACTAGGTTTACAATTTGTTCTGCCTTGTATCTCAAACGTGTCCTGTGGTTTCCATATCCTTCAAATCAGTGTGAAACAGAAGCAAGTTGTGCTGTAAAGAGAGACAAGCAATTTGTAACACCCAAGTGATGTTTTAGGTGAGGTAATGTAGAACGTACTTGTATGCTATGAATAAACAGTCCGTTATTAATAGCACACAAAAATGTAGCACTTTCAGTGTGGGATGTGTTGGTATTAATCTAGAAGCGTTCAATTCATAGGTTTAGCATCTTAAATAAGATGGTATAGTGGTTTCCTGCTGGCAAACACTAAAATGTTCCTTTAGTGTGTAGCATGGTAGCATGCGGAAAGACCTCCGTTTTGATTCATTAGGGTTTCTTTCTGGAAAAAGAATATACAGTGGCATTTCACAGTGGAGTGCTGTGGAAACATGGAGGATCTAGGGGAAAGTCAGTCTTGTTTTGATTTATAGGAACCAACAATTTTGTGTGAATATACAAAGCATGATAAAAAGAAATGGATGTTGTGAATGAACCTGCTGTGTACTAACAGCCCTAAGTTGTAACTTCTCCTTTTAATAAAGGTCCTTTATTCCTACTTACTGTAGAGATTAGGGTGTAAAGTTCAGAGAAGTTTCTGCAGTGGTTGGTTATGAAACCCATTTCTCGTAACTCCTGGACTTGCGCTCAAGGGCAATGCTACCAATATTGTGAATTATAAAGTCAAAATCTTGGCTGACCTTTGGTTTTGGCATCTTTATTTATTTATTTCTGCTTTGGTCTCTGAAGGTTAGTCACCTGCTGTGATGTGAGAAGGAAAAGAATACAGGGATAAGAAGAATAGTGTTTTAATCCTTTCCGTGTCGTTGTGGGAGTGACTTCTAACTTAATACCTGTTTCAGTTATTGACCCTATTTTGGGGACAAATTAAATGTGTGCATTTTATTGATTGTGCAAATACTCATCCGCTTTGGGAAGAGCATCCCAGCAACGTATTGTGGCTCAGTCCTCGGTGAAATGGAGAATTACTTGCTCTGAAATCAATGGAACGAGGCCAGTTTGTATCTGATAGCTTCTTCCAAACCAAGTGTATAAAAACATTTCTGATGGTACCTGGTGTGGGTTTGGGTTTTTTTGCATCAACAACATCCTTCATCAGTAACTGATACCTCACATGATATGAGTAAGGATTCCCTGTAAGTGTCCCAGTGTATTTAAACAATTGCTTGCAGTTTCATCTGGATGGAGCAGCTCTGACGCAGTTTAACTTTTCTAACTTAACATATCGGTGGTTCCAGAATTTAATTTCTATGGCATGGCTCCCTGTGTCCATCTGCAGCGTGACTTGGCCAACCTTGATGCCCAGCTCCTTGGTTCAGTTAGCCGTGTTTTAGGACTATAAAGCGTGTGGCTGATCCCTCTGTAGCAATAGGCGTGAGTCAGAGCTACGCTGCTGTGGTTTAGTATAAGGCTCCTGCCACCTCCTACTTTGGAGTGTTTTTATGAGCAGAAATAATTTCTTTTCAGGGCATGTGTCTCAGACATGAAGTGGTCTGAGAGCTTGATCATCCTACCAACTGTTTCATAGTTTGGAGAGGATATTGCTCAAACTGTCCGCTCATTACGGTAACAGATGCCAGCAAATGTTGGTCCATTCGGAATGACTACTGATTTTTTTCCCCCTCTTACAAAGAAATGCCCTATTTGTATGTTTTGCTCTCCCTGCCGCCCCGGCTGCTCTCCCAACAGGTGTCAGTGTAAGGCAGCGATGGTACAACAACCTGGGAGACAACATGGCATGAAGCGAATTCTTAACTTGGTGGTCTGAATGCGTCTCACAGGCAGAAATTAGGAAGCTCCAGGGGGGTCGTCCCTAGCTAAAGGTAACACTTTGCATGTACTTGCCTCTACAAACCCCAGCATACCTACTTCCCCCTCCTGACTGCTCCCGGGAGTCACTCGCAGAAGGATAACGCGTTTCTGCAGTGTATCGGCCGTGCTTGCTAGGGGCTTGGCGTTAGTTTGGCTCCGGGGGAGGTTCATTGTTTCGGGACAATGATGGGCACAGGCACTGAGCTGGGGAAGCGGCAGAGAGCAAGGGCTGACTCCTTCCTTGCAGCCCCCTCGGCTTTGCGAGCAATTAAAAATGTTAAAAATAGACAGCAGTGATTCCTGCCTTGCTGCCCATGGGGGAATGAAAGCATGCCTTGTTTGTGTGCCAGCCAGATGCTGGTGCATCGGATTACATCTCTGCGCAGATCCTTGTCCCTGTGTCTGTGTGAGTCCTAACAAATGCTTTTTTGGATGGGTCTCAGCAACTCCCTGCAGCAGTGATCCATCACTCGCCGGCCCCTCTGTGGTGCTGGGCTGACTGTAAATGCTGGGGGTTTAGTTCTGGACACCTGGAGTGATGGAGGCCCCGTGATTCCCTGATGCCCTTTGCTTTACATACCTAATATTCTGCGGCTATCCTCTTCTGTAGCGCAGCTTTAGTAAAGACACCAACAGTTGAAGCTTCTCTCATTAATACGTACTGTAAGAGTGTCTGATCTACTTCAGCCGACGCGGTCATTTTGCTTGGCCTGGTGATGATTTCAAGCAAATACCATTTGCCTGTTCCTCTCGACGACTTTGCTTGTTTTCCCAGAACAAAATGTCCCTCTGTGAGCCTTGAAAAGAAGAGATGTATTTTTCCCCTGATGAAAGGTTTTTGTCCTAGAACCATCAGCTACCCGGGAACCACAAATCAGAGCTGTCTCTGCTGGGCGCTGGGTCCTTATGTTAATAGTGCATCAGTCCCTTCCTTTCTCTCTCTGGCTCGAGCAGCATCAGATGTATGCTTTTGCCAAATACAGTTACAACTCTGGATCACTGGCTTCTTTAGCAACACCCTTGCAGGGTTTGAGAGAGGATGGAGTGATGCCATGAGGTAAACAGCCCTCCGCTCCTCCTTCCTTCATGTGAGACAGGAGAAACTCATGCAGAAATTCTCGCAGGCACAATGTATGCGGTATGTTTGCAGCCAAGTTTCTGTAGTGTTTGTTCCGGAGATTTGCGAGCTTTGCGGAGCAGAAGCGATGCCTCGTGTTTATACGGTACACAGCATGAAGGGGATCTAAAGCCAAGTGAAATCTCAGTGATGCAGATAGTCACAGGTCCTTCCCGCAGGCTTCGCGTGCGAATCCCCAGTCCTGTCAAAGCAGACGGGAATTTCATTGTGACTTAATGGGGCAAAGCCTCCAACAGGAATTTTGTCAGGGTGGTGTTTCCCCCTCGGTTAACCCAGCAACGCAGATGTTTGAAATGCAACCAAAAGCGTGGCTGTGGTGGGGGTCTGGATGAAGTGAGGCAGCACCCAGAGCTGCTGAGGACAGCAGGTTTCTCTGAACACGAGCACGAATTGATTCCTCTCACCTCTTGGGCCCTCTCATACTTTCTCTTCCACTGTTTCTTTGCAAAGCCACAGCCCAGGAACTTGGGTAGTTTTTCATTTGGCAGCTTCCTTCTCCAGTGTGGCTGCAGCAGCTTCTCCATGGCGGTGCTGTGCACATGGCTCTGCACGGACAGCGGGTGCAGGGACTTGCTCCAGGAAACCAAAGGACCTTACTACCACCTGAGCAGCGTGCTCCTGCTCTTACAAGATGAAAAGTTGAAAGAAGGAACAGAGAGGATTTGTTTGGGGATTGCCTTCCCCCCCCCCCCCCCCCAAGTCACTTGCTTCTACTTACAAGCTCTATCAATATTTTAATTAGGGTAATTACCCTTGACCAGGTAAGTGTAATGGCCTGCTGCCTCTCCAAGGGCTTTTCCTCTGTGATTTCCCTGCTTGGCTTTGGGATGGTACGGTGAGAGCTGGGAGGGGAACAGCAAAAGGTTGGAGCTGGGAGGAGAGAAGAAATTGCTGTATTCAAAGCATAAGGTCCACAGAGGTTACTGCATCCTGCTCAGGACTGCCAGGGCTTTCAAATCATTAAGGAAACTAATTTATTGCCTTTTTTCCCCCCACAGAAACAGTCTGTGTTCATTAGAGACACTGTCTTCATTTGGGAATATGCATGGACTGTCTGGGCATGGTTGCCCACTTGAGAAGTTTCCACTCCCTATAAAATAATAGGGAAAGTTTTGTTACGGAACTGGTGGGAACTTGCGATGGGACCTTGAAAGAGGCTCCAGGAGGGGCAGTTCTCTGTCTGAAAAAGTTTCCAGTTTGTGATGGGCTGTGTTTGAAGTAGGAAGCCCAGACAACAAAGACAGCAAAATCAATAGCCACATTTGTAAAACATGAGCCAGTAACTTTGTGGTAAGATAGTGTTCTGGGGTTTTTTAATTCAGGTTTTTACAGTTTTATTAAGGGATCAAATGGTGGAAATACAGAATACTTGTTTTCTGCGGTTCGTGTTTTGCTTACAGAGTTTTTCCTGCAGTGCATGTTCTTGTATTTTACTGGTGTGTGATCAAGACTTGTCTCCTCGTTCGGCTGATCAATAATGAAGCAGATCTCCTGGCTAGGAGAAGCCTGTGGCGCGGGTGCTGATAAATAATCACAAATTGCAGGGGTTTTACGCTTTGCGTTGGAGGAGCACTTAGCACAGTGCTGTTCTGCTCAGCGGCTGCTGCTCCTTGCTGCTGCTGTAACACGAGCAAAAGATTTTAGTAATTTGGCACTTGGGTTATTAATTCTGGTGGGAACGCAGCGCTTGCGTTTGCTCTCTGGATGAAGCAGCATGTGTGAAGTGCTCAGGGCAGGGGTCAGCCCGGCTGCGATATTGCGATCAGCGTCTCGGGGTGATCTGGGGAAGCCACTTCATCTTACAGCGCTGCTTTTTCCTCATCTGAAAGAAAAGCAATAATGAGATTTCCTTCCCGCGGAAAGTGTCCGAAGAGCGACGCAGGAGGAGCGGCAGGTGTAAATACGTGTGATGTGTATTTTAGCGTGGCCTGATGCTGGCAGAGCCCTGCACTGCTCTCGGGAGCTCCCTTCAGCCTTGGTACCTGGGGATTTGTTTCCTCACTGCGTGAAAGCACTTGGTGGATACAGGGAGTATCGTGGGGTGTGTATATAGACTGTGGAGGGAATATCATGGAAGCATGTTACTCTGCCTCAGTCTGCCATCCCTCCTCAGCAAGCCAAGCGCTGAGCAATTCCAAGCTGTGTAAATTGTTTCTGGGGTTGTGTGCTGCTGGAGGGAAGATACCCCCAAAACATACCTTTGGAAACCCAGGGTGGAAAAGCTCTGATTGTAACCGCAGAGGGAATTGCGAGCAGCAGTGTTCAATTTATAGTATTATCTCATGTTTTCATTTCTAAACCCCATTAAAACCCTAATAGTTTTCCTGGAAACAGCCTTTAAAGTTCTCATTTGATTATTTTTTACCTCCAAAGATGTTCTTTCTCTCAAACATGTGGTGCTAGCCATGGTGAGAAATTTGGAACAGATGAAAATATCTGTGTATTATCTTTTTTTTTTTTTTTTTTTTTTACAGTAACTGTGTCTGTAATCTGTGCTATGGACATTTCCAGAAATTGTGTTGCCGCATTGCAGAGTGCTCTGCTGAGATTAAATGTTTACAAAGAAATATTTTTTAATCTTTGCTGAAAGTGGAGGATTATTTTGATTAGGTGGTAATATTACTGGTGATAAATTAACAGTATGGGGGGGGACTTAAGAATTGCATCTTCTGAACTTCAGATTTCAGAGATGACAAATCTGGGTTCTGCCTCATTCGTAGATTTGGCAAATCGAATTTATCTAAAGAGCCTGAACTCTATTTTTTGAAATTTTCCTGCACTGAATACCTTCAAAATAAAGAAAAATGCTCTTCATATACCTTCATTAGCATGCAGTGTGCCATGACAGATTTATGATAGACGTCTCACTGCTAGAGTACCCTGGTGCTTTACACCATTTGGTAAATAGCATGATGATGTGCTGGGCACTCAGGTTTCATTCTCGGTCCCATTCATCATCTTGCTATGTGACTCCAAACAGACTATTTCTCTCCTTTGTCTCAGTTTACCTGTGTATAAAATGCCAGTACCATCTCCTACTGCTACTGTGAAATGTAATTAAGTTAATGCTTGAAAATACTGTTTAAGTACAAGTTACAGCTGTTATTTGCTGAGGTTTTAACGGGCGTAAGGAAAAAACATCCTTCTTGGTCCACTTCTGTTTGGGGTTTATTTTTGGTTTCTGCCTTTTTCCATTCTTTTTTCATCTCTTTCTGTAGCTGTTGCAAGAAGGTCAGGAGAATGTGACATTCCGTGAGTGACACCAGAGCTGGTGGAGCCAGGGAGGGGCTGAAGCCTTCAAGTGTAACCAGTGATGCTGGAGATCATTAACACGGCTATTTATAACTGTAAAAACTAGGTTTCAAGGGGAAACATCTAGGCTTAGCGTGGCTAATTATACAGCTGTTAACTAATCTAACAGTGATCCTAATTCCTCCAAACCTTTGGATTGACATTTTATGGCATCGTGTGAAGCAAGCCAATAGAGCGCAGAGCCTGTCAGGTGGAGACGGGCTCAGCTTCCCGGCTCTGCCGGCTGCCCGTCTTCCTCTGCAAATGCAGGATGAGTGGCCATGGACAGCTAACACCTCCCGCTGCAAGCGGTGTCCATCTTAAATACAGCCTCTTCAGAAGGGATAAGGGCACCTGGCCTGGAGGTTTTAAGGAAATCTCCAATTACTGCTGAAGTCAAAATGACAGAGCAAGGGTTACCGGAGGATTTGACAGCTGGTCAATCCTCACAATGACTCGAGATAGACATACAATGTATGCATTATTAATTTAATGTCTTTGCGCTTTGGTGGTGTTTTCTACAGTAGTATTGTCTCAAGGATCTATCTGCATAAATTTAATGGTAAGATCAAAGTCTTTTTTGCCATTTAAAAGCATGAAATAGAAAGCGATCTCACTGAAAAAGTCTGATCAGTAAAAGGATCAAATGGATTAATCAGAAGTGTGTGATGCACTTTCCTGTCATCTCCCCTGCTCTTTTGTTGAGTCCCTTCTATATTTTTGAAGTTTGAAATCACTGAAGTGTGACCTATTTTCTTGTTTATCTTGTCTGTTAGCATTTCCCGGTGTTTGCAGGTAAGACGTGCTTGAGGGGAAGACGAAGGGCTGTCCCTCAGGCACCACTGCCTCCTTGCTCCACCGAGAGCCTCATGAGTAGGCAAACGGGGGCTTAAAGGCCTCGAGTGCAGTGAATTCTTGTCAGAGAGCTAGTTCTGTACATATTGACCTTATTAGAACATTTATAGCTTCAAGGCGAATGCAAAGCAGCAAAGCCTCCAGCAGTCAGGTTTCCATGCGGGACCGGGAACAAGGGAGTTTGCTTTCTGCACTGGCTGGTTTTACTGTTGTTAGTTTTCACGTGTTAACGATTACCTTTAGTTTCTCTTTTCTCCAGTATTACTTGATCCTCACTGAGGACAAGAGGAGGTGGCCCAATGGGAGGGAAAAATAGTCAGGGACAGGGCATGGCATATGCGTGAAAAGCTTTTCATGGTTGCTTGCTCGAGTGCATGAGTCTGGAGCAAATTGCCTTGCTGAGAGTGTTCTGAAAATGTCTTGTATTTTGGATCTACAGATTTTTTTTTTTTTTTTTTTTACTTTTGAAAGACAATTCCGTGAAGCACTTGTCATCTCCCCATCTTTGATGGTTTTGCTGTTTTGTTACGTTGGTTTCCATTCATTCTGCAGGGATTCATTGTCTTCAGTCCATCTGCCAACTGCTCTGCAATCACTGCCCAACAAAAGTACGCATTTTTCTCACTTCTTTCCCCTCACCCTTCATCTCGGCCTCAAGAGCTTCCGCAAATCAAAGGAAATTTATAGTTTATGTTTAAATTCGGTGCTTATTAAGTAGAAGGGGTAGTGTAATGTCATTACGGATGCCATCATTTAATACCGCAAAGCAGCAGCTGTTGTTAACCTTCTTTGTTCCCAGAGCCCCTGGTTGCTTGCAGGCTGCTGGGCAAACAGAATAGCTGTTAGCTACGTCTTGACTTCTTCACTCAAAGAAAGCAGAAGCCACCCTTAGGAAGCACAAAGGATTTAAGTATCCCATGCATGTTAGTCGATATTTTGGGAATAAATATAGACCGTCTTGCTTGATGTGCAGCACATGGATCTGAATTTAGGTCTACTGGTTATATTATGGAATGGAGCTGTTACTCTATACTGCTGTTTTTATCTGTGGTATATCTGCAGATAATACAAGCGACAGTTTGCTTATGTCAAAATGGTGAATGCTGCCTCTCATTTCCTTGATTCCTGGTGCGCATGGTTAGAGGAGATGACCAGAGGATGTGGAAGGAAGAGGAGAAAGTCTCTCACACTCATATTCTGTCAGATCACACAGGGAAAGAGATGGTGTGTGCTTTTATTTTCTTTTCCTAGTACTGCAAAAATCCACGTGATGCCCTCTTTGCTGGAGTAGGTTTTTTGCAAGCTGTTTTACACTGTGTGCATCTGCTTGGGGTTTTAGGTATCTTACTTTGCTCCCTTGTGTATGCGTTCATAGGAGCTAGAAACAAAGTATTTGACTAGTTTATTTTATTATTTTTTTTCTCCCTGCAAGTTTCCTTCATCCCCTTCTGTACTTCTCCACCTCTAGACCTGTGTTTCCATAAGTACACAGCAAGACATAATTCTGCTTTCTGAACTCTGTGTCTCTACCGTTTTCATGTATTCCCTACCATAGCCATCCTTATCAGCAGGTACCATTGCAACCTCATGACTACGCTTCTATTCCCTGATTGTTTGAGCCCAAATCCACAATCATTTCGAGGCAGCCGTCCAGATCTTCTAGGGAATATGTTACACTTTTCCCAGAGGAAAAGTACTCACAAGAAAATTTGAATGGCGCAGATTTTGCACAATGCAGAGCTTCAGCAAGTAAATCCCCATGCCCTGTTCTGGTCCATTGGGAGCCACGGCTCAGGCTGCTGGAGGGGAGATAGACGTTAACTTCCTTTCCTAATGCAAACAGGAGTCTGAATCTCCCTCGTATTCCTCCTGCAGGGCATGCCGAGCTAATGAAACGGATACCTCTGGCCTCCTCCTGCTTTTCTAGACTGTATATCTTCTTTAGGAGATCCAACTGCTTATACTGGGGAGAGCAATCTTGTGTCTTCATCCGCTCCCCATGCGTGATGGCAGGGAGTGCGAGGACCAGAAATCAGGCTCTGAGCAACACTGTGTCCTAAAGGTGCTTATTCCCTTTTTGCTGTAATTGGAAACCAAAATTGTGATTCACCAACTATAAGTAGAGACCATTTAGACTGTGAAAACTGTGATTGAAGATCCATTAATTTGAAAGCCTGTATGCATATTCTGTTTTTTCATTCTACAGCTGCGTCCTGGGATGTTGGGGGAGTAACCTGTGCCAGGTTAATAGGAATCTCCTGCTGCCTGAAATAACACTTTGCTTTGCCGTAGAGTTGCTATCTGAGCATTTCGGAGCGTGGTGCAAACATTAATGGTCAAAGCAGTCAGACAATTGAATAATACAGAATAAAAGCAGGATCTTAAAGCTGGGGAAACTTAGGCTTGACCATGACAAATGAGTTTCTTGAGTCCCAGTCTGTTCTTTACTAGAGTAGCTTTGTTCAACCTGAGGTCTCTAAGATGACAAAGGGGCTCCACAAATCATCTGGTTAAAAAACAAAATATAAACACCCCCCTCCCTGCGCACTCTGTAGAGAAGTGTAGCTACGTGCCTTTGCTTGCTGCTGGTGCCTAATTAAAATATATGAAATTATAAGACTAAGGTTGCTGTTTTGTAATATAATATGGTTCTGTTTGAAGAAACAATAGGTGCTCCAGTAGCAGCCTTTCCTTCCCAGCTGGGGGTGAAAAATAGAATATAATATGGATTAGGAGTTGGTTGGGGTTTTTTTTCTGCCAAAGCAGCTTGGTCCTTCAGCGGAAAAATGGTGGAGAAGCATCGACCTAGATCATCTTTCCTATCTAGCTAAAACCCAGCAGTGTATAATTGTATAAAAATGAGAGATAAAAGGAGGAAATGATATTGGAAAAGGCTAGTGTTTAATTTAGCTTTAAAGTTAGTGTCTAGTAATTCACCTTGCTGCTTTTTTTATACAACTGTAGCTCTGCAATCCTGCTGGATAACCTGTCAGAGGACTCGTTGCTGCTTTCTTAATTTAAGGGGAGCTGTAATACAGTAATTTTCATACTGCACTTCACCACAGATAACTGGTAGAATTCATTTTACTTCTTGGCTGGTTTATTACAATGTGTGCTATGGATCAAGCGTGTTGACGTGCCCCAAATATGTTGCCCTTAACAAAGAGCCTGATTATCGAAACCCAATTACTCGATGAATTTGTACGAAGTTGCATGTTGTGCAGCCTGAGCTTACACATACTGCAGTTTCTTTCTTGTCTTTTCCTTGGAAAATGTGACCGACGAGTGGTAATAACGTTGAATGCCGCTTTTATTAGCGGCAGCTTATGCAGGGATGTTACCCCGTCACTTTGGGTCATCTCTCCCATGTGCTTTGCAACAGCGTTGAAGCCAATGAATAAAAACATTCAGGGGGAACAAGAGTCATTTGTAAGGAGCTGTTTGCCTGCCTGTTTTTCAGGGCTGGGTGGCTGAAGAAGACTCTAATGCCAGTAGCGGGGTTGAAACATATTAGTCTTTTTTCTGAATTCCTTTTTTTCTGGGTCTAAATGTGTTCTGTTAGGGAAAAAGAATAGACAGCAAAGTTTGCCGTGGCAGTGACTGTCCTGGCTAGGAGACAGGAACTACTAAGGGTGTTGTTTTTTTTTTTTAATATCCATCAGAACATAGTGCACAAGAATAAAACCTATAACTGAAGGGTTGGTATTTGCTTTGCTACAATAAAAAAATAGTTTAGTTTTTTGGCACAGAGTTTGTGAAGAAGTACTGTGTGAAGGAGTGCAGCTTTCAAGGCTTCTACACTTGCAGAAACAGCACATATGAGGAGCAAAGCTCAAAAGCTATTTTAAAAGTTGCAGTTATTGTAGGGTCTAGTTTATACGAAAACCTGATTCAGATCTCTCCCAAAGCCATTCACAAATCAAGCTAGATGTTGTTGTTGAATTTCAGCAATGGGGAGAACTTAGGAAATTCTGGAGATTAGTATCAAGTCCAGCAGCTTGCCTAGGATGGGAAAAATCATGTTTCCATTTCTTACGTTCACTGAGAGACATTTGAGTCTTAGCACTGAGCACTTTGGGGTCATGCCCTCAGAGGATGGTCTGCCTCTTTGCTTAGGAGCTTATTACTTGCGTACTGTACTTTGTGTCTTGTCTGTACGGCATTGAGGAGATGTGAGGAGATGGCATGGAGGAGGGTGCTCTTTGGGAGACCAAAACCAGGAGGGAGGATGCTGTCCGTCCCACTCCCCTGTCTGCAAGGATCTGTTGGCAGAGATGGACAACCTGTATGTTGGAGACCCAGGTAAATTAATTTCTCTCTGCAGGGGCTTGCAAACTAGTTTTTCCAAGAAATGTGGCGAGGCATCCCCTTAGTTAAGCGCGATCTCAGTCTTCTCTGTCGATGGTGTTTAAATTTCAATGAATAGTTAAACATGATCTGGAGCACGGGAGTAGGTGTTGGGTCTACCCGGCCGTCACACAGCAGGTTGTGTGTCAGCAGAGGGGAAGAATCCTGCCTGCAGCCCCTGTTACCTGGCAACATGGAGTGGGATAGTGGGATCAACAGAAAATTAGTCAAACCTACAAACGCTCGGTTGTCCTCAGCATAGCTCTGACTTCTAATACAGAGCTCAGTTGCACTGTGACAGCTGCCAGGGAAAACACGCTCAGAACCCTCTGTGGGGTGCTGCGGGCATCCCCGGGTGATGGCCGTGCATGCAGCCATGTCCCGTGGGGCCCTGCGCTGCTGCTGACATCTGGAGGGGACTCCTGGGGTGAAATGGAGCCTCCTGGGCTCGAGTTGAGAGCTAAAACTGCATTTCATAGCAGTGAGGGGGGGACGGGCAGCAACTTACAGACTCCAGTCCAAGCAGCTGAGTTTGCGCCTGTCCGTGCTTTCCCTGTTAACTCGGCAGCAAATGGCACAAAGTCCCCTTTTGACCGGTGTCAGCGATGTTTGGTGTTGGCTTTCTCAAATGTATGTCTCTGGAATTGTTATTTAATTCTCTTTCGTTCTACAACAGGGACCTCCTGGCAGTTCGGTGTCGGGCTGTGCCCTGTATCTCAGCGGCATATTCTGCATTGGCATAGAGATGGATCCTGCTCTAATAATTCATATATTATTCAGTACCTGGAGGTTTAGGGATTAGCCAGGTTATGCAAAAACATTTTTTTTTTCCCCACAGACTGATTTGCATATTAACTTTCTAGTGCATTACTGATTTGGTTCTGGTGAACTTCATCGTGTTGCTAGGAGGGATAAGCTATGAGACACTGAAGAATTATTCAAAATGCCTGCAGACGCAGGAAGTTAATACTGCTCTGGTTTGTATTTGGACAGCTGTCGTGTAATTTAAAAAGACTAGGCACTCCAGAAACTCTAGAAGCTTTTCCTTCAAGAAATCTCTAGGAGAGTTTTCTTTTAAACTGTATTTCAAAGCCTGAATGGTACCTCTGGTTTCAAATGGCAAAATCCTCCATCCCAAGGGGATTTGCGGAGCTTCTGTGGGACCTGCACCTGGAAGGGTGCTCTTAGCAGATCTTTCTCTGCAATATAAAGCCATTGAAGAAACTCCATTATCTTATAAATAAGTGGGAATAGGAGTAATTGAGTCAGTGTGTAGAGGAAATGCGTTTCCTTTCCAGGCAAACTGTGACTTTATCTAGAAGCTTTCTTCTGTCTTCTTCAATTAATATGAAAAGGCTTCCCTGCTTGTAAGTATTGGTTGCATTTGGTGCACAGCAAATTTTGCCTTTCAAGGGATTCTTTCAGTCAGCTGTCACCTAATTCCTTTATATTGTGTTTATGTAAGAAGGACATGTTATTTTTAGAAACTTAATGTAGATACCAGTTTGCTGGGAGATGAGATTGTGCTCGAAGAGAAGAATGTACCAGCAAATTCACTTCACAGCATAAACAGAGCACTTGTGTGTGATGTGTCCTGGGAATACCACTAGCAAAAGCACTACCCTAGGCAGGGTGCAGAATTTGTCCACCCGGTGCCTCTCCGACCCCCCAGCCCCTTTAAAACATGTGGTTTTGCACATATGCAGCTGTTGGCATCCTACAAAAATTGTAAGATCCTGGTGCTCAAAATTACAAGAGTACTTTTGTTTAAAAAAAAAAAGTCTTAGCAATTTTAGATTCTCTTTGTTTATGGATTTTGAACTCTAACTATGCTCTCAGATGGTTTTAAACTTTTCTGCTGGGAAAGATGAAATGTGCTTTCTGTTGTTGAAATGGGAACAAGCATTCTTATATGCTCGCAGACTCCAGGAGCTTTCCTTAAAGAAAACCACTAAATATTTTCAGGTTTCAGAGAAAGAGCAGGAATTATCATCTTGGGAACTGTCTGCTTATATAGTGTTCATGCACGAGCTACTTCCAGTAGAGATACACCGTGTTATTGTCCATGCCTGCTGCAGTATGCCATCTCGCATGTGTCAGCTTATTTATTTGGTAGTATATCATTAAAAAGCATATTTTTATAGATAAGGCATCACAGGTGGTATGTACATAAATGTGTTTGGTCTGTGAACAAATATCTTCCAAATGTACTTGTATGAGTGTGTGTGTAAGAACAAAGAAGCTCAGAAAATGTGTTTCATGATTTGGTATATCCCATTCTTTCCCTCCTCCCTCCCCTGCAGTTGTATAAGTACTTTTGATGGCAGCTGCTGGATTAGACCCAGAAGCTTAAAAGATTAAAGAAACCACTAAAAGCAGCTAGGAGGAAGTGAAGGATCCGTTTGTCTGAAGGTTTGTGTTTTCATACTGGTGGTTGAGAAGAAAATTGCAAACAGGCTCTGCCCTGCAGCAGAGGACTCGCAGACATCTGGGTGCTGCAGAGGTACGGCGTCTGGTCCAGCCACGCTCACCCGGGGCAGCGGGCACAGGAGCAAAAGCTCAGCCTGTGTCGTGTCCAGGGTGCTGCAAGGTGACAGTGTCGGTCTCGGTCCTCTTCCCTCCGTTGCACTTGTAGCCCGCAAGCTCGTTTAGTGCTCTGCAACGTGGATGTACAAAGTCTGGGCTGTCTGTGGTTCCTTACTGACCACTGAAACACAATAAATTGCTGAATGAGCTACAGGTTTTGCATTTTCACCCTGTATTAAGCAGTGCTGCCTGCTGCTGCTTACGCTGTCTGTTAAGCTCTACAGTGAACGTTATTTTTAATGAATGTATTTCTTGTCCAGGTGGTTCCGGTCAATGACAGGTAGAGCCGAGCAGGACACAGCATCTTTCACCAAAGTCCGGCTGAGGTCTGATTCTTTGCCCCTATTTCCTTTTTTCCCCCATCCACCCTCCTTAGCCCCAAACCTAAAAGCAGCTGTTTCAAGAAGCGATTTTTTTTTTTTTTTGTAAACATGGTCTTTTGCAATGTAAAACATCTGCTGCTTTCTGACTGATCCCTAAACACTACTGATGGTGTGTATAATCCAGCCGGGGGTCTTGAAGAATGAGAGCCAGTCTTGCCTTTTGTCATTCTAAACAAACAAGTCTGTACTGAAAAAAGTATCTGGTGTGGATGCAAGACAAGACCCCGGACACCCAGACTACATTGCTAGGGTAGGAAGAGTGCTGCTGAGCACGTTAGGATTATTAACATTAATCTAATCTTTCCGTTTGTCAAACAGATTTTTGAGTACATGGAGACAGCTTACCCAGTTCTTAAGACAGTGCTCCCAGATCAGCTTGTAGTTTGTTCTGTAATACCATGTGGATTTGCTGGGATTTTCAAGTAAATACATTATGTATATGGCTTACAGATTGCTTAGGCTGTCTGCATCAATAATTAAAATGAGGGAGGGGACTATTCTGCAGAGTTTCCCCCTTTCTTTTCCTCATCCTTTTTACATGTCTATTTTTATCTTTCCCCTCTCAGGATCAGGAAGATAAACCTGTAGCAAGGGAGAGTGTGTCAAAGACAGAGCTGAACGTTTTTCCAGCAGAGATGGGAGCTCGTGGCACATCGCTGCAGTGCCAGCTCTCAGCATCAGCCTGACCTTTGCCATTCTCTTTGCAGACGCTTTGATTCAGACTTGTCAAGAGCTGCCAACTTGTTCTCTTCGCTGTTAAAACAAGCACACCTTTTCTACTGAGACAGGGCAAAAAGTGTTGCTTTTGAGTCTTGTGGTGAACATGATGCTGTGCCGCTCAGTTGCCCAAAGTAGATGGAAAAGGCTTGGTTTGATTTGGTATTTCTGTGGTGGGCGTAACATTGCCTAGATTGGATGGGACAAGCTTTTGGGCTTGGTCGTTGTGGTTTTTTTAATGATACTCTGTTAGATCAAGAGCTTCAATACAAGTTAATGCTTAAATTTCAAGTATATCACAGGAAGAACTAATTTCTGTTTTATACCTCCATGCTCACCTGTCTTGGAAAAATATATGATGTATTGGGGTTGACATTTCAAAATACGCAGTGCCATCCAGATGCAGACAGACTCTTTTAGCGTGATTTTCTGATGTGGCAATTGTTAGCGTCCTGGATGTGTTGCACTGAAGTGGGAAGTTACGTCTGGTTAATTGTAAGAGTGTCTCTTTCCCGTCTCTGAAATCTCTGCACATCCAGTCGCTGCCATCTCTACTGTGAAGTTCAAAATGATAGCCAGTCCTTGCTGGACATGACGCAATCTGTTATGGTCACAGTCAGCTTCTGTGGTGGTTACAAAGTACAGGAAGACCCTACGGAGCCTAAGGCTTGAGTGCTGTTACAAAAAGTGCACTTAAGCTGGGAGAGTGACAGTCCTTTCCACACTGACATTACTGCCTAAGAGCTACCAGGAGTTACTTGCCTGTGTTTACTTTCCGGCTTGCTTTAAACGTTACAGCATGTCCAAAGAAACAGTGAAGCTGCCAAGGAGGAGTTAGTCTGATGGAACGGCTGGATGTCCTTGCTCAGCTTAGCGTATGTGCACAGCAGTCCCAGCTTTGGGCTGAGCTCATTTCCCAGCCGTTGTTGCGCATTGTGGGACTGCTGAAGCTTTTACTATGGAGATTTTCATACCGTAGTGGGGAGCATGAGCACATGGGCAACTTCCAAATGCGCACACCCTGTGCTGTTACAGAGTAAGAAAGACCAATTTCAATTTTGTCACTACAGATGAAAAATCACACAGCATGCTGTGCTTGGTGTAAAGATGGTTTGGTGTTGTGTGCACCAAAACCTGGCACCTTCCATGTGTTGGCAGCCTGGGTGGAAGGTGTTACAGAGGTAGAGCAAACTAAAACTTGTCCAACGTTATTATTTTATTTTTTTTTTCATATCTGGCTGAAGAACAAGGATGCAGTTCAATGTCAATAGCCTATGTAATCTTTGACTGCTTTTTGAGACGGCTCATTAGGATGATTTCTTGGCTGGAAACTTTGGAATCGGCCTGAGATCACCAAGTCATGGGCTGTGAAAGAGCCATTAAATAACAACAACTATCTTACCTCATTACTGACCTGGACCACGCTCTGCCCAGCAGCCTGGAGAGGACCTGTTGGCACACTGTGCTGCCGGCTGCAGTTAAGTGTAGCGCACGGTGCATAATCTTGAGTACTGTTGTGTTACACTGTCTACACCGCTCTCTTTCCAGCTTCAGTTTACCTGCTTTAAGGCTCCTTATGGTGTACTCTGCCTACGCAGTTTAGCTCTCATCGTGGAATTGCCTGTGGAGATCTGATGCCATCGACAGCTTTATTTGTCCACGTTGCGGTTTAGGACTTTAGGAGCCAAGTACCTGCGTTGGCATTGCTCTGTCTGCGTGGCTCTCTCCTTTCACGCAAAGGGGCAGTTTTGTGCATTTCTTATGCATGAAGACAGCAGTTAGGTGCTCTGTGGGAATCCCTAGTCCTCTAAGAAAGGTTTAAGCCTTGATTAACTTCTCCAAATATACCTGAACTTAGAGCGGACACTATAAAAGCAAGCCAACAACTGCTATGCGCTAACATAACTGCTCATTTACAAGAATTTTGCAGTCTGAGCATAAGAAATGCCACGAGCTCTTCCCAGAGGTGCTGGTACTACAGCTCCTCAGCGCACAAAGCTGCTCGGTTTTCTGTTTGGTGATTGTTGTTTGGGGGTTTTTCGTGAACACTCCCATTGTAATATTTCTTAGCTCTTCTCAGCTACTTGAGAAGATTTTAGGCAGGTAGTGTAATGCCTTATTTGCTACTTTAAACTCGCTAAGGTCCAGAGTAATTTTAGCAGCCATACAGTTACTCTAGATAAGGTAAGGACTGCGTTGCTCTCCATGTGCAGTGCCTAGCATCGTGCAGTCCTGCTCATGGAATATAAACTCTGGGTGCTGATGTAATACAGTTGTTAATCAGAATTTACAGTAGTTGAACTGAGCTTGGAATTTAGCCAAAGGGACTGAAATGGAGCATTAATCAAACGCCACAATTACTGAGCCACACTTTCTGCATTGAAGTAAACTAATGTAGAAGATGCATTACACCCCCAACATCTCGATGTGAAGTAAGCCCTGTCATGAGAACATGGTAACAGTAGTCATTAGCCTTTACCTTTGGCTATCTGGAGTAAGGGAAAGGGTTATATAGGCGTTAGTCTGCTCTCAGAAACAGGAGTTAGGAAAAAAAAAAAAAGAGGGGAAAAAAAAAGCTGGCTCTCCTTAATAAACTAGTGTAATTACAGATCTATTTAAGTGGAGGCATATGATACGTGTGTTTGTGACAATTTTCCAGAGGGATGGTTTGGCTAGTGCTAAATAACCAGGCTCATTTTCCCATAATGCAAATGTTATTCACAAACTATTACCATAATTGATGCACCGAGCCACTGTAGAGTAAATAATGTGTTGTGTGTGGGAAGCAAACTAGAAGTCAATGAATATTAAAGAACAAAATCTCATTTTTAAAGGGAAACTTCACAAGAACTAGAATTACTTTGAAAATCAAATGGCAACGCAAGTTCAAATCGACTGGTTGGTTTTTAGTTATGTATACATGCACATGCATGAACATGTGCACTTAGGGGCTGCCGTCTCCAGTCTGGTTCAGTTGGGGTCTTTTTTCTGCTCGGTGGGTACAAAGCATCCTCGGACATGATCAAAGCAGCGTGGTGTATGGGAACCGTCAGGTAATATCCAGTGCCCGGGGAGCTTCCCAGAGAAGTGGGTTGTGGACACGCTAGAGCTCTTGGCAGCTGAAAGCAATGAGGGACCTTTCAGGGCGTTTTCTGTTGAGTGGAGGGAGCTGGGACTGGTAACCCCATGTTTGGGGAGATTGGGTTGTTTTTGTCTCTGCCTTCCTGAACCGTGCTGGGGTACTCGTTCTGGGTAACACAAGAAGAACTTTGAATCATGCAAACACCATGGCAGGGCCACATTTATAGGTTGTCCTGCTTGCCGTGGCAGAGTGTGAGCGGACTGCCTGGAGGCTGCCGGGGTTCAGGTCTGTGACCTGCTGGTGTGCTACGTGGCTGGGCACGGCTGCGCGGACCTCACAGCGTACGGGAGGACAAGGCTTTACTCCTTCGTTAGCCCTTGATCACTGTCCCTGTGCGGAGCCTTATGCCTCGGTAAGTGTTAAGTAGGTTACAGCACTTATTGCCGAGGTGTAAATTACCCTGTATCCATTGCTGAACGCAGGAGCTATTGGCACGCGGGCTTATCTGTGCTGGTATGGATTTTTAGAGTAAAACATTCTGCTGAATAGGACTTGATTTAACTGCGGGCATTAGTGCCCTGCCATCTAATCCCTTTTTATGTTCAAAGGGAACTTGGGTTAGTGCTTAAGCACATATACGTACATGGCATGGAAAGGTTGTATTTTTTTCATGCATCGCTTTACATTTTTTCCCCCCTGGATATATTGCTCCCTCATCCCTGTTCCGTGTGTAAATGAAGGAGACGTATATACAGACAACTGTATAATGTAGTGCAGAGATGTATTCCAGTAGGGTGAAATGGAGTGTCATGGAAGTTGTTGCTTTCTGCATTTGAGAATTGTGTCATTTCAAACACTGTTGAGTAGTGGTGTGTTCTCAGAAGTGAACTTTTCTCCAGGTAGTAAAACCCTGGTCAAATACCACTGTAGCTCTAGAAACCAGAAAGCGGGGGAACGAAATATAGAAGCACTATGTAGGATTACAAAAGCATCATTTGATCTTTTAATTTCATAAGCCATTTTGCCCAGATGACAATTATTGTTATTTTTTTAAATTACAGATTATAGCACTGCACCTTCTTTTTCTGAGAGATTAAAAAGACATTTTAAGCAACCTTTGACTCCCGTTGCTGAAGATACTCACACGTGACTTCCTGGCACAGTTACATATATATCATATAACATCAGTAGCTTTCCTTATAGTAACCTGATATAACTCAGTGTGGCAGAAGTAACATATTGTGAGCCATCGTGAGCCTAGCTCTTGTGCACCAGGCTTGTGGGCTGTCCTTCCTCTGTCGCAGTCTGTCTCTTGCAGATTGTAAAGCACTAGTAAATGCCTCTTTCTTGTCCTCTCTGGCCTGTATTGAGGTGTCTTTGAACCTTTCAGGCTTCTGCGGTTGTGCCTCCTAGCCATAATTTCACCTAGAAAGCTGAGCACATGCCCGAGCTGGGTTATCACTCACCATAACTTATTACAAATTGGCACTTTGCTGGGGGAGATACAGTACTTCAGACTGCTTTTCTCAAGTTAATCTGTACTCTTTCTCTTTGAATCAGGCATCCTTACTTATTAGGGTTTATCCTACTCCCAGGGAAAAGCAGCTGTAAGACCTAGTAGGTCTTACAACAGGCAAGGAAAATGTTACTTGCATCTCTCAGTCATTGAAAAAAAATAAATGTTTCCATAAAGCAAGGCTGCTGGAGGGCTGTAAGGGTGGCGTTGGTCTGCTGGACCCCTTCATCCTGCATCTCGTCTGTTTGAAATGGTGCCAGTCCTGGGAACTCCGATACACCGGACACAGAATGCAGCTCATTCTGCACCTGCTCAAAGTGGATATTAAAGCGTAAGAGCTCTCGGATACTGCCAGCCTGCATTGGGTTCAAAGCAGTGACCTAGAGAGTTTCTTTTTCAAATGTGGACAGAAGTACAAATTGACAGCAGCATGTTTGTGATGAGATTTTTGACAGCACTCAAGATGAAAGAGCAGATGGTGTTGATGGGAGAGCGGGGTTATAAGGTACAAGATGGGATTGTTATCATGTTAATAACAAGACAGCAAATCCCACAGTGCTTTCTATTAGCCTGAAAGATGATAATTCCCTGTTGGCCTTCATGCGAGTCAGAAATGTCTGGTAACGCTGGCCCAGGAGGCTGCGGACGCCTCCGTAGTTGATTGTGTCAGTTCTGAGGTGTAGCCATTGATTTGTTCGGGTTTGGTCCTTTGGACCCCTTTCCTTGCTGTCCATGTCCCAGGCAGCCTTTTAGGGTGCAAAGGAGTTTGAAGACAGAGCTGGTGTAATTCCGGGTTACTTCTGAAACAGAAATACTGGTTTGGAATATGGGTACTTTGAAGTGAATCTGGTATTTGCAAGTTTAAAGCTTGGGAAGTGCTGGGCATGTTGGAAGGCAGGCAGATGGAGCTTCAGCACTTGCACTTCATTTAAAGTAATCCCTATTACTCTGCATTTCTCTGAACGTGGAGAAAAACTTTCTCTTCTAGTCAGCTTGCAGATCCCACAGGCTTTGCTCTCAGCTTCAGAAATCTTCCCAGGATCACTGCTTTGGCTGGTACATTAGGAGCCATTCTGAACTGCGAAAAACACTTCAAAATCCTTTTTATTTATACTCATTCTAATTTGCCTTTTCCTTTTCACAGCCTAATTATAAAAATTGCTGTAAACGTTTTCTGGAGATAGGATCTTCCCATTTATCTAAACTTTGTTGTTTATGTCCTATTTTCTTCAACATCCCCACACTTCACTCTGTTGGTTGGGAAGTGTGAAAGCTATTATGGTAATAGGGAGCGAGATGATTTTCTGCTCTCGTAGTGCCAAAGAGATAGGGATGGATGTAATTAATCTTGGATGCAGTCCCTGCTGCAAATACGTCGTCTTACTTTAGCCTCCCTGCACGCATAGATATACAGGCAGAGGTTCATTTTGCTTGGGATAAGGGTCAGTGCTCTTTAGCTTACTCCAAGATCAGCGTAGCTTTGCTCCACCGTGTACCCTTGCAAGTGGGTTCTTTGGGGTGGTTATAGTGCGGCACGTACAAGGTGAAATAGTGCCTGGTTTGCTCCTTCCCTCTGTCCCACCAAGAAAATGTTGGTCTGACTTGACAACATAATGGAGGTAAAGAGGAAGGAGGTATACCCTGCTTTTAGGAGACTTAAAAATCAAATTGGTACTGCTCGCTGTTTGGTTTGCTTGCATTAGTGTATGATAGCTTTGTCATGGGGGATAATTGAAATGAACACGGATCGATACCTAAATATACATTAGGGTGTATTAGAAGGCTGAGAACCAATGGGTCTGTTAAAAAGGAGGTTATTTCAATTCCTTTGTACGCTGTCTCCCATTTGAAATGGTATGTTAGAGTATGACAAAACCTGCTGAATAAACCAAAAAGGTGTTTATTCTGGGAGAACTGCAAATACTCTATCAAAATACGGTTCTTTTTAGGGGAGTATAGAAAGCCAAGTCTGGATTTTGACTGTACAAACTTAGAATCTCTGTAGTACGTTATTTCATGTTATCAATGGATCTTTGAAAGAGAAGGTGTGGGATAACAGGGTTTTGGAGGTTAATGCTACAGCGCGTTTAGGGATGAATTCCTATCCAAGGTATTGTTTGTCTGGCAGCATGTCCCTAACAAGTGAAGATGAATTGGCAAACAGAAGCGAAGCTGTTACGTGATACACCGTATAGACAATAACTCAATAAAATATGAAACTCAAATATATTTCAGACAAAGCGCTGACACCGTAGGTTTTGAAATAAATGGTGTATTTTGCTCAACTGCAAAGATGAATGCAGTGCTGAAGATTAAGCTGTTGTGTACTTCGTGTACAGGTGCAAACCGAAACAGCTATTAGCGTTACAAGCAATAAGCAGGTTCTGCTGGTGCTGGCCAGGAGCTGTTTGTGGATGCTCATGTTGAGGCTTTCAACAGTGCGACAAAACATGAGCAATCCTGTGGCGTGATCGGCTCTTCCCTGCCTGGCTGGGGCACGCGATGGCTGGAAATTCTCTCAAATCTCCGTTCCCCGTGCTGCACTTGTCCTTTGATTACAAAAGGACAGCTCTCGAGGGATGTCGTTGTGCATTTTCCTGAGATAAAATAATAGCTCTGTGTTCTGTGACCCTGGAACTTTAGGTCCTGCCAGATGCTAATGAACCAGTGGAAAACATCCAGGGCCTGGTAATTGCTTTGAGCCACAGCTGTTTGTGCTTGGTACACAGTGTCAAAGCTCTCTTCCTCGGTGGCTGCGCCCTGTGATATTGCCCCGAGGTCCCCTCGGGGGCTCCTGGGTCGATGCAGCGAGCAAAATTCCTATAATTGGGTACAAGAGAGCGTGGTGTCCGTGTGGACGGGGCAGCTTGAGGATGAGTCATGCTCTCGACACCTCCTCTGTGGTTCACTTTTGGTGGCTGCAGCGCATCCCGGGCAGTGCCAGCAGGCAGCGTGTGCTGCTGCAGGGACTGGAGCAACAGCAGAGCCCTCGGCAGAGCGGCAGCTAGGAGGGAGGCGAGGCTCTTGCACTGACCTGATCTTGTTCAAACATACCGTCAGATCTGTCCTACTTATTCATTTGCTACTTCAAAACCTAGCTTTTTAGGTGCAGAAAATAGAAGGTGCTAGTAAAAATCAGTGTTTTAATTTTCTTTGGATGAGTGTTCCCTGTAGGAGACCTTCTCATCCACTGTCAGCTTTGTAAGACATGATTTTTGATGTTTCCGTCGACCTGAACAAGGCTGGGACGTTTTACCATCTTTTTAGCATAGGTTAATTCTCCCACAGAAATGCAGATTTAAATGGAGTGTGGAAACACTTTTCTGTGACATCAGTGGAGAGTCATTTCTGGCGGTTATGGCCGTGGATGGCAGTTGTGTTGAGGGGGGTCAGAAGGGACTTTTGCTCACCCCGATGCCCTGGCTGAGCAGGGGAGGGCAGGGATCGAACTGCAGAGCGGGACTGAGCTGCCTCGGACTTGGGTGTCTTCCCACGTGCAAAGCCCCGTAGGAAGGTTAGAGCCATACAATCAATTAAATGAGGTGACTGTTATTGGTCAGTATTGGTATCTGGATCCCTTGGGTAAGTCCTAGTTTATGAAAAGTTCTAAAAACTTCTGTTGGCAAGTGAATGAGTAGCCAGGCTTTCAAAGCTACAGCTTTCATGTGATGCACTGACACCATTATTGGAATTGATAGTACTTTTTAGGTGAGTAATATTGACAAACTAGGTTTCAGGATCTGTCTCATCCCCTATACATCTCTGTGCGTACATATAATAAAGGTGGTAAGTCAGTGGTACGTGTATTTATTCCATCTCACTCTGCCTATGAAAAAGATGCCTATACCTAGAAAAGGTACAGAGAATGATGAAAGGGATCTATGGAGACAGGCACAGCTTCCCTGCAAGGAGAAATGTAGTAGTCTGGGAGTCTCCCATTCCCAAAAGGTGTGATATATGGGAGACAAGAAAAATCTGTAAAATCATAATTGATCTGAAGATGATGAGAAGCAAATTATTCTCTTTTTTGCAGGATAGGATACTGTGAGACTCCCACTTAAATACCTAGACAGCTGGTTAAAAACAACAAAATGAGGCGACTTTCTCCTGCTGCATACAGTGAAATTCTGAACCTCGTTCAGTGTCTTAAAAAACTGAAAGAGGTTCAACTAATTATGTGACAAGTTCAGGTCCCTCTGTGTTATTAGATGTGTTACTGAGGGCACATCTTTGGACTTGAGATTTCTTACCTTGTTTCCTTGTGCATCTCAAGGTGTCTGGACATAGGATGCTGGGCCAGATAGCTCTGCTCCAGGACAGCACTTTCTGCATACAGCGGAAATTCGGTAGGCTGATTATATTCATCCTGTAGTTTGCAACTTGATATTCACTGCTCTATGGCATGCTCTGAGCTGGGAGGTTTGCAGCTCGCTGCAAACCAAATCAGTGCGTCTGATTAAACCAGGGAATTGGGCAGTGTTCCTGAACGGACAGAAGAACAAATAGTCTGATAGGTGTTTTCCCAGGATTTTTTTATGCATTACTTTCATATTGATAGTGGTGGTTGTGTTTGTTGGGTTTTTTTGGGTTTTTTTAAGAGTCTTTACAGATATTATTTTAAAGCATTAGCCTGACAGCATCAAAGCTTAACAAGTGGGTATGTAGAGGGAGGGCTGAGAAAGGGGGGAGCAGAAGAGAGCCTGGCTCCTGATTACTGGCTCTGGTTACATGGTAGCATTACCGCAGCTGCAGAATCGCAAAGGAGATATTTGCTTTACGCTTAAGAGGCTTTATTGTTTCTAAACTATATATAGTTCTGTAATCTTTCTTTAGATGGGGGAGGGCACCGTGGGACAGCCTCCAAAGCATCGCCACCCTGCTTAGTGGGAGAGCGAGGGGTTAACGCGGTGGTGTAGGGTTCTCGAATGGGCAAGCTCATTGTCAGAATAATGTTTAGCCAGGTGTTAATCTGTGTCTGGAGGGAAGTGCTGGAATTCATTATTCATCCCACTGGGGGAGGTCATGGTGCTGGGAGGCTGCCAGCGCTGGAGCCAGCCTCCTGGCTTTACTGACATGTGCCATTTGTGATGAATGCAGCTGAAGTCCATTTGAGGAATTCTCTTGTCAGGCAGCCAAGCTGACAGCGAAACGCAGAGCTAAGGCATTCGGCGAGCTCTGTTGCAGCAAGCGAGATCGCGCTCAGCGTTGGGAGGGCAGGAGGGGACAAACTGGAACTGCGGAAGGAAAGCATCGGTTTTTCTTTGTGCTTTTTTTTTTTCTTTTTTCCTTTCTCCCTCCCTTCGCTTCCCCTAAATACCGCGCTCCCCTTGGAAAATCACCGGCTCTGACGGAAAGAGTACCGGCACGCTGCTTTTCATCAGCAGGATAGGTTTGGGTTGCTTTTTTGTTTTTTAACGAGGGCAGGAGGTGAGACAATGATCAAGTCAAGTTGGTTCTACGTCAAGTTCAAGTATGCGGAGAAGGTAAGTCGATATATTTTCTCCTGCAGCCTTTCCCAAGGGATTGCTGCGTGGTCGCCTGCAGCCCCCTTCTCTTGACAGGCAGCTCTGGCCACCAGCAGAGCGGACGCCGCTGAGAAGTTTTGCTGGTGATTTTCTTTTCTTTTCTTTTTCCATGGCTCGATAGATAACGCTGTGCTGAAAGCCGGTGCAGCGCAGGGTACGGGCTTGAAGTGTGACAGCCGCAACTTCAGTATGGTGCAAGTGGAAGAGAAAAGAAAAGCTCAGATCTAATTCCTACAGTGCCATGTTGGTTAAAAAAAAAAAAAAAAAAAAAAGGCAGTGGTAGAGATGTGTTTTTCTGTCTTGTGTGGAGCTTGAATGGGTGGAATATTTCCCATTCTGTAGAGCTGGTTGAGATGTGACCTGCTTCTGCAGGGAAGTCGTTTCTTTTCTTTTCCTTGCCTTTAGTAACAAAGCAAATACTTAATTATCTGTAATTATTACTGGGAAAAAAGAAGTTTTATTGATCAAAAAGTAGTGAGATGTATTCTAAGGCTGTTTGCTGGGGGTTTTACTGTGGCAGTTGCTGCGTTTCCTATTGCACAGAACCCAGTGCTTTCTGTTGAATTTCCCTTTTACCCTCATCTTCCACTTCCCTTGCCTGTGCCTGGGTACCCAGATGCCTGGGGGAAACAGAGGGACGGGGATGGGGGGAGGATGGACCAAGATTTCAGCAGGGACCTGCTTGACAGTGATGCATTTTCACCGAATATCTCCCTGGAGGGTTTCCTGCCCCAGGTTAAAGACTGATCTTGTTGCCAATAATGCTGAAACGCAGTCAGAGTATTTGGACGTAGCGTCGCTGTTTTCTTTAATCCAGCAAAATGGGGAAGAGCGCAAGACAACTTTTTTTTTGTGAAAAATACTAAGAAGTCTCGCTATCTGTTCCCTAACCATCCTCAAGCAGTTAGCAACCTGTTCTTAAAACAAGGGGAAAACCCATACGTGTGCTATTAGCCTGAAATTTTCTATTCTGGCAAATAGTCCCACATTGATTTATTTCTTGTCTTTCTGCCTCAAGTTATGCTGCACCCAGTGAAAGCATATATATTTCATTTAACATGATTGTCCTATCATTTATCCCAGGCTGCAAATGGCATATTTAACAAAGTCACAGATTTAACTATTCCATTTTCATTTGTTTTGGGCAGTGTTACAAAGGCAATTTGACTGCAAAATCCACTTTATTAGGCAGTTATATTTTCATCTCCTCGATGCTTCTCTGCAATACTTCTATGTTATTTAAAGTCATATCAGACCTATAAACATCTATAACAAAACAAATCGACTCTGCATATTCAGCATATGAAACTCTTCCTGGAAATAAAAATCTAATGAAATCAGTAGTTATCTGCCAGTGGGTGAGGTTGGCTATTTAAAATACCAGGTGAATTTTTCTTCACCTTTACATTTTGTGATTCAGTTTCTTTTTTTCTTTTTTTTTCTTTTTTTTTTTTCTTCTGTAATACCCCTTGCAGTTCAACCAGAAAGCCCTCAAGTCCCCGAAGAGAGCAGATAATGTTCCTGCTTTTCTGTCACCGGGTGATTTTGTGTGTGTTACATAACCTGTCATACCAGTTTTGTCAGAGACAGATATTTTAGAGATCTACAACCTGGGAAATTTGAACGTGGATGAAATCCAGGAAACCCATTTAATCTGTATTTTTCTTAGCGTTACTTGTGCCTTACAAGATTTTCTTCTGATTCACCAGGGAAGTTGCCAAGTCTGTTCATCTGCTGGGAGAAAAAAACCCCACCAAACCTATACTGCACACATGCAGGAAGATAAAACCTGAAGTGCGTGCCTGGTCTTTTATTGAATTTCATGTGTGATAAGAGACCGTTAGTCCTTTGCGGGGAAGCGAGGGTTTCCTAATGGAACGCACTTGAGAAATTTAGGTCTTGGCCATGAGGCAGGCATGTACCCCCTTGCTAAATAGAGGATTTTGTGTCGAGGTTCTTGTTGTGGCTGATGCTCAACTTATTCTGCATTAGCTTCAAGTCTTGTCTGCACGTCAAAATTGTGCCAGCGTGACTTAGGTGTGAATTGACGCTGAATTTATTAAACTGGTGCAGTTCTCTGGCTGGACACTGTGGCTGCTCGCTCCGAGAAACAAGCGCTTCTGCGTTAGGGTAACCATGTCGGTTTAAAAAATTAGGTCAAATTCTTTTGCAACTCTTCCATGTTGCCAAGGTTTTAGAAATTGGTTTTATGTTAGCCAAGCTGAAGTACCTTTGAAATTCTCAACCCAGCTTTTTACAGCAGTTTGTCTAAATGGATTTAAAATCTCACTCGGAGATGCAGTTTCTCGTTTCCAGTTGACATAAGTGTGGGCTGCTGCAGGAACGAGTGTTCCCACTCCCAGCTACGCGTTGTCAGCGGTAGCGCTTGTGCAGCCACGTGGTGACATGCGTCCGGGAGCCGATCCAACTGGAACTGAATGGGTTTTATTCCTTTTTTTGGGCTGGCTTCATTTTCAGTCAGATCAGTGTGTGTCCCAGTTTACCCCAATGTTCGGCCATAAAGGATGTACCTGACAACACCTGGTTGAGGGTGAGTAGAAAGGACAGTGACGTCTCTTCTGGCAGCAGCCTGTGAAAACTAATTTAATTAAAGTTTGCTCTCCTCATTTGGAAGCGTTATATAATCGCTGTTTAAGCGAGGTCATCTTAGGTTAGGGAAAGGTTGGGTCTCTGCCCTCCCGTCAGTGCAATATCTCAGTTATATCAGAACGAGAACTGCTTTTCCTGTGCGCGCCACGGTACTGACATTGCACCGCTCCCTCTTAATTCTGTTGTAAAGAAGTTCATTGACATTTTTATTAGCTGGCTGGCTTCGCTGAAGTTGACATCCTCGCCTCTGGCCATCACAATTTTTTTATTTTTTTTTTTTCCCCCCTTTGATTTGCTTTGGAAGATTTTGCTGTCTGAAGACCCCTCCGTGATAAAGCATATATATTTATATCCATGTCAGAGCTAACTCTGCAGGCAGCTTTACATATTGTAAAATATTCCTTCACCTATAGATTGCCAACCTGTTTTATTCTCTTGGCATCGCTACGCTTTACTGCTATAAACTGTTCTGTTGATTGTGTTCAAACGTTGCTCATCCCATCTGGGTTATCTGCAGCCTCTGCAGACAGACCCGAACCGAGGTTTGGTGATGTAACTTGCCTGAGCGTCAAGGAAATTCAACCCTCACAGGTCTTCTGGGAGCTTCCAAACTCTTTACATCCACCTGGCACCTTGAAATACCTTAGCCACTCAACTCGCGTTGTCTGTCTGCCTGGGCAGTGGCCCTTTTACACTGACAGGAGCAAAATTCAGTGGCCATGCATTTATGGCTGCCACAGCCTGAGAAACGGTCTTAAACTGTCTTGGGATGTTCACCTTTTATCCTAAAGACATGTTGGAACTGGAAGCGGAAGAGATAGATGTTGCATAAACTGGTGTACTTTGACATGTTAGTTTGCTCAAGTTATCAGTTATTTTATGTTGTGTTAGACAAGCACTGTAAAACCATTTCACAGCAGTGTATTTTTAATTGTGATTACTTTAGTTTTATTATGTGATTATTTTAGAAATCAGCACAATTTCATCTTGAGTCTATTATCAAGTTGATTGCAAGCATTCTATTATATCAACTTCAAGGGAGCCTACTGGGAAAAACCCAAAGTTTTTATGTTTACCCTTTCAAAGATTTCATATAAGGTCATTTGGACACGAGCCATTTTTGCATAATACCCATATTCAGTCCGAGTGCATTTACACCGTAGTTAAAATTCAACGGCTTCCCATGAATAATAGTGCTGACACAAGGAAATCAGTTTGATCTTGGGGGGGGGGGCAGGAAAAGGCAAGCTCTTGGAAATCTATGAAATTGTAGAAAGTGTGGGAGATGTGTGGAGAGCGGCAGCAGGAGTGGGCAGTCTGGCTTCACGTGTTGCTGCCTGTATCTGAAGGAGCTTGTGGATGATGTTGGAGGACTTGAAAGGTTTTGCTTTGTCCTTGAAAAGCCCCGTCCCTTGTTTGAGGCTCATTGATAGATATTGCTGAACTGAAGTGGAGCTTAATTTTCCTGTTCCCAGTAGTGCCCAAGGGAGAGAAATGCTGTATTCCTAGCTGGAAAATTAGATTAAAACACCCAGCACCTAGATACAGGGTACATTCATTTCTTCCTTTATCGCAAGACTCCCACTACTCTGAAAGGCAGTTTACAGTTTTGACAGCTAAAATAAAAAGCCTTAAGGACAAGCAACCACTTTGAATGTTCGAAGGGCTTCATTTCCAGCAGAAAGATTTCAATTACAGTCATTTTCCTCGAGTAAGTACAAAGAGGTAAATGGAACCCCTGTTTCCAATGTTAAACTCGCCGACTACATTATTACCGGTTGTACTTTGAAAGTAAAGGATAAAGCCAATCTAAATCAAAGCCCTGATTCCAAATTACTTTTTAAGAGTACGATGAGGTCTGCACCCAGTAATTCAGCCACTTGGTATTGAGCCGCACACAGCCCATCAAATGGGACTTCCCTTACATTGTGTTGCTCTTCCGGGGGGATCGGGGCAGGAAGCAGCTTTCTCGCCAAGCACCGAGAGTTGCATCTTGAAAGGGCTGCTCTGCAGCTGGAGATTCATATATTGGCTGTATTTTTAGAGAATTTAGGGGGGGGGTTTTCTTTCTTCTCTGACTTTGCTCGTTATTTGTCTTGTCTTTTATAACAGTAATTTGAGAAAGATTTGGTTATTTGTCTTCTCTGTGGCACAACCTCTCCTCCCTCCCACTCCCCGCATAAAGGTTTTTCATCTCAGGACCATTTCCTCCCCTTGCTGGGGCAGGGAACACATTTTTGGAAGTCTGTGGCTTTTTAGACCAGATATTGAAATGTGCACAGTGTTTGTATAACACGTGCGCTCAAAGGAGCCGGGCAGCCAAGGTGATAAATCGATCTGGTGGCCCGAGCTCACCTGAAACATTCATTTTCACTGGAATGACGAACTCTCCCAGAAATCTGTACCCAGGGCTTGATCGAGTCAGGGATAACTGCTTCAGTCGGTGAGTTTTTGGGACAGACCTGTGCCCAGAGGCATCGGGGAAGGGCAGGGAGTTAACCAGCCTGCTCCTAGAGCAACTCCCTGTTCCAGGGAGGTTGGTCCTCTTGGCACTCAGACCATCCTTGCTAGTGCCTGGCAGGTGGGAACCTACCTGCTTTTTCTCCAAAAGTGTTTACTGGCACTAATTGTGCTAATTTTATTTCTTTATTTTTGCTACCACTTTCCCTCATTGCTTTGTAGGTGGATTTCTGCAGGTGCGAAATCAGATGTTATTCCTGATGGAGATGATGAGCAAAGGGTTGTGTCTTTCCAGAGTACTCTGCACAGACACCTGGTTCAGTATTTTTATGACTTTTAGCTGCTGAAATTCTTCCTTTCCTGCCTATGAATATTAAAAGTTTGCATTTTTTAAAATTGTGTTGCAACTGTGACTGCCAGTGGTTTAGGGAAATGAGTGAGATTTGTTGTTTTATGTGCTTGCAAACAGATATTGGGTCTATGCAACAAACTCAGGAAAATAGATGTACTAATTTACTTTCCCTGTAAATATGGATGAGTATAAATGTAGTGCCTCGGGAGCCCGTCCTGATTGAGTCAGCCGCTTGCCCCCGCCCGCTTTGCTGGATGTCCCTGTGTCTGCCATTATAGCCCAGTCACACAGAATTGGCTTGCTTCGTATTTTGGCTTTTGCTCATCACGTTATGGTTTTATCTGGCCTTTCTGTGAGCACAAAGATGTCTAAGGGCGCTGGGTGCTTGCTGACGGTGGATGCAGCCCGCGCTGCTGCTGCTGCGCTTTGCTTGACGCTGGCGAGTGGATTTGAGCAACGTTTTAATATGTTTTGGGATCTAGACCTGAAACTTTTAGTCCTGCTTTTTGCATGTGTTTGTGAGACTAAGAATTGCATACTAATGGGAATAGTCAGTGGCAGGTAAAATAGCAAGAAAAAAAAACCCCTGTAACATTCTTCTGATGTAAATTTTTAATCAAATGTATTTTCTTCTGTTAAGCAACTTTTACAGCCCACTGCACAAAACATACAACCAAAAACTTTGCCCAATGAACTGCATGTAATAGGCTAGCAATGCATCTATTACACATTTTTACGTGTAATGCCTTTAAATCCATTTTTGTGTGCGTGGCAGTGTAGCCTTCGAAAGGTAATTAGAATTGGCAGTCTTGCTTTCATAGTTCTTCAGGTTTTCTTCAGATCGGAATGCTTTGGAGAGCTTCGTTAGAAGTGGTCTCTTTTGTAACAAGAGGGAAATACGATTTTAAAAACATTAGGAAATACAATTCTAAATACATTGGAAAGCTGGAAACTTTGTATCAAAATTTCTAAAATGATTGTACGGTGTTTGGTGTCCGTGAACACTGTTCTTCAGCCCAGCCGAACTGAAGAGTTGGTAGATGATAGACTAGGTTGTAATAACGGTCATTACATTAAATAACACTTTTCAATCCAAATAATCGGAGGTAAGTTTTGCAGCAGCGCTGTGGACATGGATGTAGCAGCGTCCTTTTTACGGGTGACCAGACTGAGCGATGTCATCGCAGTTTGTGTGTCTTCTCCAGGAGGACTCCTGCCTGGGGGTCCTCATTCAAACCAAGGTATTGCCCTCGCCTGCACGTCTCCCCGCCGGGAAGTCAGGGACAAAATGCATTTTCTTTTTCCAAATTAGAGGCCAAGCGTGCCGGTAGGTGTTGAGGGGCGGACGTGGAGAGGCGTGGTGTTGTTGGTGCCTCAATTTCAGGAGCCACCTTCTGAATTTCTGCCTCCCAAAGCGCCTCTGTTACAGGACTCCACCTCCCATTTGGCATCTGCCCACACACTTCTGGGCTGTCCATTGCTGACCTCAGCTTGATGATGCAATGAAACTGCTAATGATTGTAGCAACACCCTCAGTATTGAAGACGTCTGAAAAAGTGATATTCTTCACAGTTTCTGGGGGTTCTGACCAAACAGGGTGTGCTTTCACCGCTATGCCAAGAGCTGGCAGGAGCAGGAGTGTTCTTTGGGTTGGAGCGATGTGGGCAAGAGCGCTCTGAGTCTTGCGAATGTGCTGTGAGCAGTGAGGACTAACCTAAGGTGAGCCGGTGCCACCGGAGGACCAGAAGAGTGTGCCAGCTACCTTCTCTTGGGTGATGAGCCGTGGTAAGACCTTCTGCTGTCTGGGAGGGACCGTTTGGGGGCTGGTACAGAAGCAGGCTCAAGCATGGCTGGGCACACAAAAATGCAGAGGAATTCTTTTGAGCGGCTGTTTGGGACACAACTTTTGACTCGTAAGCCTGTGGTATGTTTAATGCTGTAACCAGTAACATGTAGGTACTTGATAGATTAATATTCAGGACACAGTAGATGAGAGAGGCTGGCTGGGGGGATGTCACACGCAATCTGTTCATCTAGAATTATTTTCTGTTTTGAAGTTAGATTCACCAATTCTGTAGATGGGAAGAAAAAAATAATCTATGGGCTTACTCTGATTTTTTTAGAATTTTTTTATTTCCTTCCCACCCCCTCGACTTGCTTTGCCTGAGGGCGAGTTCTGTCCTTTAATTATTTAAGAACTGGCTTTTGTTTACAGTTTGTAATAAAACTGATAAAAGATTAACAAGGTGCTTGTGAATCATTTTAAGCAAATTAAAGCTTTGAAAGACTTACAACTGCAAATATTTGAAAATTGTAAAGCAGAAGAATAAGAACAGACCAGATGAGATAATCAAGTTCTTGGATTTGTTTGGGAGAAAAATAGTCTTGTTTGCAATTGGATGCGAGAGCATCATCGCCTGCTCTATTAAATATTTATTTGTGCTTTTAGCAGATTTGAAGACACTGGTTGTATGAAACAGCACTGGGTATGTTAAAATAATGTTTTATTACAGTGTGGGGTAGCTGCACAAATAGAGTATGGGCGGAGGAGGGATTCAGAGTGGAAGGACATGTGTCTAAGTTCACTGTTGCGGCAAGCCTGTGCCAAAGCACGTATACTTTACGCTGCTTTTAAGGACTGTGTTGACTCTCCCGTAAAGCAATTCTAACACCCTATATGAAATGATAGACTCTGGGCTGGTTTCCACGCAAGAGTGAAATCAGAGGTTTTAGCTCCATTTCTGTGCAAGACTGAGATCTTGGGGTTATAATGGATATTTCCATTAAAAACATCAGCACAGCACTCAGTAGCAGAAAAAAAGACCAGCCAACTAAAATATTAGGAAAGGTGTGCTCAGCACGGAGCAGGGAACGTTGCTATGATGGACTAGAAATCCTTGATTTACCTGCATCGTGGACACATTGTGCAGCTCTTGTCCTCCCTCTCCAGAGACTTGCAGCCACTGTAAATGCTCAGAGAAGAACCGTGAGGCTGTTCGGAGGTGTCAAACGGCCTCTGTGAGAGGAAGAACTGAATGGACTAGAACCATTCAGGTGGGTAAATAGGTAAAGGAGATGTGAGAGGTCTGTGAAATCAAGAGGGACGTAGGGAGGATGGGGATTGTCCGTTGCCTTCTGACATAAGAACGTGGGGATGTCAAAGGAAGTCGATAAGAGCCAGGTTGAAGGAGATCAGAAGTAGGTGGTTCTTTGTGAAGGGGTTGACCAGCACAACTGGTTGTCGAAGGAAATCGTGCGTGCTAAAAGTTTACATTGCTTCTGGGAGAGCGGACAAATTAATGGAAAGGAAATCAACTGATTGCCACTGAGCAGGCAGAAGCCACATCAGGAGCTCGGTGAGCTGGAAATGAATGGAGGTGGAAGCAAGGGGGAAGGATGTACGTGTATAAATAGAGACAGACAGGAGTATTATATATACTTAGCCTATTTTTATTCTCTTCTTTTGGACATCCATTTATGGCCACCGTTGGAAAGAGGATGCTGCGCAAGCCAAGCCTTTGATCTGGCCCAACACAGTTCTCTGTGCCGATGGTGCTGGGGCAGCTCATTCTGAAACATCCTGGCTTACACGATGAGTATTATATAAAACTGATGTTCTTCAACACCCACCAAGCTTAGCAGCTATGGATTTGATTGTGACGGTTACCTTAAAACAAAGGCACATCGGGTAGTGATTACAGCTCAGTATTAATAGCTGCGTTCCTAATGTTCTGTTGAAAGTGCTCTGGAACTGGGAAGAAGCTCTCATTTCCCCTCCTCTAAGTACTTTATTTTCTCCACCCATGAACAGAGTGTGAATGCATGCGTATTATCAGGATTATTACCTACGTGGTATTTTTGAGAGAATTACAATGCGTTTCTTTGAAGCTGTTGGACGAGGTACAGTACCAAGAGGAGGCAAGCAGCGTTTCTTTTGCAAGGTCCCCAGAAAAATTTCAAGATGGGTGAGTTATTGCACTACAG
Organism: Grus americana; assembly: GCF_028858705.1. NCBI lineage: Eukaryota > Metazoa > Chordata > Aves > Gruiformes > Gruidae > Grus > Grus americana. The sequence continues at coordinate 2,263,816 of NC_072870.1, read as the reverse complement.
AGCTCTTTAGCACCCCAGTGAAAAATCAGTACAACCTTTAAGCCTAGGTTATGTTCGCAATTGAATGAGGTGACAAGAAACTTCTGGGGCAGATGACAAGAGTTTGAGTCTAATTAAATGGAGTCATTTTATTCCTTTGGGAAAGAGCTGTGAAAGCTGACACGGGAACACAGCAGGTTCAAAGGTCTGTGTGTAGATCCTAATCTGCTTAAAAGATGAGGTAGAATTTCACTGACTGTATCATAGACTCAGGTAAAGTAACCAAATCATTCCTGTCTGGAACATCCAAAGGTAAACTGTGAAAGAAGACGGAGAACTTTAAGGAGGTGAATTAAGATCTGCCTAGGTACAACTGCTACCTGTCACTCAGTGATAATGATAGAAATAGTCTAAAAGCTCTGCAGCTGGTCTTTTCTTCCACCCTTTTCAGCTGGCATCCTTGATGACTTTGATGGCAGCTCTAACATACCTTGTTAAAGTTATCCTTCGAGGCAAATACCTCATCTGTAGGTCTCGGCGATGTTGTAAAATGTCTCCTTTTGCTTTCCCCTATAGCTGATTTTTCCATTTTGCTCTGCACTTTTGCAGATGAATTCTAACCAGCTTGAGCTCGCACACGTGGGTAGGGCCAACCTCCGTGTCGGAAGAGGGCAGTGCATCCCTATTCTCAGGGAGCGATGAGGGGCGCGCGTATGGGTTGCATTACTCCGTAGCTTTATACATGCAGTATTTGCAGCTTCCAGTGTTCTACATGATACAGATGTTAGAGATGAATAGATAGTGTTTCTATTTCCTTGTTTAGTCTTCTGTAATTTTTCAGTGTTGCAATCAATCTTTGTCCGGCCTTCTTGAAACTTCGCTTGTGTTTAGTATATTCTCTCTGATTGTCAATGATCTCCTTTAAAAACCTAGGATCAGTTCCATCTGGTCCCAGGAACTTGGCAGCTTGTGTGGCGAGCAATAGCTGATTTTTTTTTTTCTGTGAGTGCTAGTACAGAGAAGTCAATTCATGGCTAAAAAGATTAAAATCCCTAAATCAGAAAAGCTGGAAAAATATAACAATTGCAACTCTGCCAAGGAAGTGCTTCTTGTTGGATTAAAAAATCTTATGACAAGTTGAGAGAGAGAGATTTGGAAGTGTAATTCAATTCTGTTGTCAATCCAGGAGAGTTAAAGCTGAAACTGTGTTAGAATACATTAGTGGCACTGCCTGGACAGAGAAAATGAGCTGCTTCTCGGAGACAATTTTGTGCTGGTTTCCATTCTGCCTCAATTTGTTATGACCTGGTTTGGATTTCCCAACTTTCATGTCATTGAGATTCATCATCTGGTACATTCAGAAAAGGTCTTTGCTTCTGTGTCCATGGGTGCCCCTTCTGAAATAAACTGTGTTCTGCAGCGGTGAGGAGCTGGGGAGTGGGATGCTGAAATGGAAAGGGGTCAAGCTAGCAAATTTGGAGAGGGAGGCATCCATATGGTATGTTGGAGGTGTTACGTATGCCTTGCGCTTGGAGGAGGCATCCCCATTTCTTGTCAGGGATTGGCAGTAATCGGGCACGGTGCTGCGGCTCTCAGTGATAAGGTCTCTGGGTGGTGGGTGGAGAGACCTGCTTTTGTGTTTTGCGTGCGGCCCCGATGGTGGGTATCTGCTTTGGTTGTGCTCCTGGAGATGGTGGGAAATGTTGTAGTAAGGGCAGCACCTTGCAGTGGAGCGGCACTGTCAGCCCACCCCTCGCTGCTGGTTCCCTTCGCCTACTTGTCAGCTGAAGCCTTGCTGTCATACCCACCATCTTCCCAAGCTTTTTTTTCCTCCTCTACTATGTTAAAAGGGGAAACCAAAGCAAAACTGAAATAGTTTGTCTCCTTGGTTGGAGGTACAGGCTAAAGTTTTGTTGTTTGGTCTCAGAAAATGGGCTCGTTCAGTGCTCAGGTATTACTGTGGCATGTTAGAGAAATCGGGAGTGCAAAATCCCATTTCTGTCTCAGCACGGACAGATTATAAACAGGGATGTGGGTTCTTCCGCTGGCAGTGGAGAGAGGTTACTGAAAGGGGTGCTGCTTTTGTGATCTCGTCTAGTAGTCATCTCTAGACTAGCAGAAGGTATAAATCTTATTCTAAATAAAGTAGAAGGTATAAATCTAAAAAATTGTAAGTTGTACCAAAAAGTGTTCCCAGAAGTGTCCTGGCATAGAAGCCCATAGGTTTTATATTGTTTTCTTCTTGACCTTGAAGGTTTGCACAGGATTGGGACATGGGTTAATATAAAAGCTCAGTCCCTTCAAAGTCACCTTTTTGTTATACCCCCATCTCTCCTGTCTCTAAGCAGTGGACTGATTACATGGATATCTTACAAGATTGTGAGAAATATTTTAAAACAATTAGTTACGGACGTTTATGAGGAATGAGTAACGTTCCTCAGGGGTTGGAATTGGGACCGGCACTGTTTAACATGTTTGTCGGCGACATGGACAGTGGGATCGAGTGCACCCTCATCAAGTTTGCTGATGATGCCAAGCCGTGTGGTGGGTCGACACACTGGAGGGAAGGAATGCCATCCAGAGGGACCTGGACAGGCTGGAGAGGTGGGCGTGTGTGAACTGCATGGAGTTCAACAAGGCCAACTGCGAGGTCCTGCGCATGGGTCAGGGCAATCCCAGCACAACTACAGGCTGCGCAGAGAATGGATTGAGAGCAGCCCTGAGGAGAAGGACCTGGGGGTGTGGGTGGGTGAGAAACTCAACATGAGCCGGCAGTGTGTGCTTGCAGCCCAGAAAGCCAACTGTGTCCTGGGCTGCATCAAAAGAGGGGTGACCAGCAGGTCGAGGGAGGGGATTCTGCCCCTCTACTCCGCTCTGGTGAGACCCCCCTGCAGTACTGTGTCCAGCTCTGGGGTCCCCAGCACAAGAAGGACATGGAGCTGTTGGAGCGAGTCCAGAGGAGGCCACAGAGATGATCTGAGGGCTGGAGCACCTCTGCTATGGAGACAGGCTGAGAGAGTTGGGGTTGTTCAGCCTGGAGAAGAGAAGGCTCCGGGGAGACCTTAGAGCACCTTCCAGTAAAAGTTTCTGCAGAGTTGCAAACTGGTTTTTATCATGACCATAGTCAAAACATCTGAAAGATTTGTGTGCAAATGCTTGTTTATAGTCCTGTAATACTTTGAGGTTTAAACATTGCCAAACACAGGTACAGTATTGCTTGTATCTTTATGATTTTGATACATAATCTAATATTTTTCCACTTTGTAATAATTCACTGAGGCATATAGAAGAAAATGTGCTCTTAGGTGCTTGCATCGCTCTGTATAATAAACATTGCCAAGTCTGGAAGACAAGAATCACTCTATGAATTTCTATGGAGACTTTTTCTCAAATAGAGTTCTGTTTTGTGATAAAGAGGGAAATTTTGTGTAACTCCATGGATCTTCATTAGACTGGATTAGGGCTTGGTTAGAAATTGTGGAGCAGCTTCACCAGTGTGTTCACTTACAGACAGTGCCTTCCTGCACCTTCACGAGGCAGATGAATGAGTTCAGCGCCTGTATGACTGGGATCAGTGGGAAACAGGTGTCCAGATTCCTTGTGTGACAGTGAATATTACAGCAAGCATGTATTTGCATCTTATGATGCCTGACTTGACATCTCGAATGGGGTGATTCTGTACAGCTCCACTGGCTTCACTGTAAAAATGCTACTTAAGTGTTGATCAATGAACCTGGGCCTTTGTCACCTCCCGGATCCTTCTTGAGTCTGCCCAAGCCCTCGCCATCATTTTATCAGTTTATTGGCGGTGCGATCGCACGCAACTGCGCCATAATGTACGCTCACAGCATAACATAGATAGTGGCAACTGGACAGCTGCAGATCCATGCCATCACCTAAAGATGACTTTTTAAGAGAAGCACAATGGTATCTGATCCTGAAAGACCCTAGCGTGTCATGCAATTAATCTGTCTCTAAAATGAAGTACATACCTCCTTTTACACGTGAGAACACCAGTCTAGCAGCCCGAGGGACTTACCCAAAGAAATGTGGTGAACCGAACACGAGGGTGAGGTCTCTGCCCTGGGTTTAGCCGGGTTTGCCTTTCATTTCAGAGGGGTCAGGGTTTCCCCTCGGCACTGCCTCGTCTGGTCTAACACAATTCACGCGTCTGTCCAAGGCAGACTCTCCTCTCAAAAGAAACACAATGGCGGTGGGTTTTTTTTTTTTCCCCTCCACTAGATCAACATTTTAGCAAACACAGAAACAAATATCCTGGAGCACAAGGCCCTTTTTTCTTGGCGGAGCTGAAAACATTCCTGCAGCTGAGCCCGGCCGCTGCCGTGTGCTGGGGAGGTTCTGCCCCGGCAGCGTGTTTAATTACAGGCAGGGCGAGAGCTCTGCAAGCGGGGTGGATGCTGTCTAGGCTTCCCTGGCAAGAGTCTGACGAACAGATTTCCATACTGGAAAATGGCATTAGATTAAATAGGTATCAGCCTGATACTCTGTGAGCTGAATGTCAGTGCTAATAAACCAGAGGCTCCATCTTTCCCAAAGGACCTTTGGAATCAATTGAAAGCTGTGTCCTCCATCCCCCTTTCCCAGTGGGTAAATGTTACTGTTCTGCCGTGCCGCTTTGGGTACTCGCAGTGAGCTGAGACTACCAGCACGCCGGGCTGATTGACAGGATTGCTCCCAGCGCTATGAAGAGAGGAAGTGACCTTAAACACTGGGGTGGTGGTGATGTTTTGACTGTAGGAAAATACTTCTTTTTTTTGCTTTTTCTTTTTTAAAAAATTGCCGTACCAGCCTGGCTTTCTATTAATCTGTATGTATCTTTTGAGGTCTTAACCCCTTCCTGCCCTGAGGTGGAATTAGATAAGCTTTGAAATCAGTTCAATGTCATTTGTTTAAAAGAAGAAAAAAGGAAAAAGAGAGTGAGTAAAGCAAGAAAGGTGACCTTGCAAAGTTGCCTGTAGAAAAAGATCCCTCTTATCATGAGCCTAAAGTAATTAGCTTTATTTTTGGTGTTGCCTTATATGAATTGTTCATGTGTCTCAGCTGGCTGTGGAGATGCCTAATGACAGAGTGCCCTTTCCAGACCAGTTGGCCATTGCCTGTGAGCGCCTGCAGCACTGGTGAAGTTTGCTCTTCCCCATCAAGCATTTGCTAAGCACGAGACCCCTTCCGCAGGTGAATATTGCTGCCCTCTGTGCTCTGAGAAGATTGTACATCAGTAAGCACAGAAACTTGAAGCTACTAAGCAAGAAATGGAGGGAAAAAAAAAAAAAGAATCACTCTGTTACTATTGACACAACAAATTTTTACTGCCTGTTTTTTTCCCTGGACTGGGAATTAAAGGATGTTGATGTTACTGCTTCATGTGGCAGATTAGCACAGATAGATCCATTGCCCCACTTCTCTGGTTGTTCCTTTGGGCAGTTGAAGAGTGAGGACTGGCTGAGTGTGGAAACTGAGATAAGGATTTTGGGGTACAGGCAGAGTCATACGATGTACGTGTGTGCAGGGTGGCAAAACAGCATTTTCCTTGTTCCTATCAAATGTGCCTAGGGAGTTGGTTTGAGTCCTCTAACTCGTGTACGGGTACGTAAGAGGAGGGTGAACAGAAACGGTTTCTTTGAGATGACCCTTTGGTGGTGTGTCTAACGTGGGCTGGTTCTCTTCCCCTATCTGCTTCCCCTTGCTGCAGTCATACCTCTGCTGTTGGGTCAGTGGACTTGGATTTGCATAGTGTCCCCTCAGCTCCCCCAGAACACCAAACCCAGCCCTCCCTTGCCTGTTCTGACAGGTGACATTTCCACCGAGCACAGAGACCAGCTGTCCTCCAGCAAAAGGTTATTAACCACGGGGGAAGTACGCAGGTGGGTGTTGCAAGGAATGTCATCCGTGTTTGTGCCTTGTCTCTTCACAGTGTTGAAAAGTCCGAAGAGGATGGGGCCGTTGGTCTCCTGTTACTAATGTCATAAATTGAGCAATTATTTTAAGCAACAGTGAAAAACTAAATGCAGATATGGTGGTGCAGATGTGAACCAAAGTACTTGGCTTTGACGTGGCTGTGCTCTGTAACCTCTTTCTGGGTGTAATTACCTTCCCTATCATCGTTGTGGCTGTTAGGGTATAGCAGTAATCAGGTTTTGGCACGAGATTGTGCTTTGTGTCTGAAACCCCTCCAGTCTAATCAGGAGGGAGGATCAAGCTGTAGCAGGTTCATCAGCTGCAGTGTCGGCTGCTCCGAGGCCAATGGAAGTGGCAGCGTCCTTGAACCAAAACAGCAAAGTCTGAGATTTCTGAGCCTTAAATTTCAATATAATCAAGTATTTGAGGTGATGCAGAGGCAGTCAGTGGGCAAAAAAATCAGCTCTGATATAAATGGCATGTAGAACGTGAGATAATAGGTCAGTGTCTCAAATCCACCAGTTCCGGCGTCTGGTCCATCTGACGGTGGCAGTTCTGGTGCCAGCAAAGGGAGGTCTTGGGGGGCAGATGTGGGATAATCTCTTCTCCACCTTAAAAATCTCCTCCTGGGTTAAACTCTGAGAATAAGCTTTAATAGCCGCCTTAATGGGTGCAGTTCATTGAATTCTGCTTGGGTTATGGCTTGTTCCACTTGGCTTGGTTTGGTTCAGCAAGGAATTGGGAACAAACTTCAGAGCGACTCACTATGAATTGGGACTGAGATCAGAACGCGCTTTGATATGTTTTACTCTGAAATGAAAAAAATTAAAGTCGTCTTTATTCCTGTAGTAGAGTGCATGCACTTCATACGCCTTCAGAGGATCACTTGAATGCCTTAGCTATGGTAGTCAGCCATGGCAGTTCTGTAGAGCATCTCTTAAAAAGGATATATTTTCTGGCTAGCTCGACAGGATAAGTGGTATGCCTAAATGTGGATGTGAAACACCCCTGCAGTTATTCCCTTGCTTATGCTGACCTTCAGGATCATTCCTGCTCCTTCCACTTATCTAAATGCATCAACTGTAATTTCTTACATACAACTTGTGTGGCCCACTGTTGATTTTTCTCCCCTCTTTCCAAAGTAAACTGAGGCCACTTCTGCCAGAGCGTAATCTTTCCTGTAGTGTGGTAATTAAATGCTGGTAGTTGGAGGGCTAGGAAAGTACAGGGATGACTTGTTCCAGAAGGAGCATATTTTTGGAAGAGATGTTTTGATTAGTCGCTAGGATTTGTTTACAGTGCTCTCCGGAAAACTCGAACATTTTGGGTGGATCAGAGCAGGTAATAACTATTCTCCTGGGATCAGCACGACGTTCAATACAAAACAGACTGTGTGTCATACTTACTTGTATCACGTACGTACCCTCCTTCTGCAGCCTCTCCCTTGCCTTCTCCTTCAGACTTTCAAAAATGCCTGATCTGAGTCAGCTTAAGGGTTTTTATTTTCCCTTTCCTTTGTTTGAAGTTTAAGCCCTGTGAAAATCCATTAGAAAAGATGCATTGTTGGATAGTCCCTGATAGCATCAGCTGCCAGTTTATCTTTCCCGTCGCACAGTGGCTCCCGTTACTCCCTGGGGGCTGCCGGCTTGGATTGTTCCCATCGTTTGGGTGGCTTTTGACCCACGAGAGTCCCGAGCTTGTCTCGGGGCTTCAATAAGCTCTCTGTTATCGGCCTCCCAAATATTGGTGTACCTATCAGAGCCTGGCACCGAGTCAGGGCTGTGGGCGTCCTTAAGATTCATCATTGATAGCTCACATGCTTTTTCCTCTTTAGAGAAAACAAGCACTTTTTGTTTAAGTTCACTAATGTTTGGCAAAGAAATATAGTAGTAATTATACACCCAGCCTCCTCCTCCCCCCGCACCCCCCAATCCCAGTTTTATAAAGGCAGCTAGCACTGGAACTGAAATAAATGTCATGAATGAATAATAATTTCTTTCATTTACAGGGTAATTAAACTTGTTGAATACAGACTTAATGCTTTACTGCACACTGTTTAATTTGAGTGGTAGATCCAGGCTTTTGTTAACTTCAGGAAGGAAAAAAATGAAATATCTACCTGACTATCAGTGTGCTTTGTTAGAAATGCTTTCTGGTTTTTGTGTGTCATGTCGTCCCCCCCCCCTTCCCCATGCAAAATGATGCTGGAAAAGGGGAGGCCATGCTTTTCAGACTGTTGTTTGAAGTTACCTGCATGGATCTTCACAGATGTACTCAGTGGCCTGGGTTTCAGAAACACGACGGACCCCTAACTCCCGTGCTTTACGGCTGCTGGGATTAATCAGCATTTCCGAAAACTTGGTAATGGGCATAGATGCACCATCTTAGGGATTTTACTTTCCACAACATTTATTTTTTCTTTATGTGCAATCTTTAAGTTGTTTAAGTGCAGATCCCCCAAGATTCAGCCTCTCCTCCTTCCAAACCGAATACAGGGCCCCAGTTATGGCAATACAGTGCCATGGTTTATGGCAACGTCCTCATCCAGCTTGGTGTGCAAAGGATGGGTGGAATAGTTACAGGGATGGAAAAGCTGGATGTTTCAGCTAGAGAAGCAGAAGGTAGATGGCAGAGGTCCAGGTTACCCGGTGTACCCTTGACTTGAGTTGTGTGTGGTGAGAGGAAACCTGGCTAACTTGAGGATGGGAACAGTGATAGTGTTGATGGGAAAAGCTTTGGTTACTTGTCAGGCCTGGGAATTTTGGGAGGAACCATCCAGTCTTTGCTCCAGGGAACCACAAAGTGAGTCGAAGCAACCCCTCTGCCTGTGCTACCATCAGCTGCAGCCTGGGTTTCCCATATTTTCACTTTGGTTGGTTTGAGGCTTTAGGATGCCTGTCCAGGAGGAAACACTTGGCCAAGGAGCAGAGATTGAAGTTAGATGTGTTCAGTCTGGGCTACCATCTCGCATCTTGATGGTTCATCTTCATTTAAAGTGTTTTTGAATTTTATGTTGTAGTATTTTGAAACGTGGGCATTTAATATTTTTCTGCGAACGTATCATCTCCCAAATACTATGAATTTCTGTGTCTGTACAGTTTTGCCATCGATGAGCTGTTGTGGCAGGTTGCAAGTAGGCTGAGTGTGGGAGGTTCTGCAGCAGCGGTGGCTCTCGGTCACTCCCTTGCGTCTAAGTACTTGTTACAAAACACTTTGGAATTTTTTAGGTTATAAAGCTGGTTTATTGATTTGACTGGGGCCAGTGCTTAGTCCTCATTCCACTGAGATGATCACTTCTGACTGCTCCTAAATATTCCCCAAGCAGGTTTAAGCAGCTTGCAGCAACCACATTCTGGTGGACACTGTAGAAGAGGAGAGGAAATGGTGAGGGCCTGCAGGAGATGCGTGTGCAGATGCCTGAGGATGGTGTTTTAACAGGAGTTTTGCACCTGGGGCCTTCCAAGGTGACTAGTTGTCAGAGGGGAAGGCAACAGCATTTTCAGCCGTCGCTCCTGCCAGCTGCCTGGTTTTGCCAAGTCACCGTTTCAAGCTTGTGAGGCCTCCAGGTGTAATGAGATGAGTGTGCGACAGACACGATAGGTGCCCGTGCGTAATTGAGATTCGTTAACGGGGGGTCCCAGGGCTCACAGCATTTTGGAGGGGGAAAAACATCGACGGCTGCGGAGGTGGCTGTAGGTTGTGCGTGTGGATTTGAGTCATGAGGCAGCTGTTAACCAAAGAATCGCAATCACAGGAGTCTCTTGGGAGCTTTCCCAGAACACTCTTCTCAAAAGCTAGACAAAGTGTTGTAATTGTCATACGCCCAAGGATTATGTTGGGTTTTTTTTCCCTTTTCTGTTCTCTGGAGGCTGACATCTACAAATGCGTGTTGGTAACTTCATTTTCTTTCTTCGTCAGGGAATGAGAGGCACTCGGACTGCTTTGTTTATAGCTGTGCTATCAGCCGGCTGCATGTCTGGAGATGAAGGTGACAGCTTGAAATTTGTGAGCCTAATTGGCATACAAAAAAAAATCCGCTGGGAGATGAGTTATTTGCAATTATCTGTAGATTTGGCTTTATTTCATGGAGACAAATATAGTTGCTTGGTGACTTAATTACAACTTTTTTTTAAGATTATGAGATTTTAAAAAGGATATCATTATTAACAAGATCTTGAGTCTATATTTGGTGATTCCATAATTACAGCTATGGCCATATTTGTTAGCTTAGAAAATAATATGTGGAAGCTTTTAATTAAAATCATGAGATCTGTTCTTGCAGATATGCTTTCAAGTACCACCCTTGGATAATGGGACCCTTTATTGTTAGATATGAACTAAAACAAGCTGTACTGTGCTAGGATAGTATCACAATTAAGGCTGAGACAGATCAGCATTAAAATATCCTTCAGCTGCTAGTTAAGAGGATGAGAGAACGGACTGGGTGCAGTAGCTAATTGTCCACATCTCAGCTGATTTCTGCTTGCCAAGGCAAGTTTCTCGCAGTCCTACCAGTCGAATCAGAGGGCAAATGGATAGAAAAAGTAAAATGTTCTACATCCACATGGTTTCTGTTGATGTTAAGGGCATACAAACATGTGAACCCAGATCTTCAGTTGCTTCTTTCTTAATTGAAGATCCCCGATCCCTGTAACTCACCCCAGACTGCAGTTGCCCCAGGCAGTTGCATGCCAGCCCAAGAAGAACATTAGGTAGGGCGTCCCAGGCGTACCTTTCCCCGTGCCCCCCCAGCTGTGGGAACAGCCAGCACAAACCGGGCGAGCCCCTCGATCGCTCTGTGTCACTGGAATGGTGTTTCCCAGGTTGCCAAAACGGCCAGCCTGCCCCAGTGGGAGGGCGCGGGTGAGTTACGTGGCTCGAGAGTACCTGGCTCCCTTACTGGAAACCAGCTTTGATCCAAGCTGGGAATCACGGAGTGTTGCCCCATGACTCCAGTAGTGCTCCAATCACTTCCAGTGACTTTGTATCTGTTTTTAGCAAATTTTGTGCACAAAGATTGCATAGCACGGAATGCACGTTTCAAAAATTACCTAGCTTGTGCTATTAGAGGAAAATACTGTTATTACTCTTGTCACTCACTTATGATAGACTTATTGAAGAGGCCTAAAGTACGTTCCTGTGCTGAAAGTATTAGTGAAGACTCGTCAGCAAAGTATCTGCACTGTTTTTCGCTCTGTCGTTTACCCTTTAACTGATTTAGTTACCCTGCCAGACCTACTTGGCATCATCATTTTCTTAGACAGGGTACTCGTTTTACTGTTCACCTGCACTGGAGTTAAATTCGTTCCTCCTGGGGTACAGCGATGTAGAAAAGCACAATGCAGTGCCCTCTGGTAGCAAAGGAAAGACTTCAGTGGACTGAAGTAGTACACTGAATCAGACCCTACAGGAGGGAAGAATTAGGCATGCAACATCAAAGAAACACTTCCACATCTGGGAAGGTATTCAGAGAGTCCCCAAAGGTAAGATTTAAAAAAAAAAAAAAAAAAAAAATCAAGTGTGTTCATTTCTTATTAGTGAAGTTGTTATTGGCAATGAGATATTCTAATTGAATTACTCCTAATTAAAATAATTATGTTTTCTAAGTACTCTGATCTGTAGAGACCATGTAGAGAATCAAAGGTAGAAATAAACAGCACCTAGTAAATTCTCTCTAAGCCGGCTTGCTTGATGATGCTTAAAGTGGTTTTTTATGACTCCACTTGCTCTGCGTAGGCTGGTGCTCACGCAGTAAGGATGGCTTTCAGAAACCTCGCTTCTGTCTCAAAAGACCAACCGCTACTGTAAGAAGGATTAGCTGGGAAAAGCTCGAGGCTGAGACACGGAAAATAGGGCTGGTTCTCTGCCTCTTCCGCACCCATCCTGCCTGACCTTCAGCGATGGTCTTGAACCTGCTCCACCTTCATTTCCCGCCAGCAGTCGGGGGTGTTATCCCAATTACCTGTGCATTGCTGTCTTAGTCGGGACTCTAATGTAACCTTCTTGGCATGCAATCACCAAAAATGTCAGCAGAGCTCTCTGATTTCTATCAGGATAGGGGGAAAAAAAAAAATCAGGAAGGCAGCATTTTGTTTGTGGTGAAGGGTGAAAGGCAAATCCCAGCGTTAGCCATCGAGCGGCGTCCCAGGGCAGCTGGAAGATAAAGGTGTGATTCCTGCTGAGGTCTGGCATGAGAATATTGCTTTGCTATGGGAAGACACCTTTCCCTTTGCTCACTTCTGTCTGGAGTAAATAATCCTAGTTTATCTCCAGCTGCAAAACACTTGGATGAACTGAGGACTAATCTGTCTGGGGGAAGTAGAAATCATTAGTCTTCGGCTGTCCAGATCCATCCCCTGATCCACAGATCAGTGTCGTCCTCAAACTGAGGTGTCCCTGAACCTCGTGCTGGAAACGTACACTCCCTACTCGGCCCTGCGTTGGGGTGCACAGTACCCCATGCTGTGTGCCGCTGCCTTCGGGTTACACCGCCTAGCAAGACCGTTTCTTCATGGGACATGGACTTTTCAGTATGTTTCCTATGTATCAGTTGTTAATAGCATCCAGTTTGTAGGGGCACGTGGGGTCAGATTTAACAGACAGCTCCCGGGGTCGTTTGCTCGGCGTCAAGCCCTCTGGGGAGCCAGGACACCGCTTGCGAAGCTGTGCTTGCTGGACGTTGCGGAACGCTTTTTGATGGCTGCTTTTCTTTGAATATGCAGCTTGGTTGCGTAGCCTTAGCGATAGGCTTTGCAGAATCACGGGAGGTTGGGACGCTCAGCCCAGGGTCACATCTAGTGCTTAAAGGACCCCGGCGCCCCAGACGTCTGGAAACCTTGGCACAAGGGACGCGTTACCTTGTTCCAGGGAAACCTGCTACCTTTACAAAGCATTTACGGTGAACCTTAGCATCGCCTCGAATCAATCTAGAGGCCTAATCAGTCTCAGAATAAGCTAATATTTATCAGACACAACCTTTATAAAAGCTAACCACATCGCAATTTCTTCTGAGAAGAGAAAGTTTCAAAGGTTTCTCACATCAAATACTGCTGATTTTTCTTTTTCTTTTTTCTTATGATCATGATTAAAATTCATTCAACATCCTTTCGCAAAGGAAAAAAAAATATATACATTTGATGGCTTTGTGCTTTTTCCCCTCCCTCTGTAAAAATAGAAAAGCTTTCAGATGTTGCATGAACAAAGATATGGAAATGTGAGAAGAGGGCAGCATCTGGAGGTTTTCAAACACGAGAACACGGGCTGTACGTTTCTTTTGCTGTTCGAAGAGTGAAAAGCTGTTTCCTGTCATTTCCCATCTTGTCACTTGTAAGGCTGGCATCTTGCGGCTTCTTGCACCAGCTGTTGTTTTTTTCTCCACAGACAGATGGTGCAACCTCTTTGATAATTTTTTTTCCCGTGTTCTGAAGATTTTGCATGTGTACTACCTTTATGTAATGATCATATAACCCTGTCACTCACTTTATCCTGTTAGCAGTGTCATCCCTATAAGAGGGAGGAGGAGGTGGCAGTGTAAGGAACTTAATCCTCCTCTTGTGTGCTGACACGCTTTGAAAATATACTGTGGAGCTACAGTTACAAATGTTTCCGAAAGCCTTCGGTATTCTTGTCTGAGGGATGCCAGAACATCAGTGCTGTGAGTTTGTAGGATTCCTCTGTTTGTGTGAATTTGACGCAACTTTGCAGTTATTTGAGGATTTTTATCCCCTTCTAATGTAGTGCAGTAGTAAAAAAGTACATTTTTGCTTCGTATTCCTGGAATTAAAACCTGGCCTGTTGTAAGTAATTTCAATGCAATTACGTGTGGAAAGGAATGGGAATGACTTCCGTATCTCATAAAATGGCCGTACCTAAAACTCGTAATGGCTTTACTCCCATTGATTTCCACCTGCTTTCCAGTGTTGGAAAATTGCCCTTCTGATGGTTCTGTAAGGCTAAAGATTAAAAGCTCTCTAGGCTTGCTGAACATGTCTGGAGGTCTGGAAGCTGGAAAGGAGCAGATACCGCTACACCCCCTTCCCTCCTCGAACGCACTGGCAAAACAGTCGCTGCATTCGTCAGTGAGAAGCAAGTTGAAGACGAGCACTGGGTGTGATTGCTCTTGTACAGCAAACTTTGCTCTCTGGTTCCATCTCGTAGAGTTAAAATGTTAGCATAGTGCAACACAAAGGTATTGTCAAAGGTGGGAGTAATTAGTAAGATTAATTAATCCTGAACTGCTGTGCTGCTGAAATGTGAATGTGTGTGCTCTGACTGGGGGCTCAGAGATGGGGTGTCCACACCAGGAGCTGGTGCACGTCTGTTTAAATCCATTTGCACCAGTCGGGTAAGTCAGAGATCCAAATTTGATCCCCTGTTGGGGACCATCCTAGAAACTTTGTTGACGAGAGTAATGCATTAAAATTAAGTTTTAAAATTGGAAATGAAATCGTAGAAGCTGAGTTTCACGGGCACTAATACACATAATTAACATAACGGGGACCATGGCAATGTCCTTTTGACAATGGAGTCTGTGATTTATGGGATCGAGCCCATTTTCTCCATGAGCGTTATTTATCTTGTGCTACTTTTGATGTTTCTATACTTCTCTCAGAAAGCACTGTTAGACACTGAATATTTATCTTTCTTTATTGTCACCGTGCTGCACATTCATTGGTCCCGTCGCCTCGAGAGTAATAGGTGTAATTGGAAGAAGACAGGTAGTAATGAGCCATCCTGGTTTATGCTCTGTGTTTGCCTTTGCATTGTGTTTGTCTGTGCTGTAGCGTATCTGAAAAGAGCATCCTCTTCCCACAGCCAAAAAAACATTTGCTCTAAATTGTTTACTCTGAGTGCCGTGTATAAAAGCGTGGCTGCTGTCAGAAAAGTGACTATAAAAGTGACACCATGGGGCTCTCTGTTTATTTTCTCTTTCTCTCTGTCTTGGAGACCTTCTAGAGCACATTTTCTCAGCTCAGCTACCAGTGCTGTAATCTCCAACTGTCAGCAGGAAAATTAGAGCTTTGTGAACCCTGCAGGGTCAGGTTCACGATGGCATTAGCAAGCTCAAAGCTGGAGCACTCTGAAACATCCCCTTTACTTCCCACCTCCGGACCATGACTGTGGTTGGCTTCTTCAGAGACCCATGGGGCTCCCTCCTTATGTTTAGGGCTTTTTTTACTTTTTTTTTTTCCTGGTGATCAATCCACCTTTTTTTTTTTTTTTTTTAACCCTGTGTTGGAAATGTGATGGGGGAGGCAGATTCCAAATCCCAGCTGTTTCAGGAAGGACAGACGGGATGGAAATAGTGAGTCGGGCAAGCTGTATCCAGAGGGCAAATGGAAAAGAGATTTCACCTTGGGCAAGAGCAGTATATCTTCAATGGGGAGTGTGTGGGGTGTGGGTCTGTGTGTCAGTGCCTCTCAAGACCTCTATTGGGGGTTCAATGTCTAGATTAAGTCTATACCATTACCCTAAATCAAACTTCACTCTCAAAGAAATATGGATCTGTGCTATAAATTATTCTGCACTAGACTTCAAAGGTTCAGCCCCTATTTGCCTTACGCTGTATAAAACACACGTGTGCGCGCGTGGATGTGCTGGGAGCGGGGATGCAGGTGTGAGTAGGGAGGGCACATGGAGTTACGTGCTCTGAGGTTTGGAGTATGGGGGAACGTGTGTTCCACTGCTCCCAGCATCCGGGAAGATGCAGTCTGGCTCTCGTTGCTTGACAAGTGGATGTGGGTTTTCAGGAGTGACTAATAACTTCAGATGTCTTCATTTTGAGAGAATGTCTTTCCAAGGCTCAGGGGTTTATCAGTCGCTGCGTTTAAGCACTGGTCATTCTGCAGAGGTGGATCGGGCACGCTTTCCGCTTTGGGAAGTGGAAAGCAAAGCAGATGAGCCACTGGATGTCATGGCCTTTGCCACGGTCACCGAGCACAAACTTCTGGTTTCTCTGTGTTCTGCTGCTTCCATTTAATACTTTTGTTGGTCTTTCCAGTCTCTTTTTTTATATCTATTTCCTTAAAATTTCTCCCTCTCAGCTTAAAAATTTGTAATTCCTTTTGCATCAACTAATTTTGTGCTTTTTTTTTTTTTTCCCCTTGCCCTACTTTTTTGTTCCACCTTAGTTTTCTAGGTCTCTGCTCTCTCTCATCTGTTCAGTATTCCTCCTGGTGCCTGATGAAATGGTATTTTCCTTTTGCCCCTACTCTTGTCTTTGTTATTTTGGGATGGAATTAGAGAAAAAATATTTACATTACAGAGAACTGTTTTTCTGGTATTTCTAGACTTTTCTGGTCTGCAAGGTTAATCAGTGCTGATGGTTTCCACGAAAAGGTGGGAACACTGAATTTGAGTGTTATCCTTGTTCATCAATATCCTTGGGTTTTTTCTTTTTTGATCAAAGTCAGGAAATACAGTACTGCTGTCTTCGATCCCAAGATGTCCAGTTTCTTACATTAAGTAGTTTGGGAATATTTAAATTCTGCAGCATTTATTCAAGTGACCACTCAGACTTTCTTGTAACGCACGTAGCACTAGTTAGTTGTGAATGAATTTAAGAAGAATAAGCTACCCTGGATTTGGCAAATTCATGCTCGATTCTAAAGAAGCACTTAAAGGGATTATTGAAATTTGTCTTGTAAAACCCCCTGAAGATTTTAGCAGCTTGTGTGGGATTTTGGTTTGCAATCGTAGGACTTGGCAGCCTCAGCAGTTGCGCAGAAGGTCCTGTAATACCTCAGTAACGGCAAGGTACAGCACAGGTTTCGAGCATCGGCACAGCACCCATCGGCATTTAGCGCGCTGTGAAGTTTTCATCTGATTTTCCGCCTGAGTGCCAGTACGGTTCATCTCTCATCTTTTCCTGTAATTTGGGCCACTGAAGCTTCAATCTGGTATCCTGTGAAGTAACCTGATGGTTCTTCCGTAGTTCAGGCAGAGATGACTGCTGAACCTAGCCTAGAACAAACCCAGACGCAGCCTGCGTGCACACGCCCTCGGTGGGCAGTAGTCGTTACGTACCATTTGCCGATGTTATGTCAAAAGCACGAAGGGATATGTATTTATGGGCTAAAAGAGATGAATACAAATCGTGCTTTTGAGAAACCAGCTTTCAGCAGAAAGTAGATTGAATTCCATGGGGCACCTGAAACGACGGTATTTAGAGTAATGACTGAATACTCTTTGGCCAGGGAAGAGCCGTACGTTACTCTGTCTCTTCTCTCTCTGCCACTATCATGATCTTCCATCTTATTCCTTTGGACCTGCAATTACCTGCCCTGTTCCTACATTACCTAAACAGAGTTGTTTTCTTACTTACAGGAAGAATATATTGCATAATTTTAGCTTTTTTTATTTTCAAAGTTCTGCTAACTTGAGTATTTATGAAGAGATTGTTATTTCCTTTTTGTTGCTCGAACTTTCTGGTTTATAAATATTTTTTTACTCTGGGCGTTTATCACTAATCTGAAAATTTGACTTGTCATGTTAGGTGTAGGAGCTCCGCGAGGCATATATCTGATTGTGTGGGCATTAAACCAGCACAGCATAAGAGACAGCCCCTGAGGAAGCTTATTGCTAGTTTATTTTAGGTGGTAGTGGCTCGCATACTGCAATAATGGAAGCCAGTGTGATAGCTAAAGGCAGGCAGTCTTTGTGCCAAAAATAAATCCGCATTGTGATTTGCTGTGTAGATATGATTTCTCAGCAAAAGTCATTGTGTGAGGATTTAAATAATGATTCTGTTAATACTGCGTGAAACTTTGAAATTAACTTTTCTTGAACGTTTGTGCTTGTAAAACTCAATTGGTCAAATGTATGCGGCAGGCAAACGCAAAGCAAATACTGAGCCAAAGCAGACTCATTTCAATTTCAAACAGACTGCTCATTGCGTGGACTTTTTTTTTTTTTTTTTTTTGCATTATTTGCCATCTCCAATCACTGGGGTGCAACGAGGGCAATTGCAGTCTCGCCTCTTCTGGAGCTACAGCGAGCACAGTAAATGAGCAGGGATGCAAAGCAGGCTCATGGCAAAGCTACTTGAAAAAGCCTTCCTTTGTCACTGTTATTAATTAAGGGCATTTCTCCTTTCCCACCGTGAAGAACACACTGTATCTACAGAGCTGCATGAATACATTCGATTTTTCATGTTGCTACAGTTTCTTCCTTCTCCTTGCCAAAAACCTAGAGGTAAGTGGGTACGTCCCCCTGAACGACGTCCCAGGGTCTCTCGCAGCTGTCGTGCAAACCCCTGTGAGCGTAAGCAAGCGTAATCTTGAAGAGGAATTCTTGAGCAGCTTGAAGTCTTCCAAAGGAGCATACGGGTTTCCCGCTATGGCGTGCACACAAGCCACGTGCCTCGCGCTCCCGTTTGTGCCTCTTGCCGAAGAGTACGCCACCACTCATGACCGTATTTAGCGAACAAGCCTAATGACAATTGCGGTCATTTAAAATTATGAAAAGGGCAAGATTCACCCAAAGGGACTTATTTTCTGCCATGATTGAATAAAGAAGGGAGGCAGCTGCTAAGACTGGAAAAGGTCACTCAGTCACATCGGTTGATGAAAGAATCAGAGAAGCTGTCATCTCCGGCGCGGCTTCGCCTGCCAACTGACGGCCGTGCACAGCCTTGGCCAAACAAAGCTGTCACTCCTGGCATCTGTCACGGCTCCCGGTACACGAGCGTGCAGCCAGGCTGGCCGGGGGGCAGGAGGACGCTGCCGCCGTCCTCTTCTGGGATTGTTTGTTCAGCAAATGGTGTTAGGAGACTCTGGCTTTTCTCTTCTGCAGTTTGGAAGATCAAGTTAAGCTAAATATTTGAAGCTGTACTAGGCTGGTATTGACAAAACGCAGCACTGGAGTGCTTGGGCTGAAAGGGAGAAGTGCATCATAGGGATCGGGATGTGCTGGGGGCGTTGCAGATCAGATTTCTGTGATGTATTTATAATTTAAGGTATTTCTAGAGTAAGGTGAAGGAGGTAACAGTAAAGATGGCTCAGCAGGTGTGTTTTGTGAGGGTTCAGGTTACGCTGGCTGCAGGTATCCTAATGCTATATAAATTGTTGTGGAGAAAATCTGTTTTAGGCTTAGGAAGCAATCATTTTCTCCCCTTGGTCTGTTCAGAGAAAAAGCTCATGTGGTTTCCTTTGGCTGCTGTTCCTGTGCTTCTCCAAAGGAATTAAGGTCTTCATAAATTTTGGAAATCACTATTCAGAAAGAAAAATAGAAATTAGCAGGCATATGTGTTCCAGTGATTTCCAGTCATACCATGCTGACCGAAAAATAGCAGTTAACGTAATTTCTTTGTATTGTCTCCTCAGCAGGGTTTCTTTCAAGACTGCAGGTCCCTCCAACTCCAGAGAGCTGAAGTACTTTCAACTTAAACGTTTGCCCGAGTGGTGTTGAGGTCTGCCTTGCAGTCGTCCCTGACTTAGGCTGCGATTTTTCAGACTCGATCATGATTTTGATGTAATTTGCCTGTTTGTCAATGCATACTGATAGGCAGCGTCCCACGGCTTGTTTCTATTGGGAATTCACTGTGTATGTCTCTGTGGCTGATCGTAATGCTGCTTGTGTAGACCCCTTTACCTACACTTGCTGCTTATTCGCCTCCTTTGTGAGTCTGACATACCTTTCTTGCTGTTCAGGACTAGCTCTCCTCGGAGGGGTTATATTTAACTGAAGGAAAATGCAACATTCTGAACGAAACACACATTGCGGAAGTTGGTTTCCCTACCACAGTACGCTTACAGCGAGGTAGCTCTGCCGAATGTGTTCCTGTGTAGGTGACCCTTCGATACAGAATTCATGTTCAGGAGGAGGTTTGGGAACTGGATGTTGTTTTATGAAAGGGCAGATGACAGCAAGCCAGGGCGGCAGTGACACACAGATAGAACTGTCCCATTAGCTTTGGCAAAACATTTCTTAATTGCGGTGTGATCCCTCAAAACACACATCTTGGAGAAAAATGAATCTAAATTCAAAGCCACGCTGACCAGGAAAGATCAGAGTCCTCTCCAGTATGTAAATTAGATTTGTAGTTGAGTGGAATTGATTCTGCTGAGACTAAATTAATCACAGTGCTTAATCACTGTAACCTTTAAACATAGCAGTCCTGACCACAGCCGCGGGGTAGCACATTGTTCACGCAGACTTTTGTCCTTCCAAAGGCACAGGGACGCGCAGGCAGAGGAGCATGAGCGTGGCAGTGAGTCAAAGCTGCTTCAGTCTGACCTTCACTTTCTTCCACTGGTTTAGAAGAGGGGAAAAAACCCCTCGTACCTTGTGGATGAGCAAATTGTAATGGCAGTGGTCGCATTTGGTATAGTGCCGCCTCATATCTGTGCTGGGATAGAACACTTCATTATTAAGGGTCATGAAATGTCCCTTGATCCGCCTCCATTCACAGCAATGGAAAAGCTCTTTGCTGCCTTTGTGGTGCGTGTTTAGGACCTCAGGCTGAAGGGTTAATCTTTTCCCAAGGCTTGCCGTGTCAATGTGTAAGCCTCTAGGCAATGCGTGTTGTGGTTTTTCTTTATGTTAGCAGAGAACGTGAGAATCTCTGGAAGACATATGTTTGGGCACAGAGGGGATACTGATACGCGCACATATTCCCCACCAAGACAAGTATTACAGGACGCCGAGATCACAGTGGTAGAATATACAGCCCATATATGATCTTGAAAACCAGACACCAGAAAAAAATTCCTCATGCTTCCTCAAATCAGTCTCCTGCAGATCAGTTTTGTACACGTGGTAAGAGCTAGTGCACTTGTGTAATGAAAAAAAGCAGGGAATAGACATTTTAAACAAGCTTCCAACCTAAATTTTCAAGAGCTGCTAGGGACTTTGAGTACAGTCTCCTTCAGATGTTCGCATTGATTTGTAATGTTGATGCTGAGGTCCATCCTCTAATAAGATGTACCAAAACCCCGAGAAGTCCAAAATTACTGGCTTCTTTTGATAACTAGACCTCCTCCTGCAGCTTGCAGCTCTC
Organism: Grus americana; assembly: GCF_028858705.1. Classification (NCBI taxonomy): domain Eukaryota; kingdom Metazoa; phylum Chordata; class Aves; order Gruiformes; family Gruidae; genus Grus; species Grus americana. The sequence continues at coordinate 2,242,923 of NC_072870.1, read as the reverse complement.
TAGAAGATGGGATGCCGAAAGAAGGCTCTCCATCACGCCGTGAGAGGGTGTGATAGATGGGTTTACTTTCCACAGCATGGACAAAGCTTTAAGTTAAATGGACTAGACAGCGTTCAAGCAGCTGCGTTTGTAGCTGATTCTTTTAAAATGGCATTGTTCTTCTACTTAGAAGTATTTGGGGATATTTTGCTGTGATACTCTATAAAAATAATCAATCTTTATAGCTGACATGAAGAAGACTTTAGATGAGAGCTCACCTGTGGATGTAGTTTGTTGTTGGATCTGTTCCCTACTCTCGTTAGCCAGCAGGCAGACCTGGATGTATTCTCAGCTCTTCCCTAGATCTCCTGTACTCCTCCTGCTTACTCTTTCTCCCCCAGATTCCTATCTTGTCATGTGAAGATGACATTGTTTCCTTCCTCTGGCATCCTTTGTATTTTTTTATTTTAATTATTTACCTTTTGGGAAAGTATGGTACAGCATATGAATAATGGATAAGCACAGTTTTCAACCCAGCAAGACCTTGGTCTTGATTGATAGCCTTCAGATAATAACAGCAACAGGTCTCTCTGAAAACAGTAGGTTGAGCTCTTTTTTAAGGCTATGTCACATCCTTAAGTAAACTTTTTAATTAAAAAAAAACCCCAAAACAACCACCAACTTTAAAAACCTGTGCTGAGAAGAATTTGTCATTGCTTTTAAAGCTGATGCTTGCTATGATTGATTTATTTTTTAAATAAGGTATCCAAAAATTTCTCCAGCTGAGGCATAAAAATCCTGACTTGCTGTAATATAAACTTGTTTCACACGTATACTTTCCATTAATCATAAAGTACCTTTGTGACAAGAAGCTGGGTAAATTGTCTGACTCCTTGAAACCATCTTTCTTCGCTACAAACTATCAAAACAACACAACATCGCTGTGGAGTTAACTAACTGCCCCCCGCCGTGTTGGAAGCAGAGGTAAGGGCTGAATGACGCCAATTTGCCACTGCGCTGCCGTACCCAGTAGCTGTTTAGACACTGAAGATGGGTTAAGTGCTGCCGATATGCAAAAACCCAAAGAAAACATGAACAGAATCATTTGAAACGGCTTTAAAAAAAGGCCTCGTTCTTTACTGCTCTAAATCTCCATATGTTATTTAGCTATTAATATCCATATCACATCTGTATCCTCACAGGAGGGAACTGAAAATGGACTATTAATGGTCATTAGAGTAAGGAAAGTCTGAAATACTTAAGGGAAGGATGGTCTGTGAACAGGGTTTGAACTGAGGAATTTGTACAACTCGGTGGAAAAAGCTGAAAAGGATCCAAATGACGATGAGGACTCAGCTAGCTTGTTCTGAAGACAAAGACAGGTAATACTATGGTTTGGGTTTGTTTTTTTTTTTAATTTTTTTTTTTTTTTTGGCTGTTGAGAAATTTGAAGCTTAGGGGATTTTCTTTTGTGGAAAAGTGTGATTCCATATCCTGCAGGAATTGCTCACCTTTAATAGAAATGCTTTCTGATGCCACATTTTGGAGCCAGGTCTGTGCAGGAGCACGCCGGTAGGCGCCCAGCTGGGAGCGGGTTTGCTGCTGCCGTCGGTAGGACCGAGCGTGCGGAATGCGTTGCACGCTCTGCGCCTTGCTCTTCTGGTTCTCATTAGAGCAAACCAATCCGCCAACCGCATTACCACAGCGTCCTTTAAAGGAGATTTTTCCATGATTTCCAAAATAAAGATGCAGCAATTCCATTTTCTAAAGTTTGTGTAGAGCTTGAATTTCCTCAGGAAACTTTGGCTCGCAAAATCTTCCTTATGAAAACTGAGGGGAACGGAGGCCCAACCACGGGCATCCTGGTCTCTTCCTTGCCTGCGCAGAGCTGGCGTTCGGCATCTTGAAAAGCACGCGAGAGCTGTGGAGATGGCAGGCCAAAGAATTAAAGGTTTTGCTCCATCCCCAGCTGCTTTCTCACTCGGGCGTTGGTACCGTCTGCCTCCCGCTACGTGGAGTCAGCGAGCCGGACTCTTGAAGTTAAGGAGTCACCTAGTCAGGTCAGCGCCCACGGTTTATTCATCCGTGCTGCACGTCTTGGCTGAGTCTGTCCCCAGAGCGCCAGTGAGCGTCACTTGTGATACTGATTCTGGAATTTGGCTAGTGCCTGCTGACCATTGCACGGGGGTTGTCACACCGCAAAGCGAGGTCGGCCGTGCTTGCTCCGCTGGGGGTATTACTTTGATCCACGAGTATGCTCTTGGCTTCCTCGCAGCTTAAGTGTCAGAGTAAGGCTTGATACCAGTTAGGTCTTTAAAACAGATTATTCTGTTTTGCTGGAATTAATTATACATCTATATTTCAAACACAAATAGATGTATATATGGTTAAACTTGTATTTCGTCATTTTCTGCAGCTGAAATTTATTGTGGATTGAAATATACAGGTTTATCTGCCTGACCTTTTGCTAATTATTAGATTGAGATAAGTGTGTATGTAAGTGACAAATTGCCTTTAATGACATTTAATCTGCACACTGACATTAATGGCAGGTTTAGCAGCCTGGTTATAGTCTTTGTTGCTGAGAGACGAAAAGAGCAAGGAGTTTTATCTTAATTTGACCTTATTCAAAAGGTGTTTGTAGTAGTAGTCAATTTCTGATTAACTTAATGACCTGTTTTACATAGCAAGCAGTCAAACATTGATATATGAAAGGGCCTCGAGGTGATAGATTACAGAGGCAGCAGTGCCGTTGCCAGATTCTCCCTCTTAACGTATGGGGGAGAGGGAGGTGGGAAGAGGGGCAGCCCCAAACTCTTCTTGCCGATACGAGAAGGATAGGTGCCGCATCCAGGACGCGTTTCTGGTAAAGCATCCGTTGGACGTTGGTGGGAGCAAATAGCCAGTCCTCGACTTTGCTTAATGATTTTCTGTACGGTCCAAACTTCTGAAACACAGAGATAGGCAATCGTACGTGCACGTTGCAAGGGATATGTACGCATCTCGGGAGCACCTGGTGCAAAACGCGTTTTTGTTGCATTCGGTGGAATCTGAGCGCGCGCTGTGCCAGGCAGCAGCCTGGGGGTTCGTCGTTGCTGCGATGCCATCAGGTGCCAGGAAGGGTTTCCTCCTTAGCATCCCCAGGAAATAATGAACATAGCGAAAGTGTCTCCATCGGGGATTACGGCGCTGAGCTGAATCCGTCTGGGTGTTACACCGCACCATATTGAGGTCAGCCGTGCCCTATTTCTATGACAACAGAGAGACTACAGATCCCTAAGGGTAAGCAGAAAAGAAAGCCCAAGGTGGAAAACCGGAGTCCTTCTCTCTCATTGCCCTGTGATATATTTACAGAATGATTTAAGAGAAACTTCAGAGACGAGAGCAGAGGGTATAAACTGCTTTTAGTAAAAGTAAACACCTAAGCAAATCATTCAAGAACCCATTAAATGGCTAGACAGCTCCTATAAATACAGTTCATAATGCACTTAGGAATGCTCCACCACCTACCGGCACCAGCGGGCTTTCCTGTTAGAGCTCTTGAAAGTTTCATTTTAATGATGAAAATTGTTCCTCGCACATCACCGAAAAAATGTGAAGGTGCAGTTCAGAAGATAGCTGGAAGGATAATAATGTACCTTGAGCTTGTAAAACAACTAATTAATTTATGGTTTAATGTCGGGTTTTTATGCAACAGAAATGCCTTAAAACTAAACCAAACCGGGTGGCAAATTGACACAAATGTTTAGTGAATTGAGATCAACACTTATTACATCAAATTACAATGAAACTGCAAACAGAATGCCTTGGCATGTTGTTCTAGAGCTTTTCAGCTGTCGCCTGCCTTGGCGGGGAGGTGCTGTAAAGGCATCAATCACTGGGCCGTTCCGGAGTCTGTAAAAGCACCAGATGAGCTGGGCAGAATTGGTTTGAGTCAAAAAAAGTTTCAGATGCTTTGGGTTTCAACCAATTTCAGTCTGCAGTTTGTCTAACAGGTTCGTCAGCTGCGTCCAGCTGGGGGGATGCTGCTTTCTGTCCTGCTGCTGTTTGATCACTATTAATAAAATAGTTGTTGCTGTTATTTAACAAACCCAACCAAACATGGGTACTGTACCCGCTCGCCATCAGCGCGAAAAGCTGCGTGGCTGCTGCTGCCACCAAGGCGTGGGAGAGTAAAGGGGCGATATTTGTTGCTCCTGTTTCCCCCCATCTCCCCCAGTGGCATTATCGATCTGGACCTGGGTTACTTCTCTCTCCCTCGCTCTCTCGGCCCTGGATTCTCCAGCGTGGGCTCACAACCGTAGTTTGGGCTTTTGCTGAACTCCAGCTTTTACGCAGTTATTCCTGTTCCCAGGAGATGTAGGTTCTGCGGTAATTCCACTGTATCAAGCTGAAATTGAGTCTACGAGTTAAAACCATTCTGAGGTGGGAAAAGACTAATAGCTACGTATGCGAATAGGAAACCAAGCAAAAACCCAAATGTGGTAGAAAGCCACCCCCAAATGGATGAAGAGCCTCATACCTCTCTTATGTGCTAGAAGTTACTTTATACCTTTTACAAAAGAAATACATTTTAAGTTGGTGCTGCCCCATCTCATTTCTGTTCTGTATTACTGTAAAGGTGAAGTTGAACAGACTATGTCCTGCATTGATATTATTATATTATTATCCAAATCCTGTTTTCACTGTGTTGATGCTGAGTTGGGATGCGGACCCTTTGGAGAGCAGTGATGGCGTTTCGTTGCCAGCACCGGTGCGGTTGTAATGGTATTTCCTTGCTAGTTCCTCCCTTTCTCCTGGATTGCTGTCTGGTCTGATCAGACCAGAATGCCAAAAGAGACCGTTTGGATCATTTTGACTGAGCTTCTGTACGACTCGGGTAGCAGGAGTTGATGTAATTAATTCCTGTTGGAGCATATCTTTAAAATAAATAAATCTGGTCTTCACTTTAAAGTTGCCAGTAATTGAGACTCCAGTGCAGTCCTTGGGAAGTTGTTCTAGTGGTTAATTACCCTCACAGTTAAAAATTAGCATCCTATTTATAGCCTGATTTTTTTTTTTTCTGACTTCTGCTTGCAGCCACTGAATTTTATTATGCCCTTCTCTGCAGAACAAGAGCCCACTGTTCAAGTATTGTTCCATGTTTTTCTTCATTTCCATTTTTTTCATGTATGTGGAACAGTGCTGCAGTAGTACGTTGTTGGGTTGTTTTTTTCCTGAGGTTGGACTATATTTGAAATGTATTTTAAGATTCTTGGGTGAAAATTGCTACAATACACAAAATTCAAAAAGATCCATTAATTATCCCTGTTTTCCCAGCGTGAGCTTTTGTACCTCCTGGTGGCATGCACCCAGCAGGGCTTCTCGCGTCCTTTTGTCTTCTATTAATATTGATACTATTTTTCTGGGGCCGACACCTGACAACTCTGTGGGGGATTTAAAACTCCCTCACTGATAGTTACGGGTTGAACGTCTGTTGTTGTGCGGCCGGGGGAGTCACAGCCTTATCCCACAGCGAGATTTGCGGGTATGAGCAGAATGAGACCCGGTGTCACTCTGCGTTTCCTCCTCCTCCTTCCTTGGAAACGGTCGCGTGCAAATTCAGTAGTTTCCTGTTGTACAGCACCAACAGTGATGATTGAGAAAGAAGAAAGTGATGTTCATCACTGGCCTTTTTATGGTCTCCTTACACATCGGGATGTTATTTGGTGGCTGGCAATTAGAGACCCCTATGCTAACAACAGTGTTCTAGAACTGAATGTTTGAAAGAGGACGCCAAATGCTTTAAAATGTACTTTTTCATCAAATATATTCTGTGTTAAAAAAAAGTGTTGACCTTAAACAAAGGTCTGTGTTGTGCTTTAGCAGATATGGATGGCACCTGGATTCTTTTTCTTCATGACCTGAAATTTTCCAGAAATACATTGGCAGATGGATTTAAAAGCATCTGCTCCTTGCTTTCTTCCTGCTTCATAGGAGCTCTACAGACTCACCGTAAATTGGACTTGGTGCAGGCGATGTGTAAGTAAACCCTAAACCAAACAGACGCTCGGTATCATTTCCAGATACAGCTGGGGAGCTCGGTTCCGAGAGCAAGATGCTCCGCTGGCACTGCCGCTCTCCTTGAAGACGGTGCCCTGTGCGGCGCACCAGCGTGGGCTCAGCCTGGCTTTGGCTCGTTCCCTCTCTGCGGAGGCACCAGACAGGCTGGGAGGGTTTTGCTGTGATGAGCTGGAAAGCTTTCTGGACATCAGATGGCAATGTTGACTTTGGAGGGCTTTTGCTTCTCAGCAGGTGTAGATGTTCGGTAAGATGGACATTTCGGGTTCGGTTTGACTCTGTGTCCATGTGTGTTGGAACTCGGAAAAGGCTGCAGAGATTCCACACCCCCCCCCACCCCCCCCCCCGCAAGTTTTCATTGGATTTTTAAAGAAACACGCTTTCTCTGTGTCTGTTCCTCCCGCCATTGTCACTTTAGCCTTTTAAAGTACTTTTTCTTGTTGCAATCTTTCTGATAAAACTGTCTGTGGAAAAGAAGAATTGGGATATGTAACCGAATATTCACATTTTAAAGGTACGTGATATGTAACCGAATATTCACATTTTAAAGGTACGCGTTGACTTCTCTTGGCAGTGACAGCTGAAACATTGCTGTAGTCAGAAAATACAAACGTGTAGTCCAGTTGCTATGTACAACTGTAGCTGCGAAGGCTTGGGATTTTGCTCTTTGTGTTTTGATAGTTCGTTTCTTTTATTGCCAAGAGGGGGATTTGCAGCTCCTACTGCCTGGTGCTGAACCGGGGACTGGTGCCCCTGCTCAAAATGAACTTTTGGTTAGCACCGCCTGATGTGTGCCTAAAATTCCTGCTTAAGCGTTGTAAACATGTCCATGAAAACCACAAAGACCTGCCTGCAGACAATAGACAGAACCGATCTTGTGTGGAAATAATTTATAAAGTTCTTAGGTCCTTTTTTTTTTTTTTTTTTCTCAGTTTGCTTTCATTTCCCCACCCCTGAAATAAAAATACCAACCTTCCCTTTCTTTCAGACTTTTTTATCTGTGCTAATGCAAAGCTGTTCGGGGATGCTTTTGTGCCATATGTCTTCACAGTGGCAAGCAGAGGGGGGCTGTCAGTCTCAGCTGGGGGCCTGTATTACTACTCATTCTGTAGTAATACAAATAGTGGATAATATAATAATAATGCAGAAAAGAAAGTAAATACTCTTTATGTGGAATAATTGAATATCGCTGTGACATTGAACAATGACTCTTAAAAGGATGGGGGGAAGTCATGCTTTTTTCTTCCTTAATTACAGTTGAACTAAAATTACTACATTTAGTTATTTCTAAAGCTCCATTGTATTTTTCTGTTTCTGAAAGAACACAATGATTTGGATATGCATGCATTTTCCTCTCCAGATGTCCTATTGCATCTTGAATGTGGTTTTATATCTTCCTATCTGCAATAATGGCAGCATGGATTTCTTCACCGGTAGCGTGCGAGAGGGCCAATTAAGCAGGTCAATATTAAAGAGATATTGTAAATGGTCTCTGTAGGTTTAGATGGCTCTATCCCACTCTCGCCAGTACTTCGTATGTGGATAACTGCCTTAGCTTCCTTGCCTTTGTGTTTTATTGGGATTAATGAGTAACCTAGATATTTTCAAGCCCCGGTAATACAGTCCTTTCTGTAAGAGAGCGGAGAAGTTCTTGTCCTCAAGGATCGAAAAGCACAGTGGTGCTTTCTTCGCCCTCCTGGGCAAGTAAATGGTTATATGTTAAAATGAGCACAGTATACTGGATTTTGGATGGCTTAAGAGTTCATCTTGCCAGTCCATGCAGGACATGCAAGGCGTCCTGTGTGGAGTCATTCTACAGCTTCCTCTACCTTGTCTAAACTGGGACAATCTACTGATTTCCCGGTGTTCAAACACCGGGTCAAGCCCAGCGGCAGGCACAGGGAAGTGCTGTCCTGCTTCAACACCAGGCAGTTGCCCTGCTTTGTGTTTAAGACGTTATCTCCCTACCTACAGGCAGCACTCAGGATTACAAGCTCTATTTTTGTGCCATTTGTTATACGTCGTGCTCACAGTCTGAGCCGGGGTGGTTGGCTGAGCAGACAGGACACCCTCACACAGTGCCCGTTCCACTTTCAAAGACGGAAATGCATGACTTTGTAAAGCGATGCGCTTCCTGCCCTTTTAAAGATAGATTTTATACAGAAATGTTTATGGTGTGTTTCCATCAGCTATTTTCTGGTGGACACAATGCTTAAAGGACGGCTGCTGCACTTGCTGGTGAACAAGATGCTCAGGCTTCTCTTTTCCTGCTCGTCTACCACCTTAACATCTCCCTACCCGAGGTTCCCTGTCTGCTAAGTGTGCGTGATATTTTTCTACTTCAAAGAAGTGTAGCACAGTGTAATGGTGGCAATATATTTTGAGATCCCTGCTTACCACTTTGTCTCTCGCTAACGCTAAGGAGTTTAATAAGCTGTAAGACATGTTTTTGTCTTGCCAGCCTCTCTCTCCTGATGGCAAACTATCTTCATATCAAAGAGCAGCTAATGTTAAGGGTTAGATACATGAGAGCACCCTTCATGGGAGGCACGTAGAAATGATAACAAAAGTAGTTTGACACAAAGCTGCCTGAGAAGGGGAAACTCCTCTACAGGCATCTTCATCTTCGCTCTTATGTGCGTTTCAATTTACACTACATCAAATTGGATTAGAGTCTGTTAATTCAATTAATGACTACATTGAAAGTTTGCCTTCACTCATAGTGAAAACAGGAGGGCAGCTCCTAATAGCCTATGGATTTAATGACTGCAACTTTGAAGAGTGTTAAGCTAAAGTGAAGTTCAGAATGGCTTGTTAACTGGGTTTATTAGCTGTTGACCTTCCCTTTCAGCATAATAGTAGCAGCCAGACTGAAGAAAGCACTAACGTCCTCATTAGCATTTATCTAAAGATAGTCTGCTGCCCATTCCACAGTAAATTAGCTCAATCAGCCATAAAGAGCCTGAGAAACATTTTCTCACATACCTTTAATTCTCTTTCTTGCTCTCTCTCTTTTTTCTTTTTCTTTTTTAAAATTTTTTTTAAGTTAGGCGAGATGAGTTCATTTTGCCCAGTTTATTGAGAATGAGGCATCAGGACAGTTGCATTTAAAGAAAGTGTTTCTACATGTTTGGATAATTACAGACCTTTTAATTCTGAGAGAGTCATGGGAGTGGAATCACGGTGCTTTCAGGGATGGTTTAGCCTTTCGCTGCCATTACCGATATCTTGTTTGTTTTCCAGTACGGCGATACAAAGCTTTTTTTCAAGATTCTGTGGCTGACTCAGGAGGTGTTTCTCAACAAACCAGTCTCTCTTGTATGTGTGAAAACTCCTGTGTTTTGAGGCGCAAAGTGCGCTTGCAAAAGCTGATGTGCGGGTTCGACCCTTGCTAGTAACTGGTGTTACAAAGAGCGGGTTAATACTTGGGAATTCAGTATGCTCGGCTTATAGAGAAGCTGTGATTTATGAAATGCACCGGGTTGACTGAGCTGCAGACAAAAAACTTTTGTGATCTGCCGTCCCCTCGATGCTGACCAGCAGCGTGCTGCTGGCATGGCTTTAAAGAGCAGGGATTGAGAGGAAAAGAGATTGGAAAGTGTCAAACCGTGTTTAGATTCGTCACTTCCAATGGTGAAAGGATTTATGCCTTTAGTGTAGCAGGTTTGGTTCAACGTAAATAATTTATATAAAATTGATTGTGATCTTCTGTATATCAATAGCTGAAATGGCTGAGAGTCCTGTCCTGCATCCTGCCCACAAATCTGATGCCTGATTTAAGAAAAACAATTTTTGAAAAATCTATAACCCCCATAAAATGAAATCGTTCTCTGGGACCTTTTATTATTGTATCTATTAATCTGGAAAAATGCTAAGAATGTCAACCCCAGCCCCAAAGTATTTTGGTTATTCAGGCTTTGGTTATCCATATTAACTGGACATAAGCCGGACATCTTTTCTGTTTGCAGTTAAGAATGAACTTACAGTTTTTGCTCTATCAAATCTTATATTCCCTTTTTAAGTTTATAAATGAACATTAATACAGGTCACTGTGATACTAAAATAAAAATGTTAATAAATAGATAGCATTTTCCTACTTTTTTAGTATGTTGGACAAAAACATTCGAGGGTAAGAGAAATTAATTAAGAAAAAGATGTTTCAAAAGGAGGCAAGGAAACCAGTGGCAGTTCAGTTAGCACTGCTATCTCGCTTTATCCGGGTGGATTTAGAGCAATTCAGTGTTCTTCCTTCAGCATTTCTGAAGAGCTCCTCTCAGATTTTAGCCTCGTTACCACATAAAATTCTTTGCAAGACTGTTGCTGTCGCAAAGCTTGTAATACAGGTTGTAAGAGAAAAGCAAAAAAGCGATCTTGGTGCAGGGGGAGGAGGATGGAAGGAAGAGATGGAGGAGGAGGAAAGTATGAAACGCTCCTCGTCACAGTAAGCGTTAACTAGGGTGGCCTGAGCTGGTGGCTGCCTGAGCCTATAGGTCTCCTTCAAGCGAGATCCCTCAGTTGTCCTTCGGCCTCGGGGCTGCACTACTCGTTATTCTGAGCCCAGTGGTCCAGCTCTGTTAGAGCAGGAGTTTACCAAAGCTCTCGGTCCGCCCTCCTCTGTGAAACATTGACGTGGGCAGGAAGACCCAGAACTTGGGTTTATTTATGAAATTTCCATAGGAATTTTTTTTAAAAAGTCTTTTTTATTAAATTTCTATTTACTGTAAACAGGTGTCTGCTTCCACTACACCCTTTCTTTAGGTTTTCTAAACCAGTGACTATTCTGGATTTTACATGTGATGTAATATTTCTCTTGTAGCCATAATCATAAGCCAAAAAGTTTGACAGTCTCAACATAAACAGTTAAACATACGCTCGGGCTCTAAAATTTAAGAGCTTGATTTTTCTAAGTACCGGTCCAGGTCTAGCAAAGTACTTAAGCATGTGTTTAATCTTAAGCCCCTGGGCAGCACCATTAACTGCAATAAAACTCTCCCTGTATTTAAAGTTAAGCTTGTCCTGAAGGATCGTGCCGAACTGGAGCAGGAATACTTGGCATCTTGCAGGATAAAGCCGTAAAAGCAGCCCAGTTTATTAAGGCAGCTCAGCTTCTTCAGCTGTCGTGGGTTTTAAGAGGATTTCTGAATATAGTGATTTTCTGTGCTTCTGGAGAATCCGCTACGTCGGCTGCTGCTGTGTAGGTATTTCAGTTGTGCTTGTGGAACCTACGTGTTAGTCATACTTCAGAGAATGTTACTTTCAATAAAATGGTGGAGGATTTTCACATAAATATAATGTTTAAGTGCTAGAAGTTTGAAGAATCTTCTTCCCTTAGAGTAGAATCAAACTTTTTTCTTTTTATTTGTGAACATCGAAGTATGTCATCTGGTGACAGTTTTGAAATCTGTAACCCAAGAGGGTGTGGGCATTGTTTTTGTCTGTGGTTTGGTGGGGGTCTTTGGCACCTGTTTTAACTATAATACCTTTTGGGTTATGAGTCAGATTTGTTAAAATAAAAGTTGCAGTAATGGTGAGGAGATGCAGCATTGTTGTATATTACAAAGTTACCAAACCACCTAAAACCTGAAATTAATAAGGATTAAATCCTACTTTTAATAGCCACACACAGTATGAAAAGCTCTGGTTTAGCACTTTTCCTTGTACCGGTCGAGCTTCCTGAGATGAAGAGGGACGGAGAGGTGCCGCAGGAGGCCAGCAGCGAGCGCGGGCAGCACGGTGCCGAGGCCACGGCATCACGCGTGTCCTCCATCTCGCTCTGGGCCTTTGCATGGGGAGGATTTCTGCCTGGGTGAGGAAAACGCCTGCAAGCACCGTTATCATTTGGCCTATAGCTCCACCAAGGCAGCTGCCCTTCTTACCGTCGTGAATTGCTTTTGCAAAACTCGCTTAATTGCTCTGGACCGTTACTGCCACATCCCAAGCCGTTGGATACTGCAGCGTTATATTGTGGTGTACAGAAGGGTTGACAAAACACGAGATGGAAGCGAGCAGCTCCTTTTGGTGTGTGTTTTTCAGACTGTACGTGGCTTTTTTTCTCCTTAGATTGAAGGGAAACAATTTTGGAGCTGGGGAAAAGCTGGTCGGTAGCACCATCTGCAGGCTGCTAACCAGGACGGGCACCGCACGCTGCAGCGCTGGAGCTCAAGTCCTGCACTTGCAGGGAAAGTAAGGGACAAAATCACCTGGAAGAAATGGGAAGTCAGGCACGGCTGTGCCGGTGCAGGCGGTCGGTTGTTTAGGGTTTTCAGTGGGTGCTTTTGCATCCCACAGCAGCGCCGTGTCCGGGGGAGGAGGGAAACCCGTGGATCTGGTGGCACTTCCCAAGGCTACAGGTGGGCACGTGGTGACACGCTGCTGTGCCGGGACTTTGCTGCCTGGAGATGGAGGTCAGGACAGTGCCTGGAATTTGTCCTTAGCCCTCAGACCTGTCCCTCTTCCCTGAGCCAACACATCCCTTTGCCGTCCCAAATAGCTGAATTGGCTTTAAGCTGCGCTTTACTCGAGACTTTTTTTCTCTGTGTGCTGAGGAAACCCTCTGAAGTTTAAACCTTGCTCTTTTAGTCTCTCTTAAGCAAGTGTCCTCTGGGGTATCACGTAGTATGCTGGAGTAAAAGACGGTACGAGCATATTCCTATCAGGAGACGAAGTTGTACTGCTGTCTCCATCCCCGCTTTGCTCCAGCGAGACCGGAGGCATCTCCAGGTGCAGGCAGGGCCGCGGGGGCCTGGCCGTCACGCTGCACCTCGCTGCTCTCGGGCTCCACCACATCCTCGCGCAGGGCTGTGGCTGGCTCCCAAACCCCACGGCCACACGGGCAACGTGAGTGCAAACGCTGGAGCTGGCACAAGGGGAGCGGGTACCCGCGCGTTAAACGTTGGCCCTTCCTCCGCGGGCAGCCCTGCGAGCTTTACGCCCACCCGGAGCTCGGTGCCACATCCAGCGCTTGCCGCTGCCCTGGCGTCTCTCTCGCAGGGTTTGAGGTTTCTCCGGCTTTTTGCAGCAGATGGCACTCTTTAGTTCTGTTTCAAGCCCTCTCCTTCTGGAAGTTTCTCTGGGAGAATCTGTTTTAAACAAGCCTCACCGATTTCCCAGCCCTATTCTCCATGAGGCTTCATGAAAGCTTGTAAACGGCCATTGACTCGGGGAGGGAGCCAGCGGTGGCACATGGGTCCTGCGAGGCCTTGGTGGGCCCAAGTGACGGGCTGGTCACGCTTCTGCACAAATTCAACTGGGTTTTTCCTTCTGTTCCTGTATCAGCAGCCCTGACCTCTCCAGGAAGCCCACCTGGAACCCAGTTCCTCCAGTACGTTTCTGGTTTCTCTAATCCACAGCAGGGAAAGGGAACCCTTCCGTGCTCTTGGCCACCTTGATTTTGTCGATCCTGTCCTGCCTTGTCTATGAGAGCCCCATCGCAGTGTTTCAATCAGTTACCTCAGATAATTAAAAAGTGATGATGACAACAAACATCACTACCAGTTTCACAGCCTTTCTCTATCATGGAGGGGAGAAAAATAGCTACTACAAACTAAATGAGCCATCACAAAGGGCTGTGGCGCTGGTTACGTTGTCTTTGCACGAATCAGGCTTATATTTAAACCAGATTTGCTGCAAAAGAGCCACGACTGCATGGGATGACATGAATCTCATCATGCAGACCGGCAGGGACTCTGTGTGCGCGTTGCCGTTGCGTGTCCTCCCACCCCCCTCTCTCTGAGCTGCTGTTGACCATAATTGTAGGACAGATTGCGCAAAGGACTCGCTTCTGCAGCCGTCCTGGTGATTGGGCCGGGCAGGATGAGAGGAACGGTAAGATGTGTCAATAAGGTACTTAGCTGAAGTGGCTGCTGAGCCGAGCAACGTGAAAGGGTGGCACGCAGGGCTTGAACGGCTGCGCTGCCTGGCTGCTAGGTGGAGGGACTGACGTTGTTCTCCTGTTGGCTTTCTGTGCTCAGCTGTTGTCTTCTGACCTTTGTACCTAAGCCGCTTTTGTCACAAACCTGAATAAAACGTTGTATGGAAAGCAGGTATCGACCCGCGATTGGGTAGAGTTGTGCTCCATCCCGTGTGATGTGCCGATCTATGGCACGTCTGGCATTGTTGTGCGTAATTCTGCCCTGTGTTTTGTTTCAGGGGGTCACTACTTCCAGGGAACCAAAGTTTTGCATTAAAAATTAGGTAATTCTGTGTTTGCACTCATTTACAGAGGTTATTTTTCAGGGAAGATTAAAGTTTTCCAGCCCTTCCTTGATGTATCTGCCTATAGGAAGAAAAGTTTGACCGATTTCATTGTTTTGGGTTAGTTACATGTTTGGCTTTTATTAGTATCCCCTTTTAGATGGGATGCTCAGTTGGTTTTTACTAATTACAACATGGTTGCTCTTCTGAGCAGAAACTGCTATCCATGGAAGTGTACACTACAAGATGTCTCTCCTCCATAAATCAGTCCCAGGATTTTATTAGACTGTTTATGTAACCTTAGTTTATGTGCTATAATTCTTTGCTGTGTTGCCTAGAGTAATTCCCAAAGAGGATGTTTGTTCTTCTTGCTTGTAAATTCTTCAGCGCAGGCTTTTCTTATGACATCTTTGCCCTCCTTCACTTCCCTTTTCCTCTTTTTTGGGTGACACTTGGCAGCATTATAAACTCCAGTCAGTAAAAAGCTAACTTATATTAGTTACTCACACATCATGAGATATAATTGTCTTGAAAATGGGAAGGAATAGCATTTTAGTTAACTTTATTGCATTGATTTTCTTTTTAATGCACATGAAGAAACTTTCAGAGTATCTAATCAAGCAAACCCTGGTGCTGTCCTTTTTGGATACCCTTGAGTGGGACAACTTTGTCTTGGTCAGGTCACATCTAGGTAAGATACCTAGTAATAGTTAAATGAAATAAAGATCGGATGACTTCATGAGGCACAAGGTAAGCGGGCAGCATAGCGCAGGTTTTCTGTATGAGTTCTTGCGAAAGCAATACATCTACGTGTAACTTCTGAAGTCTAAAGACTTCTTAGGGGCTTTAGCTGAAGCATGTTCCATCTGTTTATAAAACTGCAGCCTAAAACATCTGATAAAAATCAACTGTACTTCTTTTCTGAAATCATTGCATGGCCATATGTAGCGTTTTTTGACATAAATCTACAGAGCCGTAATAGAAATGACAAAATCGGTGGTTGGGGGGGAAAGCAGGCGTCTGTGCCCCGTGGACACGCTGGGTAAGATGGTTTCACATCCTTTTAGTTCCTGACGGCTGCTGAGGCTCCCATTCAGGCTGCGTGCTGGTGTAGCTCCGATGCCGACCCCTGCCCACGCAGCACTGGGCCAAGGCGTCCGTCCCTGCGCGATGCCTCCTTCTCCTGAGTGACCATCGCAGCCTGGGGCGAACGATATTTTTTCCCTTAACAGTCATCTGAATTTACTAGTGAACCAAAATGTCTACTGCTTTATAAATCCTGTGGGATGTTAAAATTGGATATTTTTCCCATACAAAAGAAATTAATTAGTGACCTGATTTCTTTGCAGCCTATGGAGTAGCACGTGGGTGTTATCTCAGTGCCACTCGGCTAAACCACCTCCCCCCCACATACTGCCGTATTATTTAATGTTAATTTTCTTACTGCGGCTGCCTCTGTCTCCAGTCACCGTTTGCCCCGATCTATCTCTCCTTGCTCCTCTCTCACCTTCCTCCATCCTTTCCCCTCCACGACCTCCCATGAATACCCTTTTTTTTTGTCGGTAGGCACCTCTGCCAGAGGCAGCAAATTCCCATCGTGGTGCCTCTCCACAATCTGCATTATGCGCTACAACTTGCTTTTGTTATCCTTTTAATTTTTTTCCATAACTAATTTGACCAAATTTAATCAATCGTAAATGAAGCAGGGGAGGAGAACAGTACGTGTCTATTTGATATTGTTGTCCTGAGGCCGAGCCAGACCCTGTTGTGAAGAAGTGGCAGTCCTTCAGAGAACCATTATGGCTTACAGGAATCTGTAACATATTTCAGGACAGCCTGCTTTCTCTCTCTTTTCTCTCCCCCCACCTCTGTAAACATATGAAAGAAACATGAGAGAGCATTAAACCACAGAAGACAAATCATGGTCAGAATAAATATACTGTTTGCTAGCAAACTTAAAAATACGCTTGTGGATTCTAATAGCTGTAGGCAAGAGTTGGATATTTATTGCAACCAAGGCTTACTGTGGTTTATTATGTTTATAAAACAGTTTAATACTACTTTTCTTTTAAAATGAGTTTTTAATTTAGAATAATTTTTTAGGATTTGTTTCCAGAGTACAGATGGCTGATCGCTGCGGGGGTGCGGGGTGAGAGGGAGAAATGTGCTTGTGGGTGTGTTTTAAAAGCGCTCCCAGATGGAGTGTATTGAATGAAATTTAAACCATTGCCCTGTGAACTACAAGTGTGATAAATATAATCAGTCAATCCACGAAACCACGGTGGGGGGGGGAAGCAGGCCGATAGGCAGGCGTTGGGGAGGGAGGGGGGCTGAACGCCGTGGCCGCCGATGTCATGGCGAAGCAGCATCTCTGGTGCGGACTGCTGTTCTGGAGGGGTGGACTTCTCGTACGGAGGGGTTACCTGCTCTGCACCAACATGCTAATAGCATCCCCCTCCTCCTCTGTAACCCTTTCCAGTCTCTCAAATCATCCCAAGTGCATTATTCGCATAGAAAGGCCGAAAAAAGGGAGAATTCGTGCCAAAAAGAAGGCCTGGCTGCTGGAAGTACCGAGCTCTTGGCGCATTTTTCCTTTACTTAGTCTTAATTACTTTCTAAGTGTAAGAGTTTACAGATATCACTGTTCTCTTCCAGAGTTTAGTGTAGTCCAGTATTTCGAACCCCATAGCTTTCCTTATGAGGATTTGTTTGTACAGCTCCTTTCCGTGTTTAAGACATGTAAGCCACACTGAATAAACTGTGCACAGATTTTTTGGACAATACAACAGAACAGGTGAAGGAAATGGAGTGAATTTTAATTGCTCCAAAGTTCTGAGATCTTCCAGGCTCTGGGAAACAATTTTCAGCTAAAAATGATCTATGGGCCTTGAGCTGTAGTGTGGGAAAGTTTGTCTGTGTCCTGACTTACAAATGAACGATGCAACGTTCCCCCTCGGTGAAACTGTAGAAGATGGTGTAAGACGGACGCTTGGTTTCTCTTCTTTCATTACAAACACGTAGCGGCTCAGCCTCCTTGGCTCCTTTCCTGCCAACTTCCATCAAAAATAAAGTCATCTCTGCCCTGGCCAGGATAAATGCCTGGCCAGCTCATTTTACAAAGGAGCCTTTGAGCAGGGCTTATTAGAAAGGTGACAGTTTGTTTTTTTCCTGGCCAATACAAGATAAGGCTGTGTCCACGCTTGCAAAATTTGGCATGTTTTCTCCTGCGCTGTCCTTCCACCATGCTTTCATCACGCCTAATGTCTATATATAAAAATGCCCAGATAGGCTTCCAGACTTTCACACTGCCATTTGGATTCGATATGCTTCAAGCAAGACTTGCTGGTGCTCACTTGCACGGTGTCAGCGTGGACAGAAATTGCTGGCACGGTCGCTGCAGTCGTACAACCGCTCCCACCGTTGCGGTTGGGTTGCCCGCTGCCCCGCTGGCGTCTGCTCCGCTCCCCGAGCTCCCCTACCCGGCGGGCAGCTTGGCTGGAAGCCGCTTTGCTGAAGGAAAGCACTGCGTGTGCACGCACCGTGAAGCTCATTTGTGTGCCTCTTTTTCCAGCGACTGCCTTTGTTTTGCTGCTAGCACTCGTGTGTTTTGGGGAAGGCGCGCTCGGAGCTGTGTGCCAGCTGGCCGGAGACAAGCGTGCAGGCACTGGTGGTGCTCTGGAGAGCTGGTACCCAGTGCCAAGCGAGCTCAGTCATTTAGATCACTTGATACATTTTCAAGAGACCAACAGAGATATGAGCCTCACTTCGGGCAACTGATACTTTCAAGAGATGATATGGGAGATGTGCGATCTGGGGGAGCAAGGATATGCGACAGTGCTGGTGTTGAAAATGGACTTTATCTGATGAGATGGGTCAAATCTTTGAAAACCCCAGCAGATCAGGGTGGGGGATAACAGGACACCTCTCGGTGTACACGTGGGTAGGATAAGGAGAAGCATGTAGTCTTCTGAAGCGATGGCTAACTTTCTGAGCTGACGTGCAAGATGTTTCCTGGGTGTCGTGATGTGATTGAGGGGATTCAGCCAACAGTGGCACAGCAGCGAGAAGGGAATAGCTGGGTTAAAACAGGGGAGTTAGCAAATGAGAGGGCTTCTGCTTCAAGTACATATGGTGCTGTTGATAAACAGAAATGCAGACTCAAACCTAGAAAGTAGCTTTCCATGTTGTCATGGAGCTGTCGTTCGCATTTGTGAAGGGATGCGTATCATACGAGGACAAGGGTGCTCATATGACAGAGAGCATCATCACAGTTGGCATCCTTGTGGGTAATATCATTAATAAGTCTAATTGCATTGTAGGGCTTCCGTTTCCTATGCCAAATGCTATTTTTCAATAGCTCTATCAATTACTGTTGTGTGCTAACACTTGTGTATCTGATGCCTGGTGCGGCTACGGTAGGCAAGAGAGAAGTAGGTATTTTTTAATTACATGCAGGTTTGCTTTATGGAGAAGAATATAGTTCCTGCCCTTCAGGTGAGTATAATCCTTGCAATATTAATGGATTTAAACCTGTAAAGACCTATAAGCAAACTTTGAAAAGGACTTCTTTTGCATACGTAAAGTGAGCTAAAGATAGTAGCCATAATTAGAAGAAGCCATTCTTAAAACCTAAGAAGAGATGTTAGGTCATACATAAATTAAAAGTGGAATTTAGTGTAAGTCTATTTAACAAATGAAATTGTCTTGTAAGACATGCAGTGCAAAAACAATAAACTTGCTATAGCTTAAGAGTTTCAGCATGCCTTTGGTTTATTTTGGGCTTTGGACAGCTTATGCACAGAAGCTCTGGATTATTAGCAGCATTATTGGTAATTTCTGCTGCAGCGTTCTTGGGTGGAACTCAGTTTTGGCGGTATAAGAAAGCAATCATCTATGCTGTTCTTATTTTCCCTCATTTAAAAGAATTGTTCACTGCATTTAAACTTACTTTTCAAAGCAAGTGTAAACTGTGCTAACCAGCAGTGAAAATTCAAGCTACGAGATTTGTAGGTCCACAGACAATCAAAGCAAAGCACTGGATGGCTGCAGAATTTATCCATAAACCAACAAGATCTAGAGGATTAGCTCTAAACTCTAAACCTGATTCTAATTTGCTGGATGACTATCAGTTTTTCCCATGTGTGAGATGGAGATAGCTCTTTGGTGAGTGAACCTTTGATCAAGCCAACACCTGCGTGAGTTACGCAGTCGTTCCCCCACTCGGCATCAAACCATCCGCTGTGCTCCTGAGACAAAAGATGCAGCTCCACTTCTCTCCTGCGTCAGATGTAAACAGCAGGATCTCTCATCTGCAAACAGGTAGAGTTCTTAGGAAAGCAGAGTTGCCATATGGAGAACAAGGAGTCCATGTGTTTTCGTGGTAATAGATGCCTCGGTCTGTGCCGGCACATCTTGGGTCGGCCTTTTCTTTTATCCTTTCACACGTCTCGCCTCTTCGGATACAAAACCTGGTCCCTTGGCTTCCTGCCGTCTCATGTAGCCTTCCTGAATCTGATGGAATACGCTTTTTTTCCTCTTTTACCAAGGTCTCTTGATTTGTCTTCATTTTGTTTTAAACTCTGAAACACTTGTAATGCAATTGTAGAGCTAAATAAACACTGTATTATGTGTGGGGATATTGCTTTCAGGAAAAATGGTCCAGTGCACAAATTGATAGTGGAGTATATCGCACTTAAGAAAGATAGACTGTGCACTTACTGTTTGCTAGAGAAAAAACTGCAGGAATTGTTGGTTCTTTTTCTTTATTTTTTTTTAAGTTTAGATTTTTAGTTATCTATTTCTGGAATATGTGTGTGGTGTGTAAAATATCAACAACCGTGAAGACATTATATTTTAAAAATCATATGTTGTCATCTCCATCATTTTCCAACTCGTTTCCTGCAGAAAATCCTTGAGAAGCCTAAAACAATCCCATCTTCCCATCTCCTCCTCTTTTTTTTTTTTTTTTTTTTTTTTTTTGTAAAAGGTTACTGGTATGCCTTTTTAGGAAAAAAAAAAACCACAACGGGTTTCTTGTGATCTCAGTACCAATGAAAATGAATGGTAGGGCTTTTCACTGGCTGCTTTTTATCTTGTCTATAAAGTGGTGTTAGTGACAAAAGGGAGAAGATGATGACCAGTTCCTTTTCTACCACTGTTGTTTCTCTTTCCGAACGTTTTTTTTCTTTTTTACCTAGCCACCTGTCTGTCTTTTGATTATAAGGTCCTTAGAACCAGAGGCTGTGCTTCCTTGAATGTCTGGAAATGAGACATCATATTGTGAGTGCTACCACAAAGAAACAACAGAAACAAAACTAAACCAAAAAAAGGATCAATTTACATACTGTGTCAAGCGTGACTTCGAAGAAGATGTGGAGAGAGGGGAGAGGTAACGAGAGGGATTTAAAGACACATGGCTATGGAGGTAACGCTTCCCTGGGTGGGGTTGTACCAGGGAAGATAATAGATCCAAGATTTCTAGTTCTTCAAGCGTGAGTCTGGACTGCTTGATCAAGGACTGGATGTGTTATTTGAAGTAGTAGCAGGGTCATAAATCTCCATTTTCTGGTCACTTTAGGGGGATCCGTACTTACCTGGTGTAACCCTTGGGTACTCACATAAACAGCAACGTACAAGCTGGAAGTTGTTGCTGAAGTGCACCCTCCAGAGAAAATACTCAGCTGCAGGTGAAACCAAAAGAATATTTGTTACCGTAGCACGTGGTATGCTAGCAAGCCAGCAGCCTGTTTCGCTCCTCCTGCAAACAACTCCTGGTCGTTAGCAGGTGTATGCAAACTCGATTCTAATGTGTTGGCCCCTAAAAAAAAAAATAAAAAACGCAAGAGTACTTGCATGAGTTTGGATTTTTCTTTCTGAAAATCCAGAACAATGGTCCCAAGAGTCCAAGAAGTGTAATTCAC
Organism: Grus americana; assembly: GCF_028858705.1. Classification (NCBI taxonomy): domain Eukaryota; kingdom Metazoa; phylum Chordata; class Aves; order Gruiformes; family Gruidae; genus Grus; species Grus americana. The sequence continues at coordinate 2,221,771 of NC_072870.1, read as the reverse complement.
CCTTCAACCTCACGAGGTTCTTTGTGGATTTTTAAGGTGGAGGTTTCCAGTGTCCCACAGAAGCTTGTGAGCACATGTCCCCACTGGAAGCTCATGAGACGACTGCTTCCAGGTTGCATCTTCCTTCCTAAGAATGTCACCATTTATATTGGTCCCAAATAGTTCTTGGAAAGGAAGCACTGCAAATTCTTAAATTGCAACAGCAAGAGAGCTAGAAGAACTTGACTGGTGGCCAAAAGGAGTGTCAGAATTTCATTTTGCATGCAGAAGAAAAGGGAGTTGTCTCTGCCTGTCCACCTAGAACCCCAGTGTCCCCAGCATTGCTACGCTGCCCAAGGGTAAATAAACCATCGCTTCATCCGGTTTTAAATCTTTCATCCTACTTTCATGCTTTAAAAAAAAAAAAATTAGAAATTAGTAACAATAATAATAAAAAGTATAGCGTGGATTCTTGATGGCTGTCTCCCGTCTTCACTGTCTTCCATGCTGGCAGCTCTGGTAATCAGTTGGTTTTGTGTTTTTGCCTGTCGTAAGTAAAGGCACGTCAGCCGAGAGCCTGAGCGCACAACTCACGTAGTTATGTTGTTTGAGCTGCAGTGGTCCGAGGATGTAATGAGGCAAGGGTTGTAAGGAGAGGTAATATCCTGTGCTAGAATAAATCCAAAGCTGTTTTTTATTGTGGCTCTCTTCACTTGTGCTTCTGCCTCTTACAAAGAGTTGCCAGCGAAGGGCAGGCACGGCGCTGAAGAATTGCCGCCTCTCACCTCTGCCAGTCTTACCCTGAATAAAGAGTAGACCTGGAAGCTCCAGAGCCCAGTATCAATCGGGGGGCTCTGCTGAAGCTAAATGCATGTGAAGGTTCATGATGGGATGCTCTTAACAAAGTCTGTTTCTTTTGAGTAAGTTCCATTATAAGTTATACTGGGTAAGAGAAAACCGCTTCAGTAGAAATGCATGTTTTTGTCATTAACTTTTGTAGCTAAGCATAGTTCACTGGAAGAACGAGATTTGCTTTCCCGTCTTATTCTTTCTCTCTCTCATTTTCTGTCAGAATTCACTATGTTCACCCTTACTGTGGCTTTATTATCTCGCTGCCAAAATTAAAATCGTACTGATGATAACCGATTTTCTGGTGGTTGTGATGACAGATCTGTGATGTTTAGAGGTTTGCATTCTTGCCCTCCCTCTGTGTCTCCCCTCCCCTAAGGGGCGTCTGCGCCAAAGAACAAGCTCTTTGCCTACGGCACTCATCGTTGAACCTTCAGATCAACCAGTTAATATTCAAAACGTTTTCTATTTAAATTAAAAACTTACTTCTTCTTAATCTCCCCGGTCCCCACAAAAATCTCAGGCTCAACCTCTTATGCTCCAAATCTAAACCCAAAGGGTAAATGATCTTTACTGTAAGAAACTAATCAAGATGCAGGAATTTACTTAATAGAAAAGTTTTTGAAATGGATCTCTCCAATAATAAAAACGGAGAGCCTCAAAACACTTTTGTGCTTTTTCAAGTCTTAGCAGAAGTTATCAATAGACATCTTCTGCGGTAAGGATTTAGCCGAAATTTCTTGAAATCCATCTATTAGGCCCAAGTCTGTTGACTTCTGGGGGCAGCTGGTCCCCTGTATTATTTATGTCTCTCTGAAAAATCTCAGATACAGGCTCAGATTTACAAAACAGAATTTTATTTTGGCAACTGTCCCATGTTTATGCTGCTCATATGCCGTGTATTTATATACTATACAACTCGGTAGAAATACTGTCCACTGAATTGCTAGGTTAATGAAGTGCAATGTCACTGCATAAAGGTATTTCCTTCCTGGATGCATTTTAGAAAAACACCAAGCATAGTTTAACGATGCTATAACTATATATTTCCCTCAAAAGGCTTTACAAAGCAGCTTGCTTATTGAGCTGCATTAGGTAAATTGGGAGAGAGAACTGAAAATTTCAGAATGTTTAAACTTGTTTTCTAACTGTAGTGTCCAGAGGCAAACTGCTTTTGCTTTACTTTTCATCTTTTTTTCCAATCCTTCCTCTCATACCTGCTCTTCCTCACCTGCCCTATGCTCAGTAGGACTGAAGGAGGACATAAGATTGTGCGAATACAACAGGATTAAAAAAAAGAAGACTTAATGGGGGGCATTTTGAAAAAAGGAAAGGGAAATTTTGAGAACCAAAACAGTTGGTGCATGTTACTGGCTCTACCTGTTTGTTTAGTAACTCTCAAAAATGCAGAAGCGTAGGTAGCCCTTCATCTAATACCTAGTTGGGACACTGGGTTGGCCTACCATACGGCTGCAAGTTCAAGTCCTGGTACTTGTGTCCAAAGCTTAAGGACCTTTCTTAAGGTCTCGCTTTATCTTCTGAGTACAAGAGAAAGGTCAGAACGTGGTGAATTAAACTGTCGATTCACTCAAGTAAGGTGTGCAGGTACACACGCGTGGCATCAGGGAACTCAGGAGGGCATGAACTGCACGCGTTGGAAGTCTCTTCTTCTAGGGCAGAGGAGCTCAAATTGCCTTCTCCTCGGGGTAGGTCAGGAGGGAAGCGTGGGTTTTGGCTGAAGCACAGAGTCGAGGGTTGTCTCCGGGCGGTTAATGTCCTTTGCTGTGGATGCGGGTATTCAATTCTTGCAAATGCCGGGCTGTAGGGAATTACGGACTGGGAGGGACTGGAGAGCAGATTGAAGTTACAACGTGCTTAGAAGGCCCAGTACAGGATTGGCTCTGCTGCGGGGGGCTGGGGTGGTGGGAAAGCAGAATGGAGACACAGCGACGTACATTTTGCTTTCTTTTCATTACTCCTTTTATGGGCTTTTTTCTTCTTCGACCACTTCCTCCAATGAAAGGGCATTTTTTCACCAGGAATTTCTCCGTGCCTTCTTTAGGGAATAGCAGTATTTTTCTCCATCCCTCTAATCCACTTCCCCCCTCTGCCCGTATTTCACACCTCTGAGAAAATCCAAAGGCACTTCATTCCCTGCCCCTCGTCGGTTGGTTAAAAGTGTCATCAGGGAATACAACCTTCTGCACCAGAAGGACCAAGCTCTCTGCAGCTCTGTTTTGCTCCTCAACTCCCAAAGCAGTTAAGTCCCTGGCTTTCATTTCCCAGCCTGGCTGAGCACCGTGTGCCGTGTCACCGGGAGATTCCTTAACCTACTCGGGCAATTAACGTCCCGCCTTTGCAGGGTTTCCATTAGGTCTTTCAGCGCTTGAAAGGGCTGTAGTTCACTGCTGGAATGTCAGCATAAGGTTTTAATTTTGGAGTCGTAATGGGAAATGCGTCTATAGAGCTCTGCCCAGAAAAGGGTTAATGTGACAGACCCAGACTTCTGATAGAGAAAAGCAGGAAAAACTATTTCCATCATGGTAAATAAAAGTGCATTAAAAAGACATTTAGTCATGGGAATAAAAGCTAAAGAAACACATGCTACGTTGGGATGGTTTATATTAGTGTCATTAACTCCTATGTTTTGGAATAACTCCCAGATGAAGGATTATGCTGAAAGTAGGAATTAATGGCACTAATGTAAGCCATTCCGTGTAGGGTGCGTTTCTACCTTTGATTTGAGAGGCACGCAGCGAGCAGTCAGTAACGCAGCGAAGCTGTGCCTTGTACAGCCTGCGATTAAAAGTTAGTATGAACTGGCCTTGCTTTGGGCCAAGGGAGCTTTATTCTGTAAGTTTAAGACAGCTGGAAGGAGGTTGGAAAATCCTTAAGTAACCTTGTGTAACCTACCATTAAGGGCTTGAGCTTCGCAGAAACCTGTCACCCTAACGCAGAGAAAAATTCAGCGTGGAGTGCTTTACAGTGAGGTAGCCTGCAGACCACAGCAATGCCTAAGAAAGGCCTTTCCCAAAATTGTTGTAACGTTTGCAACCTAAAATGAGCGAGGTCCTTTGCAGCTTCCAGGGCGACCTTTCAAGCAAAGGAACACTAATACCAGTGGTGGAGCGCGGCTGAGCTCCTCGCGTAGCGTGGAGGGAGCAGTGGCAGTCGGCTCCTTCCACTGACAGGTCTGCTCCTTTGGGCAGGTTGAGGCCAGTAAATTTTCTGAGGAGTTGTGAGTTTGAAGCTGTTTTGTTCTCTAGGCTGTGACTTCCACCACAGAAGTAACGTATAGAGCATCAATAAATGACTTGGGAGTAGATGCTTATTTTCTTCCATTATTTTTTTTTATAATGGCTTTGATCTCCTCACTGATTATCACTCTTTAGGATGGGATGTTTAGAAGCATGCGAGCAATTTAGAAGCATAACTACAAGAAACTTCCATCCTGGTGAAAATCCCATCTGGAATATCTGTATTGCCGTACTGTCCATTCTAAGTGCCGTAGTAACATTTTATAAAATGCCAGCTCTTGAGAATTGAGCCTGTAGCCCCCAGAACCCCCGGCCCTGCCTTTCTCAGACCTCCCGCAGATGTGCTCCTGTCCTGGGCACCCTGGAGCGCCTCCAAAGGAGAGGCCGGGAGGAAGAGGCAGCTCTGCTTCCTCCAGCAGACTCCCTGGTTCACAGGGGCGTTTGGAGGAGGCGCGTCGCTGGGGCTTGCTCTGCGACCTGCCTCGTGCTGCGGAGACAGGCAGTGAGAAATGCCGGGGTTTGCGCATTCCTGCTGTCTCGCATTGCTCCAACCGATGAACCAGATATGGTGCAGGAAAGGAGTCGTCGTTTATTTTATAGGTGAAACTCCAGTGGGGTGTTTGCAGAGTTACGATGGCCAAGTATTTCTGCCATTACGAACTTCTGTTAGTTGCTTAAAATTTATGATAATATTACTATTGGGAGGAAAAAATAGTCCTGAGCCTTATTTATTTCTTTGTTTAAAATGGGGTTGTAATTGTGATTCAGTTGGTTTGGGTGTGTAGAAAAACACATCAATAACAACTTTTTTTTTTTTTTTTTAAATCTAGACATTGTATCCCAGTGCTTTCTGCTAGAATTGTGAAAAGTTGAATGTGACAGAAGACGCGTGCTCATCTCTGTGTTATTCTTTTAAAAGTTGAGGTTTTGGTTGTAGAAGAGTACACAAAATAAAGCAGAGCCTTAATTTTTATGAATGTGCTAACTTTAACAGCGAATCCGAGACACTTTTGGTTTAAACGACTGTGGTATTTCTTGGTTCATGTCCAGTTTCAGATAAATCCCATTTTGGTCCTTTCCCTTATCCTTTCTGAACGTTTGAGGTACATACACCAGTTGGTGCTCCGTAGGGGTCTCGTCTGATGTTGGTGTTGTCATCTAGTGCCTGAAGAGGCATTAGATATAGATCTTTCCAGATCTACGTGGCTCTTTACAAATCACGTGGCCTGGGCATCGTGAGCCTGTACGATCTCTCCTGCAAGGATTGCAGCAGCGGTGGTGAGGTTAGAGAAGAGCACACCTTTTAGTACTAACTCCTCCTTTCCTCTTTCTTTTCCTCGTCCATTTGAGTAAAAGGAAATCATACCGAACCCTCTCTCAGCATTACAGTTGTATGTATTTTATTTTGTTGATCTGTCTGCTTACAATAAGCGTACCCATATGTGAAACTGTGAAATTATGTGTTTTGATTAACTTCAGTTGGTCTAACTAAACTTTGAAATGGAAACTAACTTTGCTGAAAGCAGAAAGCTTCTTAGTTTCTGGACTAATCCTGGAATTACCCACTGGATTTGCTTCATGGAAATAAGTGGGCTTAAAAAATTATCTCCGCTAAGTAGGTTTGCATTGTTTGAAGAGACTTGGGAACAATAACTGATTTTAACCCTTTCCATCTGCCAGTGTCCTTTGTCGTAGGGAACAGAGGGCGTTAAGGTCAGCGTAGCTCGTGCGCGCTAAGGTCAGCATGCACACCACCCACGTTATCATCTTCTAGCTCGCTTTCACTCAGAACCAACCGTTCTGTACAAGACAATTAAAAATAATTATGAGTACAAACTAGCTTCAGTAAAAAACCGGCATTTGGGGTGTGTTGGTGTGACGGTTGCTGTGGGCTTCGTACCGAGCTGTACAGTGTAGGACAGGTGCTGAGATTGTGTTCAAAGCACTGCCCAAAGTGGATCACGAGGTTGTGCTCAGAAGTGTAGGACCGCTAGTGCGTGTGCCACGTACGCGTGTGTTAGTGTCGGGTAGAGTTTGGTGGCTCCGAGTGATAGAGGCACGCCGTTGGGATGAACGCGTGTCCCCAGTGAGACACGCTGAAACGCCCCGGTAAGGTGTCACGGGCTAAAGGCCTTTCGGAGTAAATGGGACGTGTGCTGCAGATCGCAGGGACGTGCACTGCGTCGTGGGACCTGCGGGGGCTGCCATGTCCTCTGCTTGCATGTTCACGGGTAGCCTTTCGCTGATTCACGGGGGGATAGCGTAAGACTTGCGGCACGGTGTGAAAAGCCTTTTGCTTCATGGGAAGGGTAGGGCACGTTTGGGCAGGGAGCTCCTCCTTGCCATGGGCGCTGAAACTCCGATGAAGCACACGAAGGGAATAATAATCTTCCACTGAAAATGTCTCGGCTCAGGAGATCCAGCCTTGACTTTGTCTCTGTTTTAGGCTCAGTCTGTCCACAGAGACCTTCTCTTTTCTCTGCCTCATTACCCCATTCGTGAAGCACCTATAAATTCTGCTGCTTTTCTGGACCAGGATTTTGTGCTGTTTAATTCCTTTATGCTTGTGATAGCCTCAGATAGTGCGATGAGGAGTCTGTGTAGGTTCAATAAATAAATGATGAACGTGATTATTTCTCTTCTGTTTGCATATTTACAAGGCTGTGTTCTTTTATGCACCATATTTAGTGCAGAATTTGTAATGAATTATGTTGCAGCAGCTTTTTCAGTGGTTTCAGAAAGGTCAGGGTGAGTTAATTTTTCCGCTTTATCGTTTATGTCTGTTTTGGTCTGACTTTAAGATAGAACCAGCTGTGCTGAGTGGTGACTAAATGCCAAAAAAATATGATCAGTTTTGAGTTCCGCTTCACTTTTTCCCCTTAAACTTATTGTTCTTCACAAGTGAATTTGGAGATGAGTAGTTTACTTTTGGGCAATCTCATACTACAGCGTTAGTACGTCCTCCTTCTCAAATGTCCGTCATCCTAGAGAAAATGGCTTCACATTTTTTCGTTGTTGTAGCAAACCTTTTAATGGTTAAGAGCGTCCTGTCAGAGCTTCTCAGTGTCAATTCCTTCCCCCACCATTAAGCACTTGATGGAGGGAGGGAAGGAAGGAATAGATGTGTATAATTTTAGAATACCTTATGTACATACTGACATTTACCACCGTACCCTCAAAAAGCGAACAGAGATTGAAGTATCAAACGGCTTTGCCTGTACAGCTCTCGCTAGGCATGCTTAGCTCGAGGAATGAAAGAGTCTGAACATCTTCAATATTTATGCTTCACAAGGCAGTTATCCTCAGTTATCCTTTTAGCAAGTCCCATTTCTCCGTGTTCTGTCATGGGCTCATTTATACTAGGCTGATTTAGTGCTAACGGGGGAGATTAGATTGCCCTGCTTGATGCTGTCAGCTAAAACTGAGTCAGTGTCTGTATACCGTGGCCCAATTGCTCAAAGAACCTTACCCTTTTCTGTATTGCTCATTCTATTAGATACAAAAGCCTTTCTCACCCGGCTTTTGTGCTGGGGTCAATTAGCTCCTGAAATAGCTCATATAACACAAATAATAATGGCAGCGCTAATCCTTTGGGCAAGCTCTATACAATGGCCACTTCTGGCCCGGAGGACAAAGAGGGCTGTTTATCTTCACTGCACACAGTCTCCAGGACTTTGCCCAGTCATTTGCAGAAGAATTTATTATTGCCGAGGTCATAGGTGGTTTGCATTGGAGGAGATTTTCTACCTTGCCACCATACGGGACGTCCTTGTCTTATTCCTATAGGATTGAGCAGTGCTTCAGGTGAATTGGATCACAAACATATATGTTCAAATAATGCTATCTTAGGTAAACACGGACTTGAAAGACATTTAAAGTGAAGGCTAACACAGCACATTTAATGGTCCTTCTTGTGGACGCAGACAGAATTCTAGCAGGAGCGATCCCTCCTGTAAGCTGCCCTCCAGCCTGAGGCTCCCACGGTAACAGTCGCATCAAAGTGTTTCACAAAGGACAGTCAGCCTCGGGTGGAGGTGGAGTCTGGCTGTGCAGTGATTGTGTCCAAGCTCCTGCACTCAACTTCATCTTTGTTCCTCTTATAAATGATATTTTAAAAGAAAGAAATGAACTGATAGGCTAAATTAATAATAAGAATTTGCTGTATATCTACAGAAGGAAAAAGTTGCTCCTAGCCTAGGATCCTGCAGGTTAAAACTCTTTGAGTTGCATTTTTGGATTTGAGTGTTTAAATCCTTTAGAAGAGGGCAGGAATGGAAATGCTGACAGACCTCACACTACAGTTAACCTTCCTGGACATAAATGAGACGCGCTTGATAAAGCTTGGTAACTCTGAGAGAGCGGCGTTCCAGAGAGGAATGAAGAGGTGTCGGCTTCCTGCAGCTTAAATATTTCTGCTGGCCTTTTGGCACCATAATTAGCGTGTAGAAGTGAACATCATATCCAGATAACCTGCACTGCTCGTCCCTTCGCAGGAAGTTTTGAGCTGTGGTTCTGCTACAGGTATTATTGCTAGCATGCATCTAGGAGAGGGATGATTTATAGACCTGATACGTGAAAACAGCACTTCGCACTAAGCGCTCGTCCAGGCTCACATATCTGTTAATTTCACCTTTTGTTCATTTGCTTTTCCTTGCAGTTGGTCTTCTTCCAAAAGAATGACGTGCCTTCTCATTACTCGGAGGCATAATCTACCATCGTTACCGGGATAGTTTGTATTTCTCTTTCCTTTTTGTGATTTTTGGTTTTGTTTTAAATTATTTTTTTAGGCATCCTCCATCTCATGCCCCAGAAAGCCTCATGCTTTCCAAGCTTTCTGGTGGCCTTGTGGGGCAGTAGCTCGTGAGTTCCCCAGCCCCGAGTTTTCTATAGGATTTCTGTAGGACCGAATCATCCCAGCCACCGTGGCCGCACACCAAGCCTGCAGAGCCCGCGCATGCTGGGAACTTCTGTAGCCAGGGGCATTGGCAAATCGGTGGGGTCACGAGGAGAGAAGCGTGATGGCTTTTAAGAAGTCCCTTTCCAGTGTTAGTGTTACGCCAGTTGCAGCTCATCCTTGCTGGGAATTTGGGTAGGCTGTGTTGCGTTTCTGTCTCCGCTGTTTCTCTCGTCTTCCCAGAGCGCCGTAGGAATTGGTCCCGGTGACTTTTATTTCTGTAGTTTCCCTCCCTGTGCTTTCCCCAGTCTAGTTTTGCTAGATTTTTTTTTTCTCTTCTTGCTGATGAGAGGAAAAATAACAGTAACTTTTCATGCTCATATAAACATTTGAGATGAAAGTGGATGAGAACGGAACATGGCAGGCAAGTTGTACCCATAGTGTAACAACCATTATACCACTTGCTTTAGTTTAGTTTGTTCTTGGTAATAAGATCTGCTAAACTTTCAAGGCTCAGCATTGAGGGAACTGTCTTTTAAAAGAATAACAGGAAGATACGTTTTAAAGTATCTCCTTCAGCCTTGGATAAATCTAAGGGTAGATGACATGTAAGTCTCTTGGGGCAGAACTTTCTGAAGCAAGTTGGATGAGCTCCCCCAGTTACTTTTGCATTAAAGAGTGTATAGTGCATGTTCAGAGTACATTAATGACTACATCATCAGTAATAAATTAGGTTGTTAAAAGCGGTATGTGATGCTATCAGATCATTGTAGCCATACTGCTTTCATTCTCTATTTTTAAATGAATCTAGAGTCATATCTTGAGAAAGGCAAAAGCCTCTGAGGCCAGAGGGGGAAAAAAAAACTGGATGGCTGACTGGGAGAGAATAGCAATAAACTTTGGGAGAGAAGAAATAAAGCTTCACAGTTTTTATTTCTCTCTCACCCAATTTTTATGTATTTGTGTTGGGTTTGTGTGGCAGGGTTTTGGTGGCGGGGGGGCACTACAGGGGTGGCTTCTGTGAGAAGCTGCTAGAAGCTTCCCCTGTGTCTGACAGAGCCAATGCCAGCCGGCTCCAAGACGGACCCACCGCTGGCCAAGGCCAAGCCAATCAGCGCCTCTGTGATAACATATTTAAGAAGAAGAAAAAACACTTAGAGAGAGCTTTTGCAGCTGGAGAGAGGAGTGAGAAGATGTAAGAAACTCTGCAGACACCAAGGTCAGTGAAGAAGGAGGGGCAGGAGGTGCTCCAGGCACCAGAGCAGAGATCCCCCTGCAGCCCATGGTGAAGGCCATGGTGAAGCAGGCTGTCCCCCTGCAGCCCATGGAGGAAGGATGAGGGGGTGTAGAGATTCCACCTGCAGCCTGTGGGGGACCCCACGCCGGAGCAGGTGGAGGCACCTGAAGGAGGCTGCGGCCCGTGGGAAGCCCACGCTGGAGCAAGTTCCTGGCCGGACCGGTGGACCCGTGCAGAGGGGAGCCCACGCCAGGGCAGGTTTGCTGGCAGGACTTGTGACCCCGTGGGGGACCCCACGCTGGAGCAGTTTGCTCCCGAAGGTCTGCACCCCGTGAGAGGGACTCCATGCTGGAGCAGGGGAACGATGAGAGGAGTCCTCCCCCTGAGGATGAAGAGGCGGCAGAAACACCGTGAGATGAACTGACCGTAACCCCCACTCCCCGTCCCCCTGTGCCGCTGAGGGGGGGAAGGTTGAAGCCGGGAGTGAAGTTGAGCCCGGGACGATGGGAGGGGTGGGGGGAGGTGTTTTAAGAGTTGATTTTATTTTCTCATTCCTCTACTCTGGTTTGCCTAGTAATAAATTAGATGAATTCCCTCTCTAAGTTCAGTCTGTTTTGCTCGTGACAACAATTAGTGAGTGATCTCTCCCTGTCCTTATCTCGACCCACAAGCATTTCGTTATGCCTTTTCTCCCCTGTTTAGTGAATGAGGGGAGTGAGAGAGCGGCTCTGGTGGGCACCTGGCCTCCAGCCAGGGTCAACCCACCACAGTATTGTATCTGCATCTAAACGCCAGTATGATGAAGAACGTATTCCCAAACAATGGAGAGACTGTGCAGCATGGAGTTAGGTAAACTCATAAAGTGCAGTGTAAAACGGGCATTTTAATAGCACCGGGAGCAGGAGGGCAGGTGTGCAGTAACACGTGGCTCTCCCCGCTATCACCTCCGGGTAGAACTCTCTCACAGCTGACCTGCTCCCCAGGCAGAACTTGGCTGGGCGCCGGTGCTTGCCAGAAAGCGTTGGGTTTGTTGTTTTGTTCTTAATCTGCCTTCCCTGTCACTGCAACCCCTCAGTCACTCTGTCCCCCTGAACGCCACGGACCTTCTCCAGGCTGGTTGGGCGTTTATCTGCTCGTTCACATCTTAATACAACTCCTGTCCTACAGCCTTTCCTCAGCATCGATACGGGAACAGCCAAGCCTTCATCTAATCATTTAGAAAATCAGCTGTATTTAGTGACTAAAAAGATTACTGTGGTCTGAAATATATCCTTCCCACATGCTGTTCCCCATTGCTTGTCCAGCTGGTTTAGTTGGCCGGTAGTCAAGTGTGTTGGAGAACCAAATCCTACATTAGAATATTGACCTTTTCTTTATTAGACATCTAATTTCATCCCAAGAGTCGGGGCAGTTTTCCTTTATGAAATGTGCTCCCTCATCTGTTTTTGCATATTCCAAAAGATGTTGCCGCAGAGTTCCCATCTCCATGTATTAGCCTTTGCCATGAAAAGTTCCCAGCTTCTCTTGGACAGAAGATGATTTATTTGGTAGCCTTTAAAGGATTCTGACATAATCATATATACTGGCTTATTTTTTCTGTTTCAAGCAATTCTAATCAAATGCCCCATGCATATATAAAAAACCTGCTGATATATTATTTCAACTCTTGGTGACTTGCCTGGGGAATCACACTTACATAAGTGTATTGGGTTCCTTTTTTTTTTTTTTTAATTTAGAAAAGTTTTGTAATTATTATAAATAACTGGCAGAATAAATACACGTTTTAAGTAGAATTAGCTGTTTAGTTTGCTTTTTGTAATGAAAGAGGATGAAGATGTGCAAAAATACAGATCTTGAGCATTATAGTCTATTTTTATCCTGGCTTAGATCACTGAGAGTAGTGTGTAAACAGTGCACCAATTATTTCCAAACAGCACATCATCGTCCTGCCACCTGTTTAAACAGAATTTTACAGCTGACAGTCATCCCCTAAAAGAGACTCTCTTCCAGGACATATTTGATGTTCAAAGTTTAAAGTGTGAAATTACGTACCCGTTGGGTTTTGTGTCCAGTTGTGCCTCTGGCTCTCCTTTGCGTCTTAGTTTATTCACTAATAAATTAGTGTGTATTGCTTGCCTGTCTCACAGGAATGTAGCGAAACTCAGTGTTTGCAAAGCTGTTTGATTAAAGAGATTATTCCCAATAAAAACTGGTTCTAAACATCTGAAAAAACTGGACAACATTCAGATCCCAGATGGACATGAATGGCTTGTGTCCATAACGGTTATTGACAGCAAGAATTGGGGCAGGATTGTCATAAGGGCTGAAACATGTTGGGTTTTTTTCCTCATCTGCCTTAAATTTGGGTACTGAACTGTAAAGAGCTGCTTTTTTTTTTTGAAGCCTAAGCTCTTACTTAGCATACAGCTGTATGAACAAATTATTTAACAGTATGCTGGTATCTGGATTTAGGAAAAACAGGAGATTCTCTGCGGTTGTTGGCGGTGTGCATGGTTTTACGATAGATACAGGCTCGCTTACCCTGCTTCCACCCAAAGGTGCCTTGCGTCATGGCAGGGCTAAGAGTGGGCGATTTTAATGGAGCAGTTGATTCCCTTAAAATTTACATACTCATTTGTGATGTGTTCTGTTTAGAAAGGACGGTTGGGTTGGGTTGGTTGCCTTTTTCCCATGCTGAGGAGAACTGCCTGGTCAGTGTTCCTGATTGCTTCAACAGCCCCCATGAACTTCAGGCCCATCAATGCTTCCTTCACATTTACAGCAGAGCAACCCTTCCTTCTTTTCTATTAACACCATAATGCAGTTTTATGGGGTTTCTGCCAGTGATTCATATAACAGTTCAGAAAAGAAGGGGGAAAAACAAAAAAAGGGAACTTCACGGAGAATGTCTTCAGAATGCTAGAAACCGGGAAGCTGATTTTTGGCTGGCAGGTGGCTTGGTGCCGTCGCACTGTCAGCATGCCTCCCTCATACCGCCTTGCTGCTACGGGGCCTGATGCTGGCAGATTACAACTCTGTAGCTAGTCATTTTCGATTTATTTGAACCTCTTTCTCCAGTCTACTGAGCTTTCGCTGGCTAGCATCAATTCAGACACATTGCAATTCCTCAGAACCTCTACCCCATCAGATGGTTCGATCTATGAGAAATTTAGCTAGAGGCGCTTAGACAAAAAAGAAATATTGTGGCTAGGGAAGCATTTAAGTTAGAGGAGGCAGCCAGGGCTGTTTTATTACTTAGGCCTCTGTCACCTGTGATGACCCACGAGAGTGGAGAATATTGATCGCTTGTCACTCACGGCATTCAGTAGATTGCATTGACAAAGCTTGTCAGGCCTCTAATAGCAGGGCGAGTGGCCTTGGCTGCAACCCAGGGGAAAACTCTGCGGCGCCTATTACTTGGCGGCCTTTAACTCTTACAGAATTGGGAGTGAACGTTGACAAAAGTGAGGGAATCATTTTGTAGTTACAAATGCCCTTTCCTGCTCTGTGCTTTGTTTTGGGTTTAATTTCCTTTACTTTTAGACCTCTTGTCCTCATCAGCCATGCAGCCGTGCTGCTTTTGCTACGGGTTTGAGATGTTTGCCTCTTCCATCGGCATCCCCAGTCCTTGCATGAGCACGGGCTGTACTGGAGAAGCCGGCTGGTCCCTCAATCCTACAGCCGCTGTGTATTGCAACGTGTTCTTGAAAAGGGGATGGAGAGAGAGATGCAGAGCCCAAAGCTGAGCCTGATACCTGCAGCCACTTAAAAACACAGTTATCAATCACCGCAGAGCGAAGGTTAGTGAACCATAGCAGGTCTGTATTTATCCTCAGATCTCTGACACTGCCACCAGCTCTTGTTACAAAGATAGAAACATAGTGTGGTGGATTTATCTTGCCTTTACTTTATCTTCCCTGTCGTCGCGGTGTAGGACTAGGACTTGATTATTTAAAAAAAAAACCAACTAAAAATACATACAGTGGGGGGAGGAGGAGAAGGCCCGTGGCAGTTGGACTACATGACTGTTGTAGGTCCTTTCCAACTGAAATACTCTATTCTCTATTCTGTTCTTGAGTGTGCAGCTTAGCTGCACGCATAGAGGTGCTGGACACTGCATAAACGTTCAGATAGATCTGTGGCCGTTCTTGGTGTTCCTAACCTGTTTGTAGTCTTACTAAGTTAGAAAATTGGTGATGTTGGGACCTCGGAGGACTCGGGAGAGCCAGTTTGATTCCCTGACGTGAGGTCCGTGCCACACCTCGGTGTAAAACGCTTGTATCTCCCTGACTGCCTGGGGGGCACAGCGCGCTCAGCTCGTTGCAGGTAGCATGAAGCGGCAAAGACTCAGGCGGATTTACTGTATCTCTCTGTGAAGAGCTCACGAAGGGAGTCAGTGTGTGCAAATAATTGCTAAACGTTTGATGTACACGTGCATGCTCCATGTTCTGACACCTTCTTCCAGGAGATGCTGGGACAGAAGTGACACGGCTGGCACGTCATTGCTGCCGCGTCCCTTTTCCAGCTCCCAACAGCAGCACAGAGCGGAGCTGGGTTCTGCGCTCAGGGAGGTTGGGGAAGGTTTCTGGTCACCCGTGAGTACGAGATGAAATGTTCTTTGCTCACTGAAACTTCCAGTGAGATGACACTTGTTTCTCTTTTTGTTTTTAGCTGGTTTTTTTTCCAATTCGCATGCTGATGTCTTTTGTTTGAGGTAGCAGAAAAAGGTGGCATTTAAAATGTGTAATTCTCATCAGTCTTTTCAAGGAAATGTGGTCAATAATGTCTAAGAAATGCATTCTATATAAAATTGAACAAGAGAGCAACTGATTGCATTGCCTATAAATTTTAACTGAGCTGCAGTATGTGTCCATTGAGAAAGTCCCCAGCTGGAGCTTGGGAACATAGCTAGACTTTTCCAAAGAGAAAATTAGGGCCGTGGGGTTTTTGTGTGCCTCCTCTCTAGACTTTTTGACCAAATGTTGTGTTTTGCTTCCAGTAATTTTCTTTGATCCTTGCAGAGAGGCATGAAGGGACGGTAAATAATCTGCGTCTCCTTGCAACGTCTTGTTCAAGGAGTTGGCAAGAAGTGTGAAAAGGCAGTTTGAGCTCAGATGAGACCTACCAATCCGATTGAATTGGGGTGCGTTTAAATGGAAAATAAGGATCATATCACAACCCAGTGTGTATTTCTGAACCTCCCATGGGAACGGAAACTGCTTTTTTCCCCACAATTCCCAAACTCTCCAACTGCAGCAGACTGACAGCGAGTGGGCAAAGCTGATCCTCGGCTCATAAAGCACTTGTCTTCTCCCCCAAAATGCCTGATTACACAGCTGCTCATTGTTCCTCCCTCCTCCAGAGCAGCCGCACAAGGCACCATGCCATCCTTGAAACTTCTCAGTATCCCGCTTTTCAGACGCTAAAAGCACTGACAGTTTGGTTTCAAAGATGCCCTGCTTGGCTTTGTAGAAATTAATGATGACATTTTTGCATCCGAACAGCAAAAATTAAACCTAGGAGGAGAAATAAACGCTGCGGTAATTAGGCAGGTTTCTGAACGTGCAAATCCTGCCTGAGCAAAGCATAAAAGCACGTGCTTAGAAGTGGGTGTGATTATTAAGCTAAAACACGCGCTGAAATGTTTCTCAGTGTCACTACTCGGACAATTTCTGGATGAAGGATGAAGCTGGACACCAGGCGTCAAGGAGAGCTTGCTGCCAAAACATTCCCCTTCCAGTTATCACCAGGCATCAGGAGCTTCAGCTCTGTCTCAGGATTTAGACTAAGAGCTTCTTTTTGCATCTACTGACCAGTTCTCAAATTCTTCCTGTCTTCTGTGAGAAAAAAGCCTTTCAACTTTAGTAAAATGTATATTGTATACAACATGCCTTCCTCTGCCTTCCTGAGCGCAGGCTAGCTGGTGGAAAGAAGAAATTAATTACCTGTGTGACTTTGTCCCAAATTGAAACCTACCTCTGGAAAACAGATGCCCGGCATATTAATTCGCCATATCACATTGAGTCTGGAGTTTGAGTTCTCTGGGAAAGGTTTTATAATTCATATAACCTGAAATAATTTACACCTAATTAGATTTTGTCAACTGAATAATTCTGTCTCACGCTGCTTCCGCAGAATAATTTAAGCAACTTCATTTTATCCTCAAAATAGTTGTAAATGTCACATTAATTTTGTTGACATGAGCGACTTACAGGAGAGCCACTTGGCAGAATTGTTTGTCAGCTGAACGCGTTACGGGCTTTTCACACTGAGTGCGATGCAGGGGCGGATGTCTTCTCTACCAGTATTTTACTTAAGCTGTTAGACCAACGTTGCTTTTTACAGTAAGGCGCAAAACCTGTTACGTCGGAGACCATCTGACAGTTTGTGTGCCTTGGATAATCCAGGCACTGCGGTTCCCGTTGACTGTGGCAGCGCTGATGCGACTGGCGTAGCCTTTGGTCGCCCTTGCCTGAACGATCAGACCCTGTTTTGCAGCCCGGCCACCCGGGGAAGTCTCCTTCCGTGAGCCCAGCCTGAGCCGTAGAGTTTACTCGCAGGTTTACAACAGGGGACTGGGGCAGTCCTGCCCCGGGCCCTGCCTGGCGCGGGCGGAAGGATGAAAAGCCATTGGCACGCTTCACCATCACCACCATTTCAGACAGAAGGTTTTGTGGATGCTCTTTAAAGTTCATGTTTGTGTGGAGTTGCGGTTAGAGGCAGCACGGTGGTCTGAGTGCTGATAAGGAATTACAGGAAGTTAGCGTGGGCGTGAAAACACGGAACGCCCCGTGGTGCCACCCACGCGTGCCTTCCTGACGGCGTCGTTCCCCACATCGCCCAGACCCGCCCCCATTCCTGTCCGAAGGAGCTTGGTTTGCAGCACTGTCGGGCTGGAACGTGCGCCAGGGCTGGTGGAGATTATTCAGTGGGAGCAGGTAATTGGATTTGCCGGCACAAGATATTAATTTTATGCTTTTCCTGTTAAAAGCTAAAATAAAATTTAAAAACATAAAATTACATGCACTCAGATGAGCTTGTTATGCAGAAGATAAGAATTATAACTGTTATATTTGTTACCCAGTTACTTCTTTTATTAAAATACTTGAAAGCTTGTTGCCTGGTATTGAAGGCCACGGGTTAAGTCCCACACTGGATTGTTGTGCGCTAAATAAATATGGTCTATTTGCCATATTCAAATTAGGGGAGATAACAAACATGAAAGTAGAAGACTTTAAGATGTAAGAAAGTGTTGTAAAAGCTTTTGGAAAGGAATTAAATGTTTCAAAAATTAAAAGAAACTGAGATAAAGCTTATCTTTTATGATTTTTGTAAAGTGCCATTCAAACTTCCTTTAATATCTGTGACATTTGAAATGTGAATCCTTTTTTTTTTGAATGCAGCCGTTAATATATATTTACACCTAAGTTGTTGATTCGGGGCGTGGGCCAGAAAGTGTCATGGTGCTGCTTCCTCGACCCATGCTGTTCATGTGGGATTTTTCACTTCGTCTCCTGATAGACCAGACTATTTTACTGATGTTCACAGTTTGCAGAGGAATGTGCCATAGTATCAGACCAGGAGCATTAACTTACTTTGAAAACAGAATGGAAATGTTGTAATGAAGGATACAGGGCAATGACAGCTCCAGGCACTACACCGCACACATTTGGAAAGCATCAGTGTGTGCTTGGGGGGCCAAATCCAGGTCTCGTATTACTGAATAACAAAATATACTTGTTGTCTTCTGAGCCCTGGTTTTTGGCTCTAAGTTTTGAATGCGAGGTATTACCCGTCTAATATTAGTCCTTTAATGAAACCCATCGTTAGCCTGGATTCTCAGCCGGGTGAGTCGGTAACACCACCGCGGGTCTCTTCCCAGCCACGTGCCACTGCTGGGACAACGTCCCCTCAGCCCCTTTCATCAGTCCCGTCTTCGCTGACGTGATAGGATGGACGGTGTGAAACAACAGCCGTTCTCGTCTCTTCGCTCACACGTGACCAGAGTCTGTTTGAAGGCTTGGAGCATCTGAGGGGGAACCACAAAGCCGGGCGGTGTGGCTGGCCGTCAGTATATGAAGCAGTCCCTTTTTCCGTACGATAAATTGTACATCTGTACAGTCATCTTTGAAAACGTAAACGTACTTCTGAGTGTGTTGGAAAATTCAGCCTTTGTGGCCACACCTAAGTAGGAGAAGAAATCTTTAGACAACTTTCCCCTTGCTGTTGAGGCTTGTCTGCAGCTCTTCTGAATGCGGTAATTTAACTGAGCCTGCTGAGCTTTAATCAGCTTTAATGATGAGGATTCATACTGGGTAACATTGTGGTAGTTTATTGGTTTTCCACTCTACTTCATCAGATTTCTTTTCTCTGAATGGGGAGCAGATAGACTGTCACGTTAACTATAATTTTTAGCAACTATATTTCCAAGCAGCTTCTGTCGTAATAGCATTTTGATCTATTTTATATTATTCTGGGCAACTCGGAAAATATGAGTAGACAGTTCCTTTGGGTTAGTTTGGGTTAGTGGGGTGCACGCGGACACGCAGGTATGCGTACGCCGCGTGAGATGGTGCGTTGGCTCTAACGGGGGTGAGCCCGTTTGTGCGATCAGCTCGAGGTTCCGGTTGCACCTGCAGCCTTTGAAGTGTCAGGGCTCTACTTGAAGTTCTGTTATAAACTGTTTCTGGTTTTGGTATTGACTTTCACCCTTGGTTAAATGAATGAGAGCTTGTACAAACATCTCTGATATTTATCTCATTAAATCCCGAGACTCAAATGTATTTTTATGGGTACCGTGAGGCACCATTTTGGTGCTTTGCTGTGCCCTTAGTGCGTGGGCATCTGGGGCCAGAGGCACTGGGAGACACAGGGACCAAACATCTGTAAAATTCTTTTTCAAATGGCTACATTGCAAACAAATGATGCTGAGGTGTCTGTTTTAGCAAGAAAAATGCAAAATAAAAGGTAATGTGTTTGGAGATAATCTAGGCTATTGGATAGTAGCAGGATGAGGTAGACAATGCACAGGGTTTCTTTCAAACTTGGTTTGAGCCAACAATTTAGGTTTTATTTGCCTTCATTCAAAACAGGTAGGCAAAGTGTACACATTTCAATGTGTATATAAATAAAATTTTCCACGCAGATTTAAAGACAGGTGCTAGTCAAGCAAAATTTCTGTACGTTTTACTGCAATGCTTCCAGTTTCTCCATAATTAACTGGCGACGCTTGCGTTATGCCGCTTTATACAGATGCTGCAAATGGCCGTAACCACAGCATTTGCTGGAAAGCCGACCGGGCAACAGGACAGTGCCTGATGCAGACACCTGACGTTTCTGTCTCCCTAGAAGAACAGCAAAATTCCATTTCTCTGGGGAGAAGTTTATTCTAGACAGGAAAACAAACTCTTTTTACCAGGAAAAAACCCACAGCCTTTGATCGTTCAGTCTGGTGTTTTACGTTCATCGCCTGTAGAGATTTATGTCCATCAACTTGCATTTGAAATAAAGGCGCTCTGATAGAAAGGCTCCATTACTGATTTAAAGTCTTCCAGGTAGAGGAAGACTTACTGGGGCCAGATACAAGCTGTTCTAAGGTTTGATTTTTCCTTCTCCTTCTAAAAATTACATTTTATTTTCATTTTGTGTTTCTTTGGTCTCTCATCTCCAACCACAAGTCCTTAGTGATGCCTGGGACGCGACTACCAGTATCTTGTGTAATTCACTTTTTGAGAGTCTAGTCCTGCTGGCAGCAGTCCTGACCCGTACCGAGAGATAAGCAGATAGGATGCTTTGGTACCATCACGTGAATTCTTGTCACAGTAGATACAGACAGACCACGTTCAGAGCCATCAGGTCCTGTGCAATTTCCAGAAGAGCTGAGGAAGGTTGAACATCAGGGGATTTACATGTTGTTGGTGGTGGGTCAGCTCAGGACTCCTAAAGTAGCCACCGAATCACCCATGCTTTGGTGTGTGGAACCAGTGGAATTAGATTAACAATGCTGTTAAAAACCGAAAGAAAAAAAAAAAAAGAAGGAGATGCAAACTGTGACACTGGCTTGGTTTGGGTTTTTCTGTTGGCCCTGACAGATTGAGGGGAACCTATGGTGTAACTCAGGTTTCTCATGTTGAGCACATTTTAGCAATAAAGCTAATTATCATAAGGATTTTTAAATGACTCCCTCCTAGTTCTTGTCTGGGTACCATAGGAGTCCATGTTCTGGTTTTGAGCGGATAAAATCCTCCTCCTGGAAGCATTTGTTTATCATATTACAGCTTCACATGAGCTGAGCTCAAGCCTGACCCGATGTTAAGTGTCTGTGGTAGATTTCATTACATCCATATACTGGAAGTCCTGCCAATATACTGGCAGCAAAATCCTAGTGGAAAATAAATGGCAATAAAAAAGAGAAATGATAGCCTCTGTGAGTGGTGAGGAGCAGAGCTTTATTGAGACCGGACAACCCTGGAGATGTCACTTGGCATACAGACACGAGCTTAAGAGAGTGCGAGTGAAAGCTGATATTGGAATAACGACTCTGTGGCACAGACAGGGGAATAATTTAATTAATTGCACCGAAATTTCTTTGATGAATAGTTATGTGGTGATAAGCATGAGGTCGAACAGTAGAATGAGTTTCAGCTTTTTAATGGGCCAGCACAGCTGCAGTTTTGGAAGTGTTCCCATTTTATTTTATTTTTTTTTTCCCCCCTCTCAGTTTTCCAGTGCTCTCGCTCGCTTTTTGTGCACGGCCGTGGCCGGGGGTGCACGTGTACACACGTGCTCACGCATCCAGCCAGGCTCGGCTCCTCACCCCCTGCCCCGCGTCTGCCCAGGGAGGAGAGCTGGCCAAAGCCACTTGGCTAAGGTAGCCACTTTGAAATCAATGCCAGATCGAAAGGAAATTGTAGGATGGTTTCTTTATGAATCCTGCATTTTTTTCCTATGATGCTTTTAACAGGGCCTCCGCTGCAACAGTTGTATGAAGATTTTAATAAAACTTTTCTGGTCTCCAGAGGAGGAGGCATGTCTTTGTTGTTGGAGAGCTGGAGGGAAGGGAACAATGCAACACAGCTGGAATTTGAGCATTAATCCTACGATTCCTGGGCCATATTTTCAGACAGATCAATTCCTTGTGGCTGTAACCAATCTGCAGCCATTTCCTCGCTGTGCAGGGCTCCGTTTACAGTCACTTGGATGCTGCAGCTTGACATAACCTCCCAACTTTATAGAACTTGGGCCGTAAATCTCCCCTGTTAGACCTGCGGCCACTGTCAGCTAGGGTTTACCGTGAGTCATTAGCTGAAAAATTAGGGGTGAGAGTTGTGGGTGGTACCGGCGGTCGGGCTGGAAGTTATATTTAGTACCACTCCGTTGGACAACTCTGTGTGAGAGCCGCAGCGTGCTTTTTGTGAGCGCCTGGATGGGCTGAGCGGGTTTGTTACGGGGTTGTCTGCGTGAAGGGCTGGGAGAGAAAAGTCCCCCCGTTCCGCGGCGGGAGAGGGGCAGTCGGACCGGCCGTGGGGAGAGCAGTCGGTGCCTCTCTGGGGATACGTCCCTGAAGATGTGCTCAGCAGAAGAGGAGACCCCTCTTCTGTTATCCCAGGCTTGGGGCCAGCGAATAGTCTGCCAAAACGGATATGAACTCTTTGAACAGAAGGAAAAGAAAACATGTAAATAGCTGATAAAACCTGTCAACATCAGAACAGTTCTTTTGTAACGCAGCAGAGCTGCGCAGACACCCTTGGTTTTGAAGCATGTTGTCTTATTGCCCTTTTTCTTTTTTTTTAATTAGAGTAATGGCACGTTACCCTCCAATGACAGCTTCCTACTGAGGTTGGCATTGTGCTTTGCAAACGTTCTTTTATTGAGCCGCGGAAGCAGAGACCCAGATCCTGTCCTGCTCACAGCCATCGTATGGACCTGTTATTGGGAAATAACAGCTTGGTCTCTCATTGCAAAATTAATAAATATACAATGACTTCTTTTGGATTCGAGTAGCTTGTGGCGTGGCCTCCATAAGGACTTTCCTCCTAGTGTCTCACATCTTTCAATGCTTCGTGACTATATAATATACCGCAAGACGCACTGTTATCTTTAGTAGCAGACGTTTGCCCCGCTCTCCCTTTCCAGGCTAATTCATGTGACTGTATTTTAATACCTGATTTATTACGGAGGGTCACTGGTAGTGTTGCATGAGAGTCTTGCGGCTTTGGCCTTTGCCAGCAACTAGAAGTAACGGAAGGGGGGAACCGCACGGCTAGTTCAGTTAGTTGGTCGGGTTGCTTTTTTCTTTCTTGGAACTGTGCCCATCTTATTATGAGTTCTTTAGAGAAATGAAATGCAGCGGTAGCTTGAAGAAATCATGGACACTTTCCAGCAGTAAAAGAGCTCTGGAGTCAGTATATAAGCTTTCTCCCCTGGTTGCAGTTAGGAAGCCAGTTGACAGTATAATAAGCTTTTGGAGGGGGCGCGATGGTTTGTATGTTCTGTTTGATGTTGCAAATACCGAGCCCTCGGGGAGATCAGGAAGAAGGATGTTCCGTTCTTTAGGAAAGGAAAAGATTAACCTGAAATGTGAACTGAAACTTAGGAGCTCTGCAAGACTTAGGTGCACCAGAGATGAGTTTGCTTACTTTAATGCAAATATCTTCTGTCTTGTAACAAAGGTGGGCAAGTGTTTTGCAAGGATTTGGTTAGAAAAGTAATGTGTGTGTTTATATAGAAGAGAGAGCCACAGCCAAGGCTCAAGGTAGATGAATCTTGAAAGCACGGCAGTTCCCTCAAGATGAGTTTCTGACAGTTTGGATGCTCCTCAGAGTCAGAGACTTGTAACTCTTGTCCAAGAAAGTCTGGAAATAATACACGGTCGTTGTTTTTCCAGAGATTTCTGGGAAAAGTGTTTCTGGTGCGTTTCTTCTTTCTCACTTCTGCTTCCATTTATATCCATTAGGAGATTTCTTTTTTTAAAGGCAGGGCAGAACATCTACTATCACTTTTAATAGAGCTGCAGGGGAAAAAACATAACCCTTTCCTTTGAGGTATGATCTTTTTGTCCATTCCTAGTAAATACTGGTGAAGACGATATATGTGGCTCTCTGTCAGCAGAAGTTGTATTTTCATGTCCTTATCTTTACCTGCAAATTGAAATGTACTGGCAGAGTCAGGCTTTTCTACTTAAGCTTATGCCAATCTGACAAAGTTTCGTCTTGGCTCTATCTAAACCCACTTGCTTTCATGATTTCGTGGCCACTGGAAATGACGGCATATGACAGGTTTCTAATACTCCAACGTGGGTAAATGCGGTTCAGGCAGAGGCACTGCGAAGGATGTGTTTGTCTCCTTCGGGTCTCTCTTATTCTTTTGTATTGCTCACAGAACTTATTTTCCTCTTTTTTCCCTGCTTACCACAACCCTTATGATTTCTTATCTTTGGGAGCAGATAACAGGAATTTGGGTCTGGGGTCTTTACAATGTAAGGATATGTGCTATTTATTTTCTTTGGGTATTGTTTCTTTATCTTCTTCGTATGACTCCCCTTGTTTCTTTAAGACTCTTACTCCTGAGTAATGTAATGCTTGATGCAGGGAGATGCATCTTTAGTGAATATAGACGGGTGGGACATTGGATTTGCTGTGGTAGGGAGGAGAGAGGCATTCTTTTAATCCAATTTATACATACACAGCTAAGGCAAAAGTTCTGTTCCTTAAATAAGTTAGATGGCATTAGTTAGGCTTTCAGTCATCCAAAAGGACTTCAGAGAATTAGAAAAATGTGTTCCCTGGGGTGCTCTGCCATTGCTTCCGTGTCGTCTCAAGGATTTCTAAATTTGTAGGAGCAGAACCTGAATTTGGTGTACGGCATGTGCCTGTGATATGCTTGTCTGTGTGCGTATTTATGAGGAAACACAAGATAATCATCATTTGGTAAAGGGTTTATGGCTTGTTTTCTGTATTTTCTTTCCGCTGTTCTCACAGTTATTGCCAGATTCAATTGAACAAGTTCTTATTTAATGTACAATGATACCTGGACAACAAGTTCATCCACTTTAATAGCCTATTTTTAGTGGACTACGGTAACCATAACACCAGAGAATGAAGGTACACGAGCACAGTTGTAATTACACAATGGATCTTAATCTGGGGTGATATTATGAGATATGAATTTATGGCACTTTTGGACTGAAAAATCAATAAATAAAACGTCGAGCACTCTCAGCGCTTCAAATAATGGGCATGTTCTAGGATTTAGCACCCGCTCTTGCATCTCTCTCAAAAATAGCATCCCGAGCTTTTAAAACTTGCCTGTCTGCTGGAATTTCCCATTTAGCAGGAAAACTCTGCTGTGCAAAGGCTGATATTCTCATCTTGCAACGTTTTTCCTCCTTCAGGTTAAATGGACTTCCCAGTTCCACAGCCTTGTATTTCACAGAAAGGTAATGGGGATTTTTTTTGTAAAGTTTAATGTTCTCCTGTTTAGTTGAAGGAATTTTAGGTTTTCATAACACTGTGTGTTTACAGAAAATACTGATTATCTTCACCTGTACTCTGTTATTATCCCAGTGCCCTTTTGTTGTAGCTTTGTACCAGCCTAAACTTCAGAGCAAGTTTAGGTTTTCACCCCGATGCAATATTGAGATCTCTGGAGGACAGAATCTGCAGCACCTTTATTCCTTCACTTCTTTCTTTTCCACTCCAGGTAATCAGTAAACACGACCCCAGTGACTTTTCCCCATAGTTTTGTCATGTCATTCCCATAGCACAAATTGAGGGAAAGATGGTGATACCATCTCACTTTAGGACAAGCCTTTTAGACACCCCTCTCTCCTACGAATCTAGTCTGCCTAAACTCTGTATAGTCAATGAGGGGAAAAAAAAAACCCTCTCTCAGAATTATTACGGCCACTCTAGTTTGGTGCCTACTCCCTCTCGGGAGTGATTTCTTGTTTCTGTGTAGGAGGACCAACCTACTAAATTGGATGCCCAAGGTTAGGCCTTGTGAATACTTTGAAGCCATTACTAGACGCAGCATCGTAACTTTAGCGGAAAAAGTGCTCAGTTGTTGGTGGACGCGATGGGGCCGTGATTTAGATGTTGTTGAAGTGTACTTGCCGTGAGTACCATCACTGATTTCAGTGTGACTACTCACAGCACCAAATGGTAAGGACATCGTCGTGTTCAGGGTTCTTCTGTGTAAGTATCATCAGTGGTGCTCCAGAGGGTAGGCCGTTGGAGGAAGTGTTTTCCCTTTGAGAAGAGATTGTGTTTTTCCAGTGAGTTCTGTCTCCTCCCAAGCCCGAATCCCAGAGCCAGGCTGGCTGATGTTGCCTAAAGTGCCTCCTACCCTGAGAACTTTTTCAGAAACTGTTAGAAATCAGAGTAGGGAGTTGTAGGCACTTCAAAGTATTCGTTAATGAAATTTTGGCTAAAGCAACGTCTTAGAGTAGAATGCAGAATCGGCGTGCTATCTCAAATTTTTTCCCTTAAAGCCCTTAGAATTTATTAGGTGGGCGTGAGCAAAAAGGTTGGCTCCAATAAAAACCTAGCTTTGTAATGATTAGCAGGGGCCCAGTATAATTTAGGATATTCTTTACAGTTTATAAATATGGGCTCATAAAAAGCGTAGATATAAGGAAGCTGTGACTTTAAGTCATTAGAAGCCCAGTGGTTTGATAAAATAACAGGAAACAGACAATTTATTATGAGCAATCTCGGTAGCTCTGGATTATCTATAAAACTTTTATGGCCCTCCCCAAGTGGCAAGAGGCCATAAAACTTGCCTGAATGAGGGACTTGTTAATTTACTTGTTAAAGCAAATTAAAAATTTATAAGCGCTTTTAGGTAAATGAGATCTTCTCTCATTGCTGCCCTTGCGGGCTCAGGAGTCCTAGGAGGAAAGAAGTGGTTGCGCTCAAACATCACAGCAGAACAATAAAAGCTATTAAATTGGTTCAGTTTATTACTACAGAGCCAGGCAGCTGTTGCCATGGTTTGCTGTGGGATGCCAGAGGTTGACAGCATGGCATTTCCGTGGCCTTAGAAAGAACGTAATAACTGTCCCTTTCACCCACCCCAGCGTCTCCTTCCGTGCCTCGCTCGCTCCTCCGGTTTTGTGTGGAGCTGTTCAAGCCAGTCCTTAGCCTGCCGCAGAGACGTCAGCGTCTCCTTTTATCATTCCTTGCCTTAGTTGTTGTAAAATAGGTTTATGAACACCAGAAAAACCTGCACAGCTCCAGCTTGCCTAACCAGGACACTTCACAGCAAAATAAGTTTTATTTTATTCCAACGCTCCTGCTGTAACTAAACGCGGCAGTGAGGAAGGAGGGCTTGGCAAGGAAAACAGGGCTGTTGGGCATCTTTGAGCAGTCTCTGAAATCTGTTAAAATGGATTTGAGAAGTGTTTCTCCAGATCACTTCAACGACAGCTTCTTGCAGCAAATGAGTTCCATCTGGAAGCACCGTGAGGACTTACGCTTTGTCCTTGCAGCTCCAACTCAGAAAAACCCTATTATGAAATAAGGTTTCTATTGAAAAGTCTTAATATTTAGCAGAAGACCCGCTTCAGGTAAGGTTTTGAATGAGGAGAGATCTCAATCAAGCTCCGGTGAACTTAACAAAGCCTCTCCCAAACCCTTCTTTTATAAGCAGCTCGTCTCTACTTGTAGTTATTTCTCATTTGTTCAGGAAATAACTTTTACAGATCTGATATTATATATACAATGAGTTAACAGCACTTCCGCGAGGGAAAGAGTGGCATAAATTCAAAAGGTTTATGTTGTGAATACTTCAGGTGATCACTTCTGATACTTTCAGGTGTCTTAAGACTGGCACCCAAAAATAAGCCTGCCAGAAGAGTCAGGCATCTAAACGCAGACCACAGCTTCTAATGCGCATTTCGTCCTTACGTGTTTCATTTAATACCCATTTCATCCCAGTATGATTTGTCTGATTATATAATTCCTAATGGGTATTGCAGGTGCTGTCCTTCAGAATAGGAAATAAATGGTGAGAGAAAGATGTGGAGTACATGGGGAAAGTCTAAAAGCATGGCCTTCAAGATAGGCTTGAAAGAATCGGGGCAATTTAGTTCTAAAAAGGGAAAATGGAGATACTGATAACAGTCTTTGAACACAAGAGGACTGCTGCAAAGAGAAGGGCAAAAAAATCTGTTCTGCATATCCATGATAAGATGGGACAAGGTCACGCTGCAGGTAGGAGATGCGCTTGAGATGTGACGATAGCTTTTTGAAGGTAGAGACAGTGAAACACTGCACTAATTCCCCAGCAGTGGTTGTAGAGGTCACCGGGTGTCTTTAGCAGCAGTCGGGCTGGGTGAGCTGTCTGTCTCCGTGTCATGGATGGTGCAGGAACTGTTGGTCCTTCCTGGACGCAGAGGGATGGGCTACGGGACTGCTCGAGTCTGCGTCTTTCTTTGGTTTTCTGTGATTTTTACAATGCTGAGACTCCTCGGCGCTCAGACTGCAGTAGGTAAGACGAGTACTCAAATACTTCAGGCAATGCTGCCCCAAAGTCTTTATTTCCCATGTGGTTCCCCAGTGAGAGACAGATGTTTAGCAGGACGCTTTTCCTTCACACTGCTAGACCAAACAAAAGCTTACAATCTCCAGGAATTCAAGTATAGCAATAGTAATATTCTGGCACTTCCATCACTCAATAGTTGCATTATAAATATTTCATGGAAAAACTGAATCGTAAAAGTATTATATTTTGTAGCGTGCCAAGAGTAGATCCAGGCACTTGGAGCATAAAAAGTATGAAAGTCACATTTTCATATTGTGCTATCCTCACTAAGTGTGGTGTTAGTCTGAAACTGTCCGACATATAAAAATAAGGCAGTGTCTCCAAGGTATATTAATGGTGGTCGTACGGCTAATGGTTACATGGCAAACTCCCAGTACATTCATTTTAGCGCACGCATTTCTCTGAACCACGTACGAGTGGCTGGAAAGGTCTCTTGCAATCCCATATGGCATCCCCAGGGACACCGCCTCAGCCGTATTTCATTGAACCAAAAGTGGATGTAAAATGAGGCAAAAAGCTTACTGTCTGTCAGAGGGGTTACGCTCCTGCCTCTGCTAGGCACATCGGAAACTCCCAGCCCTGATCCTTGAAATTCATCGTGATGACAGCATTTGAAGTCGAATGATTAATCTTTCATGTCCTTTCATACCTAACTAAGTTTCTGGTTCCAGATTTTGGAAACCTGAATTCCAAATGGGTTTGTGGGTGTTCTCAGCCTTTCTGGATCTGGCCCTTACCCTGTAATAAACTATTTCAACAAAGGAAAAAAAGTACTGAGGCAGAGAGACTGCTTTGTTCTGGCTGAGCCCTTGAGATGGATACAAGCGGAGAGAGTAGGGTGCGACAAGGATGTGATGTGTTTTTATTGTAGGTGGTCTGTTATGGAAATATCTGTGGAAATACGTAGCTATTGTTGGAAGTGTGTTGAGCCCAGCATGTAATTTCTGGCATGAGTTAGAGGGAGGGAGATGTCTCGGAACAGCCAAATGCCCATTGGTAGGACATCAGTTGGCAGGTAGAAGACCCAGGTTCATGACCCTGGTTTTCTTGACTTGAAGCAATAATTAGAATGTGTCTCGTACTCTACATAGTTGCAATACAGCCATTTCTTGGTGCACCGTGAAATCCCCACTGAGCACCACAAAACGTATCTGAGAAGCAAGGTCCTGCGGCTGACTCCTTCCCCAAACCTATGTTTTGTCAAAGCTTTCCTCCCTGTTTTAGTTTAGCCTTGCAATTCAATGTTTACAGAAATGACAGGATTAAAAGCAAAACAGGAACCTGGACAGAATGTGGTTTCTGTTAAAATCATCCCAAGTTACTTGCTAACTTAACCCTTCTGAAAACCAAAGACGCTTACTGAGCTGCCTACGTGTTTAATGAACAGCAAGCACGCGATTCAGACCCATCAGGGAGGCTGTTTGAATTTTTCCCAAAGGCATTTATTTACAGGGTTCGTTCATACAGTAGCTAGGTGATGACCACAAATATTGAATAAAATCAGCCTTTTGCCATACCCTGGGAGCAATGAGAAGGACTTGCCTTGGCTTCATTTAAATCATAACCTGCCAAATTGGTGAAGACCTGCAGAAAATTCATCGCTAGTTCTCAGCTGTGTATCTGATTAGGGAACACATGAATTAGCTTTGTGTCTGTGATGTAAAGATTTTTTTCTTTTTAGCAACTAGTTTTTGCACGGGTGCAGCTTTGATGAGTACTACCCTATGTTCTTATCACAAATGAGCAAAGGAAATATAAATTAGAGGCTCATGAATATAGGATTCTCGTTGCCTTTGAAGAACTTTATTTCAATATGGTTTGCATGGGAATGCTTTCATTGCTTTCAAAAAATGAATTTGTTTTTGGGTAGATGTAAGTAATGTGTAAGCCGTAACATTTTAAGTAGGTGTCCTTTATCTAAAGTAGGTAAAAAGGGACATGAGATCTGTGAGGGGTTAATTCATATGTTCTAAATGAAAATGGAATTAGAAAATGAATTCCCTTCCAACATCTCTATTCCGCGTGCAGATCAAAGCCATCATAGGAGTAAATTTATGTCTGATAGTGTGGACGGTTTCAATGCACACTGGCGAAATATCATGCTGATTGCTGATTGAAAACAGTTGTTAATTCTCTACTTCACTAAATTCAGAGTGGAAAAACTTTCCTTAATAAAGAACAGATTGAAGAGAACCAAGACCTTACTGTGTGGAAATTAATGGCAGATGCATATACTGGTAGTTAAAATGTTTCATTAGATGTTAATGTCTTGCTGTGTTTTTAATTGTTCAGAAATTAGCCTCTAGAATATTAAAACCATCTGTTTGTTATCATGATGAAACAGAATACTTAAATAGTTATTAATTTTGCGGGTTTTTTTTTTTTTCCTTGTCTGCAAAACTTTGATCTGTTGAGATTTCAGTGGATGCTGGATGCAAAAGTGAAAAACAATTTTAAAACACCTTGGTGCCCCAAATATCGGCATTTGCTGCCTGCCACCCATATTTTGCATGCCTGCTTTATTTCACAAATTACTATTCACCAAGGAGAAGTTGACGTTTTTTAGTGCGTAGAAGGAGTGTGCTGATGCTTGCTGAGCCTGTATAATGGTTGATTTAAACTGTAATATGGTACGTTTTCACATGCTGATACTTAATTTTTAAGTCTTGTGGGTCATTTTAAAGCCCAAATATTTCAAAGCATAGAAGGGGTTCCATGTAGCTCCATCAGCACAGGGCTTTGTCTTCCTTCATTTCCAATTACTTACAACTTTTTTTTTTTGCTTGTTTAGGATTGAGTTTTGGGGGACTTGGGGGTTTTTTTCACTGGTTTTTGGGTTTTCATTTGTGTGAGCCTTTTTTTATCACATAGATGAACAATAATGGGTTTCTTCCAGGTCCTGATTCAGATAAATATTCCTCATTGTGAGAAATCGAATATATTTCCAGCACACAGTGAAGATCTGGTTATTTTTTTTTCCCTCAGCTGAGATGAATTTAACTAAGTGCTGTCTTGTGGGGAGGCCATATCATGTACATATACTCAGCTCTCCGTTGTGAAGAGCACAATTTATAATACATTTTGTAATGCTTGTTATACGTGACTTAAGTGTGAAAATTTATTCAGTAAGTCTAAACATTACTTAGAGAGCCATTAACATATCTTTCCAAGTGATTTTTGACCTTTTCCTGAATAAGCACTTTACAAATTATTAAATGCCAGAATGAGGATTAATTCAAGTAACCATAATTTGATAGTAGTCCTGTGTTATAGGTTTTTTGCACTTATCTTAATAATAAAATTCGCCTTACCTATATATGACTATATTTTCAAGATGGGTAGGTTTAGTAATTTTAAAGCATATGAAAGAGAAGTCAAATACTTTTTTTTTTTTTATCAGTATAAGGTACAGAAATTGTCTGTCAGGTAATTATAGTGGACACCCTGTTCCCTAAATGGATTCTGTATCCCTTGAAGTCAGTGGAAACGTCCCCTCGATTTCATCGGGCACTGGGTTTTGCCCCGATCCCTCGCCTCTCTGTTGAGGCTGCCAACACAAGGGCCGATGACACTAACTGGCCGAATGATTTTCTGGAAATGCAGCTGCTTTTGGACTTGGACTGAGGCAACCAGCTCATCAAATCTATCAAACATTAAATCTCCTTTGGTCACTGTTGACAAGGGATAGACTCCAGTTTTGACATTTGCAAATAGGAGGACACATTATTTCAGTTGGCAAATGTAGTCCAAGGTGAAAGCACAGTGCTGCAATACATTTTACATTATTTCTCAGGATGAGAGAGGAAGAGAGGTAAGCAGAAAGAAGAAAAAAAAAAAAAAGAATCCAAAAATAATGTAGAGCAAAGCCAAAACCCCAACAAGAAGCTGGTATTGTTAGGAGTTTGAAGGCATTCTGAATTTTTCAAACCAGCTGCAGCTCTTATTATGTTAGTCCAGGGCAAAAATTCAACAAGATTTAGAACATGAAGTCAAACTGTGGTTTAAGGATGTAATTCTTCGGCATTTCTTTTCCTGGTAGTGCCTGAGTCCTTGCCACCCCTTCCCACCATTGTCGCCTTCGTCGTGCCAAACTGAAGAACTCATCTGGGTTAGAAGCAATCCAGGAAATGAAGAAGGAAAAAAAACCCAAACCTGATCATTTCTAACCTGGTGCAGATCCCTGCAAAGCCCTGGGGTCAGCTGCAGCCGTACAGCCCAGGGAGTCTCGGGGGTCTGGGGAAAAGCCGCCCGGAGCGAGTGGGTGACAGCAGGGTCGGGCTCCTTGAGCAGAAGGGTGCTGTGCAACTGCGGCCTCAGGGGCAGGAAAACTGTGCCTCGTTAGTGCCACACGGCCAGCGCTACAGAGCAGCACCCAGGACTGCCGGGAACCTGTGCGCAGCCCAGAACGCTGAAATATCATATTTTGTTCAAAGAGCTTCCCTCCAAAGAGGGTGGAGCGTGTAACACAAAGGTTCCTCTACGTGGCAACCTGCCATCTATCAGGAGCTAATCCAGATTTAAACAACTTAAACAACAGTTCCTCCCTTTGCTTTTCTCCTGAGTTATTTGTGATGACTAGCTTCTCTTCATCTCTAAACTCATCTCCACATCAATGACAGCTGCTAATGAATTCAGATGGTTCATTCCCTTCCCTTCTGTGCTTCTTCAAATAGATTTCCTTTGCCAGATACTTCAGCTCCCCTTTTCTGCTAACAAATTGGTACTGAGGCATATTATTATGACTTTTGCTTCTATCATTCAAGCAAGGGGAAAATACAATATGTATAGACGTGAGTTATATGTCAAAATGCTTTTACTCCCCCTCCCCCCCCTTTCCTTCACATTATTAAATTATAGAGAAATACTATCATAATAGCCTCTTGGCCAAGTCACAGAGAGCAGAGTTATGGTTCCCTTGATAAATTGCAAAACATTATTAAGTTTTGCTCTCTGGACTGAGAGTATTGGCATAAAAGGACATCAACTACAGTCATATTGTCTTGATTGCTGCTTAATTGCTGCTTGTTTGTGTTAGAGATCATGTGGTTTGATTGATCTTGCCCTGCTTTTGTCATTATACTTACAACTTCCTAGTTTTCTCCTTGTACAGAGACCACAGGATGACTTTTAAATCTTGAATAATTTATATGGCTGGCCAGTTAAACGGCTTAAAATAGTATTATATTTTTAAGCCAATAGCTCAACCTTCAAATCATTATTTATGCAACCAAGTTATTAAATATTTATTCTGGGCTTATATCGAACTATGAAATAACAGGGCTCTCTTATGTAAACAGTGGCAAGCATCCTGAGGTCCGTCCATGAATACTGATATTTCCTCCTTCAAGACATTTATTTACTTCTGTAATGTTAACTGGGTGTCAGGTTAGTGGTCGGCATTGAGGGGAAAAAGGATGACAGTAGCTGTGACTTAATTCAAGCGAGCGAGTACTGTCACTCCGGTCTTTTTCAGGCTCGGTTCACGGAGCTGCTTCACACCTTCAGATGTTCCCAGAAGGTCCCATCCCATCTTGCATCTCCTTTGCGCATGAGGAGCAACCACCCTGTGGACTTGACAGGAGTGAAATTCTATGGAAACTACCTTGGTTTTATGTTTCCCCTCATTAAAACAGACGGAGGCTCTTTAGCCGAATTTGCAGAGAGCTGTAGAGCTGCAGTGCTGTTAAGATTTTTTTGACCTGGCCTGTTTGCTTTTTGTTCCATCATGTGATTCATTTTATCTTCTCACTTAAGTATTCTTCCAGTAAGTTATACATTTCAAAGTCAACCAGAGGCCAAGCAGAGTTCTTGGGGGTTGGATGTCAGACACACTGGGCCAAAAGGGATAATATTTCTGTTCTCCTCTCCCCATTCCGGAGATTCAGAGGAAAGGTAGTGTTTGCCTCACTTGACCTTTCCTGTGCAACAGAAACAAGAACTCCTCACAGGTCCAGGGCTGAGGTTGGGACTGAGTCCCTGAGGCCACAGGCTGGACCCTGTGCCTGTCGCCACTGAAGCAGGAGCTGGTAACGGTCTAACAGGAGGGATCTGGAAAGTCATCGGTGCCCAGGGTTCTGAAATAGGCTGTCCTTACGCAGAACTTTGGGGTAAAACTGCTGGCTTGGTTCTTTTTTTTTTTAAACGAGCAAGCCTAAATGGAACCACAAAACCAGTCGCTGGTGGAAACTGTTGGAGCAAATAGGCACGCTCTGCTCCTGGCGGGGTACGCAGCTGCATGAAAAGGTTGTGTCTGTGCTCATAGATCTTAAAATCTGGGTTTGGGACATACAAAGCAGAAGCAAGAAGTATAGATGGTGTAAATGGGTATCACTCGGCTGAGTAACACATGGGACTTGTGCCGCACGTGGATCAGAACGTGAACGGATGTGTATCTGTGCGGACAAGGATGGTACCAGGCAGGAACAGGCATGAAAGCAGCCGCGTTAGAGAGGTGGTTTTCGGTGCCACAAAGGCTCGTTTCCCTGACGCAGAGCCCAAGGAGAGCCCTGGAAATCCAGGGTGGGACACAAACAAGCTGAGCAGCAGGACGGAGTAAATATTGGGAGGGGCAGATCGATTCTGCCCTGATTGCCACCGCTCCGGCTGCTGCCAAGCAGACCGGCCGGACCCTCGCTCTTTATCCCTCTCTGCGGCGCGAGTCTTGTGCTCTGGAAGCTGCTTGGAGAGATTGATTGGTACAATGGAGTGCTTTGCAAGGTGTAATTTTAAAGGCCATATTTCTCACTGTGCAACCATCAAAATGCAAAGGGTCAGAAGAAGCCTATACTTTTTGCAATTCAGCTTTTAAAGTGTGCTGAAATACGCTTCATTTGTCGCAATTGCCAACAGCTTGCAGTTTCATACCGCTCTTAACAGGAGCTGGGGAACAGAGCGAGTCTGTTACACTTTATATGTTGTATAATGTATGTATGATTCTGGGGTGTGATGAGTTTATGCCAAATTTATCTTTGATTTCTGTATAAACAGCACAGAAAAAATGATGGGCTGCATTCTTTGTGTAACCTAGATAAAATAGAGCTACAGAGCTACTTCAGAATACCTTCTGTGAGCTATATATCTAAGGTTGCCCAAGCATGTAACGAAGGAGAAGAGGATCTGGAAATAAATGCCCGTCTCTTTATCCCCCACCCCCGCTTTGGCAAGGACGCTATTTATTCTTAGCCCATGTTGCTTCTGCTGCTGCTACTGCGAGCAGAACGCGATCACTTGGTGTTTCGGTAATAACAATGCTAAATAGCCAAATTCTCCCCAGGAGAAGCGGGGTGTAGCACTGTGTCAGGAGGATCTCCCCCACGTAGAGGGGGATGAGTTCCTCCACTCCAGTGTCTTCAGCAAGAGCAGCAGCAGACTCTGGATCAGCTCAAAGGCAGCAGGAAATGACCATCAGTGCTTTAGAATAAGTAAGTTAAAGACACCCTTGTTCTGTATCATAGAGCTAATTAGGTAATTGTTTATAGTTATTTCTTCAAGTTCTATTGGATTTAGATTTTTTGTTTTATCAACAGGAAATTGGAAAACTATGTAAGTGTGTTTATTCTTGTTTTTTATACGAAGACTTTTTGAACAGGAAAATTACTTTTTCTTCTCAGTAGAGGCAGGAAGGAAACAACAAAAGATAAAATCTTGTCTTTGTTGGCCTACTTCCTTTTTCCTGTACAGGTATGCAAAATAAAGCTTCATGTTCTGGTAGGGATGTCAGATCCCAGGATGATGGCATGCAGGCCCTGATCCTCAGCAACTGACAGTTTCTTGGAGCATGTGCATTGGTTGTCGTAGGAATAAATATTGAGACAAACACAGAGAGCCCCTCCTAATGTTTTATTGTATCTTTTGGGTAACAAGACTTTTCTTCCCTGATGTGAAAAATGTCTTTGTATTGATACTGTTCAGAGTCCACACACGGTGTGAATTCTTCTTTCATATTCACTGCCTAGACTCGTGTATTGTAAATATTCTTCCTCCTCATTATCTCACCTCTGATTCGCTTTCCTTGTGCTGCTGCTGTGTTTAGCTGGTCAGGGAACATCGTGGTGGTGAACTCGGCTTTGTTAGAAATGTGATGTAGAGGTCTTAAGACCCCTGGCTGCTCTGAACCATCTTTAAAGCTTTGGGTGACGTGTAAGTGCTGTACAAGTAGAATTTGTCTGACTTATGTCAGTAGCAAGATAGATTTAAATGGAAGTATTTAAATGACAGCTGTTAATCATGATTTAAATAACAAGTAACAAGCCTTGATTTACATTGTTGTTGTTTTTTTCTTGCTATGTAGTTCTCCTTTTATTTGTTTTCATACAGCCAGATTTGTTCTCAATCATTGATAAAATATGTTTTCTTTGCAATCAAATATTTAGTCCTACATGAAATCTGCTGCCGCTCTTTTCCACCTGATGGAAGACACTTCACGTCTGTGTTTGCTGGGTAGGGCTGGGACTGGCTCCCCAGGTTGTGTTTGGGCAGTACTCACAAAGTGGGCGACGCTGCCATGCCTGGGGGTCTGAGTAGCTCAGACAAGGCTGTAGTTCAGTGCTGTTGTGATCTGTGTGTGTGTCAGCTGAGCTGACCGGAAAAGTTAAAGACATTTTCTTATTTATTCTAGATGATATAATTAAAAACTCTTTAACTGAACAATGTTTAACTCGTCACCCTTTAATCCACTGATGCTGTACTTCTGATTTCTATACTAGGTTGTTGTGGTGTTTAGAATCAATTACGCTTCAACATGAATTGTCATGTTTTGAAATCAAAGTTAACAGATTTTAAGGGAAAAATATGTTTCATTTAAGTGAAAAATGGTGCTACAATACATATTTTAATTCACTGATGATTTTTCCACACTGGTGAGTGGGTGGGGGTTAGTGGGAACTGCACCTAGCTTTTTGGCCCTAAGAGCACATCAAAACCAGTCTCCTCAGAGAATGTGGTGACATTCATGTTAGACAAAAACCACAAATGGGTAAAACCAGTCAGGGAGTTGAGTCAGCTCTACAGCTGGCTGCTGGAGATGCTCCCAGTGCTGAACCATGCGTCAACTTTGGAGGCATCTGATGCTGAAGAGGCTTCAGTGGTCCATCCCTTCCCTGTCACCCCACCTCCCACCAGCGTACGGTGGTGCCCACCGCTCTGGCTCCCTCCCCGGATCTGTGGCTCACACACCATGGCCAGGAACTGTGAGGATGCAGCTCAGCACGGTGCTGAGGAGCCCAACTCCCTCCCTGTGACCATGTGGGATGGGAGTGGGAACGGGCTCTCCCAAACCTACCCGGCACCCTCTCTCCTGCTTGTGTGCTGTGAACCAAACTCCTCCAGTTTGCTGAGCCCTGAAAAAACAGCGATGGATTCATGATAATTCGTGCTGAGTCTGTCCAGCCTGTCAACTAGGATCCCACTGGGTTCAGCCGGGCTTTCTTTTTTCTCCTAGGCTGAACTGGCTGTTGCTCCCTGGCCTTTGGCCACCTGGAGCAGCCTGCAGTCGTCAGCAACTACCTGATCGGCCAGTGCTTCTGCCTAGATCCACGTGCGCAGCATTTGGGAAAAGCATGTGGCTGGCAGTAGCAACAAAGATTCACATCTTTAGAGCCTTGAGTCTGGGCTCCTGGGAAAAGCCCAGAGAGCAAGTGGAGGCAAGCGCTGTGTATATGAAGGAGCAGGCAGGAATGTCTTTGTACTGCGTAGGTCTGTCGCCCTGGTCAGGATGAACTACTGTCATGGGTTTGGGACTGGGCTGTACCTGTTCAGGCTTTCTGGAGCCAGGAAGGATTGCTAACAGAGCGCAAACGTGTGTGTCCACCAGCTGATCTGAGCTAGAGAATATAGTCACCCAGGTAGGAGCTGGATCAGAAGAGTTTTGGACTGTCTTGCCCTTGCAAAAGCTGTATAAATAAAGAATGACAGGCAGAACCGAAAGCCTAAAATTCCCCTCCCCACAGCAAGGTTATGTCATCCCTTGGGGAGCAGGTGTCCTCTTCTAGGACTCTGGTAAAGTCTTAGCTTGCTGGCTGCACTATAATAGGAAGAAGTGTTAGTATCCGTAACTTTAAAGTATAATGTAGTGAAATAATCCTTTAATTCCATATGGTGTGTAAACTCAGGCGCCTCAAAACTATACCATAGATTTACTGCTGCCAAATGGTATGGGGTTTTAAATTAAAATACATTTTAAAAATAAAAAAAAAAGAGCTCAGAAGAGCCGCATTAGGGTGGTTTTGACATGATATATAAGCTCTGTGAAAAAGGCTTTTTCTAAATTCTCAGTAGATTTATTTATTTTGCTTTTTGTTACTTGCTAACCAGGCACTGCTACTATGGAATTATCTAAAGTGGCTTAGGGATCCAGCAAAGCAAACTGCGGTCCTGAGAGGATGATGCTCCCTGTAGTCTGGGGCTCAGCTGCCCTTTCATCCTCCCTTATGCCTCTTAACATGATCGACCATCTCTGTCCTTCATTCTTTTCCTTTCTGAGACAAAAGGCAACAGAGAGCCATGCTGTTATGGGTTATCCCTTGCAGTGTTTTATGGCTTATGCCCCCCCATCCTTTCATTCCACAGAAACACTGACTGATGTAGTAACTATAGCACTGTTCCTGTAGATCTGTCCTGCTCCCAAGCCTGTATATTTAGGTCTCCTTTACCGTTGAACTTTGAATGGCAGAAGGAAGCATAGCAGAGAGCTACTTTCCCTGGACACAGCTGAATATTCAGTTTGCACTTTTACTGTCACGAAATAGAGCTGAGTATTTCCCTGGTGCAAAAATAGTTCCATTAGATTTCAAGTCACCTGAAAAGCTCTCCATGCCCTGAACGAAGAGTTGCTTAGTGCTTACTATTACAGCAGTTTTATGTGGGTTTTGCATCTTTTTTTGGTTTATTCATAATCTTAGCAGTGTCTGGCCAGTGGCCTGAGCTAGTCTCTATTTGCTTCATCAAAGGGCCACTGTTAGTGTTGTGTATCTGATGTCTCTCCTTCTCCCCACCCAGTGCTGTCTGTGTAACCCTCCCGCTCTTTGTGTCCCCCATGGCAGTCCCAGCTCGGCATCTATTTTGTGTTACTCTGCAGGGCAGTGGAGTGGTATGTCTGAAGGTTTTTTGGCTCAGTTTATGAGCACCTGCGTGCTTTTCACCAAACCGTGCTGTGGTGAGTTTACCTTAAGGGGCAAACTCCCACCCAGCTGCTCTCTCTCCCTCCCCCACCTCAGGGGAGAAAAAAAGATGAAAAAGCTCGAATTGAAATAAAGACAGGGAGATCAACAATTAGCGTTGTGGGCAAAAGAGCCTTGACTTGGGGAGAATGAATTTAATTTATTGCCAATTAAAATAATTTGGATAGTGAGAAACAAAAATTGAAACACCACCTTCTACCCCCCAACTCAGCTTCCCTCCGTTATTCGTCTGTGCCACCCCAAGTGGCAGGGTGGAAGGGGGCTGTGGTCTCTATCAGCTCTGTTCCCCTGCCCCAGCGTGGGTCCCTCCTTGAGGAAAAACCAGCTCCAGCACGAGCTCTCCAGGGGCCACGGTTCCCTCAGGGAATATCTGCCCGCGGGCTGCAGGGCAATCTCTGCTCCGGCACCTGCAGCACCTCCTCCTCCTCCTCCGGCCCCGACCTGTTCGCAGGGAGCGCTTTCACGTTTTCTTCCCTTCACTCCTCAGTGCTCCGGCATTTTTGCCCTCTCTTAAACAGGCGTTCCGAGAGGTGCCACCGGCTGCCCTGACGGGCTGGGGCTGTGGCGGGGGGCGCCGCGGAACCGGCGGGAACCGGCGGGAAGCAGCAGGGGCGACGCCAGCCTCTCCTCACAGAGGCTCCTGCGGTCCCGCTGCCCCCACCAGGCAGGGACACCTAAAGCACACAGGCTTTATAAAACTCCTGTCTGTACTAAAGGGAAGAATGAAAATCCAGGTGAGTGCGAGTGTTTTCAAGGCTTTTTTTAAAAAACAAAACCCAAACCAACAGCAACAACAAAAACACTTTGATAGTGGAGCCACCTCACCATTAGAAATCGTTGTTGCACTAGCCCCCAGAGCAGTGAGTGGCATTATCAGGTCCCATAGTGAGAGATGTGCTCTACAATCACCAGCTGGGAAACTGGCCCTGTTAAAACCCCCTCTAAACAGACCAATTTTGAAGAGAACACCTGTCGTTATTCTGGCTTTCTGGGGAGGGAATTGGGTGTGGTGAAGAATCAGAAATAAAACCCACTGCTGAGTCCCAGCCCAGCGCTTCAGCCTGCAACCATCCTTCTAGATCTCCTTCCCCCCCTCCCCCCACTTTTCTTTCTTATTTGTAATAGAAAAAGTGTAGTTATCCAGTTGTGCTTGACTTTCAGTATCCTCAAATAGATTTATAGGCATTACAAAATAATAGGTTCTGTAGTGCAGTAAAAGAGATCCAGAAATACAATGTGATGATGCTAAGAATGACCAAGAACTCCTAGAAAAGTTTTGCGCATGTGGGTGGGTCTGCACCAGGGTCCCAGCCCTGTGCCATTCAGCCTCGGCAAGTGGACGCGGGTGGCTGGTGATCCCTTTTTGTGTATACCCCATCCCTAGGGCTGCACAGGTTCGTTATAAGTCTGTGACATTTTGGGTCGTCAGGGGTTTGTGCTTTTGCATCCGGAATATGTCTATATTTCTTCTTTGTGAGACCCTATAGATGGATCCTTACGTGTATAAATTCACTCCCAATGTGAAGTGAAAGTACGGAGTCAAATGCACTTTTTGCAAACCCTTCTTTGTTCCCCGCTCAGTGCTGATTAGAAGAGTAATGGCGGTGTTAATGCGGGAGGGTCCTCAGCGAGACGCTTGAGTAGACATCACGACAGTTTCGTGCTGCCTTTGGTTTTTGCATGGGATACCCTGACAGGAATGATAGAGGAACAAGAGTTGTCAATATTTAATTTGAAATTTTTTCCAAGGAGGATGATTGCTTTTTTAAGGGGAACCTGATTTTAGCGTTCCCATGTGCCCCAGAGTAATGCAGCAAATGCATGCAGTGTAGCAAAAGATCCAGTCTTTTATTTGCAGACCTTTTTTAGCAGCGCTATGTTATTTCATTGTCATTTTAAGTGGTTGAATCTGTGCGAGTAGATTAAAATGAACCATTGCCTATCCACATTAAGTGTTCTCATGTGCGTGTGTAACTTTAGGTTCTTAAAAGA
The DNA here is from genome assembly GCF_028858705.1 of Grus americana. Taxonomy (NCBI): domain Eukaryota; kingdom Metazoa; phylum Chordata; class Aves; order Gruiformes; family Gruidae; genus Grus; species Grus americana. Next base: position 2,180,842 of record NC_072870.1, on the reverse strand, counting down.
AGACAATGGGCACATTTCCATGCTTTATTTTTTTAATTTAGCACAGATTGATGGGTTTTGGAATAAAATGTAAACCCTCAACAGTTTGGCACATGGAGAAACTCAACTTGGAAAAAAAGAAAGGAAAATATGGAAAGCTTATAAATCTTAACTTGGACTTACTTCTAAGTTTGCTGTCTAGTCTATGCAGTTCACTTTGTTCCTACAGAGTTTCAGGCTCAGATATCTTGGTCATATTCTCTTATTCCTTGTAAATTGTGTCTAGAAAAATGACACCTGCTGGGTTTTTCTTCTCTTCTCTGTAAATAGCTGGAATTCACAATGTCGAAGTATAAAAATGAGCCATTATGATTAGTTAGCAAATAACTAATGTGTGAAAATTGTGTACAAAATAAATTGAGGTTCTAAAAATAAAATTGGAGACTGGATAAAATTCTTCAGGCCCCAGTTCCAATAAGAGTTTTTCCATCATTGAGCGGATGTTGACAAAAGACCGAGTCAGGGAAACTTGATCCATTTTCCTTTGGGTGGTTAAATTTTAAACCTGGGACCATAAAATTACAGTACACAGTGGTCCTAGATAAGATCTGTGAGTTATATATGAAGCATTAGACTTCTTGAATTCGTTATCCTTCCCTCCACCTCCAAAAAATGCTACCTAGATATATTAGATCTGACTGATAAACCATTCCATTTGAAATAAAAATCTTTTTACTTGAGATTTTGTGGCTGAGCTGTGGAATATTAAGTTTATTTATTAAATTGTAAGTGTTTGACAAATAGCTCTAGTTCTTATGTTACATTTTCTTTGGGCTGAGAGTATACCTGTGCCATTTTTTTTGCAGTTGTGCTCATGCATTGCAACTCAATTGTGTGTCTGAGCCTGTAGTTTTATGTACTTTCTCCTTTCTTTCTTTAGACTGATAGAGAGCACGCAAAGCTGCCTTTTACTAGAGAGGGGGATAAGGGATGAAGGTAAAGCAGCACACACATACCAAATTTGCAGATGTGATTTGCTCTTGTAGGGAAACTGATGATGACCATTAGGTTGAGGATGCTTTGTGCACTCCTTTAGGGAACCTGGGAGAGAACAGCAGTGTATATTGGTGACCAGTGTGTACAGATGTGAGTGTACATCTGGGAAATAGAGCAGAAATGTATCTCTCGTGTGTGTGCGCCTATAAAAGAGAATGTGTGTGACTTTTTGTGTGTGCTTGTGCAGTGTGTTTCTGGAAGAACTGGAAAAAAAATGAGAGAGAGAAGAAAGGGGGGAAAAAAGTTGGTGGAGAGAATTCATGGAGAAGGAACTTTTGGTCTCCAGTCATGAAATGCAGATGAGTGCGATTATCTATTTCCGTACTGTCATAGTGATTTCTATTCAGACTGTATTAATAAGTTAGGTAGAATTGTTTGGTATTTGTTATATGAATACTGATAAGTTTTGTAGGTGTCTCATAAAATACTTCATTGGGTGCCTCGCCAAGTATTTTCTTTGCATTTACCTCTGCTGCCAGTATTTAGGTATGTGATTTTTAAATCTACATTTTTGAAATTGACTTTTTGCCAGTTTTAACCTCAGGAGTAACCAGAGGTTACACAGAAAGTCAGTTCAAACGAAGCATCAACAAGGCTAAACCGAAATTTTAATACATTTAAGCCAAATATAGGGAAAGATATGTTAAAACAAATATATACATTTTCAGCATTGCAGTAGATGTAGTTCATATCTTCCTCTTGCTGTATATATGCATATGTGCTCGTGGACATGAGTGTAATGTATGTATATGGTAAATAATATGGTTAATGTTCATTTCAGTAAACTGTTGTAATGTGTTGACCTGCACGGTCCATGGTGTAAGAGAAAGCAGATGTGTCCTCAGTTGTATTGAAAATATAGTTTGTAATTTTCATGTATTTTTTATTTATTACAATGCCAGTAAAGTTCATTAAAGCTGGTTTAAAAGGCAAAACCAATCTGATACCTATTAAGTAGATCGTGTTGTTTTATGAACATTGAGGTTAGTCAAGAATTCTTTATAGTACCAAGCACTGCTGTTAGAGGCTAGTCCAGCAAAAGGCATCCCCAGAGGGATGGCTGCTCCTTCCCCGGGAACATTTCAGTTGATCCTAGATCCTCAATAGTCTTATGCTGTAACAAGGGAGGGATTGATTCTGCGTGTGCTTTGACATGATGGTAACATGATGGTAACGTAATGATGGTAAAAACTGCATCTATAACGTAAATAACTTGAGAAGTCTCAAAATGAAGGTCTTAAACTGTGAATTCCTTGGGACATGAACGTTGCCTCCTACTTGTAGGGTCTCGGCCCACACGCGCGCTGTTGTGTATGCGAGCTTGCTGTGCTCTCTGCATTCATGGTCTGGCTGAGATGTTGCCTTGGCACCAAGGATGCACCGTGCCGGTGGCAGTGCTGCAAGCACTACGTTAACCCTGCTTTGTGTGGACATGGGGATGGGTTAAAGAGCAGTACTGGACAAGGGGATTTACCTGACTGAACCAAGCTAAACTCTTGCTCTGTTTATTTTTTTGCTCTTTCCTGTAGCTCAAGCCAGGTCAAAACAGTTGCCGAGACAGTGACAGTGAAAGCGCCAGTGGAGAATCAAAAGGTTTCCATCGAAGTAGCTCTCGGGAAAGACTCAGTGATGTAAGTAAAACTCCTGCAGCTAAATACTGCTCTGATTAACCCCTGATAATTTTCTGGGGGGTGTAAGTCATAACAGGATTTAGTTTCTGGGATGGTTTGTTGCTAAAATCTCCTTCCTTTTGGGAGGGTTGGGAGAGGAAGAGGTAACTTAGGTCTCCTGCCCCAGTTCAGCAAACTTCTTAAAGTTTGGTACAGTGTCTGTCTGTGTGAAAACACTCATTCATTTTGAAATAGTTGAAGGCCATTTAATGAAGTTAAAATGCTCTGCATAGTTGAGAAGTGAGATGGCCTCTTTTTACCCCAAGTGGGGAAGGAAAAAATGTATTTCTTTGGGCTAAATACTGTCTTTATGAAAAGTATTAGAGTGTCTAGAGAGACTCAGTGGATTTATATATAATGAATTGATATAACATGGCCAACAATAGCATAAGCTCTGCCTTTATTGCTCTACCTAAACTGCTGTGGAAAGTCCTAAGATGGCAGCTCTGTGGAGAATGTTTTTCTCTGTTGAAGAATGCTGGCCATTCACTGAACGACACGCATGAGTTGTTCCGACATATGAATGACTACAGAAATCTTTCTGTTGCTGCAATTAGATTATTATTTATTATGTGTACCATCACAATCCTTGAGTGTTTTATTCATGGCTCTGTGTCCTCTGCTTTAGAGCACAGCCCTGTCCCAAAAGAGTATCTAAATTGGGGATTTTGTAGGTCAGATCCTTTGCTGGTAAAAGCATGGATAGCTACATCAGTCAGACTAATTCGTATCAGCCAGCAATCTGGCCCTACTTTTAACTAACCCACATTTTGCAAATGGGGATTTTATCGATAGCGTGTCCATGCAGATTTGGATGACAGATACCAGATGGTGTCCTCTATAGGCCAATCCAATAAAACTGAATTGAGCAGACATTAAAAGAAATACCTTTGTAAAGGAAACATTTCGTTGTGCAAATTTAAGCCTGGAGGCACACAGCTAGCAATTTTTGCTGAGTTGTGCATATCACTGGAAGAGCCACCTGATTCTTTTTTTTCTCCTGTGAAGGTGTGAAATCTGTAGCACTCTTTTTCCTCATCCCTTTGTCACATTATTTTAGAGGTCCATTCCTCCCCCAGAGCCAACCTTTATGGGTACATTCAGCTAGACAATTCAGAGCCTGCCCTTCATAGCTGTCAGGTGAGGTCAGTGTCAGGGCTGTAAGATATGTTTAGAAGAGGAGAGTGAAACCAGAGGAGATAGTAAGTAAACGCTCTGTACAGGTAGCAGTGGATGGCAGCTGACCGTCAGCCTGTCACTGTTGCCATCCTAGCTTGCTCTGAGCCCTGTGGCAGCTGAGAAGTCACTGCAGTGAACTCCACAATTACAGAGCACCTTCCAGCAAAAAATTTCACAGCTCCTTACAAACATGGTTTTAATTTAGCCTTGTCACTCCCTTGCAGGGTACTGAGTGGAGAGCTCTGAGGCTTATTTGAGCTTCCCAGCAGCTCAGAGCGTTGCAGTGCCAGACCTGGCAGTGAGAGCAGAGTCCTGGTTCCCCTTCCACCGATCAAATACAGTTTTTCTCTGATGTTTTTACAATACTTTCCCTTTGTCTTGGCACTATGGTGAATTAAAAGGAAGTGGAGAGCAAATATAACTTCCCTAGTGCACCTGAGAGAGGACATAGGGATTCACAGGTTGCTCAGAAGGAATATTATGTAAATATATGTGAAAATGTATGTTTTAGAATGTTATACATAATTTATGTTTTGCTTAATAAGTAAGTTCCTTTATGCTTTGATAATTCATTGCAATACAAGCATATGTCTCTGTGGTCTGGGTGTTGCCAGTTCAGCTGAGATTTGAAAAACATGCACGAGAGAACTCTCATCTTGCCTGAGTGTGTGGTGGCCTTTCCCAGACTCTCTCAGTTACGAGAAGTAAATACCGTTCTGTATTTCTCTCTTTCCCAAAGACAAACATCCCATGTTTTTAAATGACGGGGCCTTACAAAGTTGTAGCAATACTTCCAGCTATGGGTGAGCCTGCCGTGAACTGTCCTCTTATGTGCAAAGATGCATCAAGAGCTTAATCAGTTTATTTTAAATTACATCTTTTGAAGGAGTTGTCTAATGATATCTACCAATTACTGTCCAGAAAAAAATACAGACAAAAGAGCAAGGTTTCTCTGAAGATCCTTTTCTGATTTTAACACTGTTTTCTTAGAAGAAATATGCAAAAAGTTGTGTACTCAACAGAAGCTAGAACAAAAATATAAAATATTGCAGGCAGATTAACCCTGAGGTCAGAAGACAAATGTTGGACATGAAATATAATGGATCTCCACTGATGTAGCCCGACAGCATTGTAAGATTAAGCATGGCTACTGCATGGAAATATGTATAATGAATGAAGTGCATATACTCTAGGTGGATGATCAATTTTCAAATCCCTAGTTGTAAGTAAGCTGTTGAAACAGAAATGTTAGCTTCATGAGCTTTAATGCAGAGCCTAAGTGATAGCTTAGTGACAGATGCAGAATGAGGGAGATAGTATAATGAATATCCAGTTGCAAACTGACATGTCAGTGGCTTCATTCCCTCTCCTGTCAGATATCTTTCAACTCTGCATATTGTAAATGTACCTACAGTCCTTGGCTAACGCAGATTGATGCAAACTGTGTTTACAAGGGATGACTCCTTTCCAGGCTAATGAGATCCAAGCAGGTAATTTGCAGCATTTGCAAGAGAGGTGGTCAAAAATGAAAAGAAGATAATTCAATGAAAAGACCATGTTAAACAGGAGACTTTTCTCATAATGAGGCTTGAAATAGCATCAGACAGTAGGAAGAGGAATATCCTATGTTCTTGTCAGATGCAATGCAGTGAGACTGATTTCCATCAACTCCTTTCTTTGTCCTCATCTTGCACACATGTACACACACGCACACACCCCTCTGTGAAAGAACATAATTAGCAGAGAACTTAACCTCTTCTAGATTAGGGATAATGATTGCTCTAATGCTCCATTGCAAGCGTTTGACGGTGCCCTAATATATCTCCCTGTTTGAATTTCATAAACCCCTTTCTCTCTGCCTTTCTCCCCTATATAGTATTTTTTGGAATGACAACTTGTTTTTTCCTTTATGGGCAGAGGTAGCTGCAGGGGCTTAAAAGAGAAATTGGAGAGTTGCTCGTCCTTTGGATATAGGGTGCTGTAGTCAATTTAATCTCATCAAAATCTTGCCAGTAGTAGAATTCATTTTGTTGAGATTTTGCTTGGAGACAAGATGGCAGTGCTTTTTCTTTTCCTCATCTTGGAGCTCAGTCAGCTTGTTTTCTTTACCTTTCTGTATGTATGTATTTTTAATTGAGTCTTCCCACTTTGGAATACGTGGGGTACTTTTTAGCTATGTTTTACAAAGCGGCCAGGAGATTACTTGAGGAAATGTAAGAATTACAGCTAACCTGGATGGTAAACGCACAGGGTATTCAGGGGTTGAGCCACCTCTATTCTAATTAAAAACAAATTTTAAAAAAAATTATTTCCTTGGTGCACATTCCTAAATTCCTGGTCTGCCACAGAACTGAAGTTCACACTCAGCTGAAAAGTCATTGCTAGTCCTGTTAAAGATTTGATGTCTGTGAGAGGAACCTTGCTTATCATTTTGGGAGTGATGATGCAGTGGCAGTGCAAGCCTGCACTGATGAGAGAGGGCTGACAAACTGCTTTGGGCACCCTCAGCTCTGCCTGCTGCTTCTGGTGTTGGTTGCAGGCTTTCAGCGAAGGGTTGAGCAGTAAAAGCCTCTCACAGACGGGGAGGCGGCACAGGTCTCTTGCCACACAGCAGAAGCATGGACTGCCTGGCCCCTGCTTGCTTTAGCTTAACAAGGAATCATAAGCCAGGAGAAATAGTTGTCAACTTTCTGTCTGGAATATTGTTCCAATTCTTGAATAGGGAGTGGGACAGGAATCTTTCCATTTGTCCCCTACATTAAAGGTCTTGGCTTGGGCTCTCATCAAAGCTGACACACTCTTTCATGAGTGCTTCCCTTTCCCCAGTGCTTTTTAGCTGTGTGCTCCTACTGTGTTGTGTACTTTGCACTGAGAATAGGTTACAGTGAGGTATCGATGAGGACTAAGTACTGGAGTGCTCTGCCCACCGGTTTGTTGCTGTCTGCTTTGGGAAGAAAGGTGTCTACAGCCCCAGCAGTGTAATCCTGTGGACAGCTCAGTTTCGACCTCAAATATGGGATGTTTTCAATTCTCAGTCTCCCATTCCTACAACCTGTGTACTGAGCCCAAAGACAGACAAGCTGAGGAACAGTCTTTGGGTTACGTGTGTTCTGAAAGCCTTAGTACTTTTCCTTCTCCAGAATATCCCCAGCAATCTTGGCTGTATCTAAAGTGGAATAACACCAGCAAAGGTCTGCGTGCGTTTGCGTATGTGTGTGCCAGAAGCTTATCAGCTGCAGTGGCTGCTTCTTTGTGTGTGTGTGTATGCAAGGGTATGTATGTGTGTGTTTGTGTGTCTAAGGTTGGGTGCTTAAATGCTTTGTTGCATTATGTTAATTCCTCGGCAGTGCAATCAAATTCATGTCGTAATTAAAGCTGTCAGTTGGAAGGCAAGCCAATCGCCAAGAAAACACAGCATAACAAATGAAGTGAAATGATTCTGCGTGTAGCTATACAATGCTTCGCCAGGCATGAAATTAAATAAGTAATTTGATGTTGACATCAGAAATTGAAATGATACCCACTGTTCCTTCATTCAGTCAGACCTGCATAAACAATAGCCAGAACAAATATGTGCAACACAGTCTTTCTCCCCACCCAGCTCCCCAAGTAATGCACAATATATATGCAAAATGGGTATAACTTTGCCTTCCAAGACCTCAAGGATGTAATTTTCTTTGGTACACAATAAACTAATGCTTACATGATGGTTACTACATTTTTGCTCCTGGGCCAAAAGTTCTTCTCTTTAAGAAAGGAAGGAAGGAAAAAAAAAAGGAAAATAACAAAACGAAAACCCTGTTAATTTTAAGCAAGTGACTTGCATTTTCTGATGGGCACCTGATGCAGGCTTCTGCTGGTGGTTGTGTGAATATCAAATAATATATCTACTGTCAAATTTTGCAAAGGGTTTCGGAAAGTGAAACCATTACCTCTATTATAGGCACACTTTATGTAAGAGATGTAGAACCATCCAGTGCAGGATCACGACTCAGCATGGGCTTGTAAAGATGCTGCATACACAGTACCACATTCATCAGTTGGTACCAAGGCTGGGCACTGGGTAGTAGGATCCTTTCGCTATTGGGAGTTATCAAAAAAGGTGAGAAGCTGTCTTCTTGCATAGCCCTTGCTTCAGCCTATATGCTCTGTCAACACACAGTTCACAACACAGCTAACTTAGTCATTCATGCATGTGCAATACAGTCTTTCTTACTTCAATTAAAAAGAGTTTGCAAACTGTACTATCCATATGCAGCATGCAATTTGTGAAGGGCTATATTTCCATCAAGCAAACTCAAATTCCCTGAAAATGCAGTTATTTCTTTTCAGCAAAAGTCATTTGACTGCTATGTTTCAACTGTCCTCCCATAGCCATTGCAGCATTGCTTCTGAAGGAATGGAAATATTCAGTGGGAAGTATTTTGTTTGCTTATTATTTTTTCTTCTTTTTTTATTGTTTTGTTTTGATACTTGATCCTTCCAAAACTTGGAATAAAAAGCAGACAAAAATCACACACAGATGCAGAATGCAAACTTTGGAGCTTTCAGCCTGTAAAGTAAGTTTTTAAAAACTGTGAGTGAAAGAGTGGGACTCGATTGGCATCTGTACATAGCTTAAACAAAAGCGGTTATAATGATTGCACGTCTCTAGTTTAAATTAAAAGAATTTAAATGGCATGAAGCAGAAACCAGAATGTGAGAAGCAAAAGGCAGTATATATGATGTGCGTTACCAGGAAAGTAAATGCATTAGATACTAAACCAGAGTGTGCTGAAATGCACTCTCTACCATGTGTTGGAGAGCCACAGTCTACGGGCTGCAGTGGCTCACAAAACCTTTGTATGTGGCCCACAAAAGGGGGCTTTCTAGCTGGAAACAGTAGCCGGGCTGTGTGATGACTGAGGCTGTGGTGGTTACCAGGTCATTCCCAGCTGAACAGTTACAGGGACATAGAGGAAAGCAGAGCAGTTGGGCTGAGCCCTGGGGCCTCATGGCCACGTGTTCCCAAACATGTGTGGCCCAAACTTGCATGGTGGTGCTGCAGAGGCACTTTTAGGGACATTGCGCTGGGACCAGCTGGGTCTTGCTGTGGATGATGGTGGCAGAGGGAGCTTGAGGCCCCAGAGCAGCAAGAGTGGGGCCAGAAGGACTTTAGGAATTTATTTATTTCTGTGGAGCTCCCCTTGCGTGCTGAGGACCAAATCTGTAGACTGCAGATCTTGAGTCCTTCAGTAACCACAACATATAAGATAGAGAGTATTAAGGGGCAGGAACCACATACCTTCCAAATTTCCGTAGCAGTTGTGTTCATACAAAATGTCCCAATGCTGTTTGTTGATTTTACGATATTGGTACCCTTATGATTACCAAGGTGATTTCCTCTTGCTAAATCTTTAACTTCTAATGGCTTAAAACAGAAGGCCTTTCCCTGTATGTATGTAACCTCTCTAAACCTCTCTTTTTAGTAGTGCTTTGGTGAACACACAGTAATATTCTGATTCTTTGCAATGAGTTTTGTTGTCAACTTTAAATTTCTTGGCACAATCTATTTCTGTCATGCTGAGTTCAGTAAAAAGATACCATAAGCCCCTTGTGGGGGTTTATTTTCCTTTACATCAGTGCTGTACTCCATGATCAGAAATCGAGAGAATTTGCTGTTAGGATTCCCTGCAATAGTGCCTCGGAACAGGGATGACAGTGATGGAAATTCTGCGCATTTCCAATGGTTTGCCAAGGCTGGTTGGGGCCCCTGTGCAGTTCCTGGTAATCACTGAGCTGTGTCATTGCTGAAAGTGAGGTTGTGCTAAGGAACAGAAACAGGAATTGAGCTATAGGAGTTAAAGACTGGTCATATCTGGACTACCCACTGCTCACTAGAGAATTACCCTCCACGTTTTGCTTCCTTCTCCATTGACTAGCCCAGCTTGAAGCATTTCAGGTGATAGGGCCATAGCATTGGGAACTGTTCACCCTTTAATGTAACAGCCAGTGACCTGGATTAGGACTGAGATGTTTAGGTCTCTCACCATGTGTCTAAGAGAACCTGCTGTGTAATCCCCATTGCTTAGATGAAAAACTAATGAAACAAAACCCTTTATCTCCTTAATTCCTGTGAATGTAGAGGTTGTGATCATGTCCCACTTAAACTGAATTTCATGATGCATTTTTTTAAGCATTTAAACTCTGATTATTTTCCATGGTAGTAAAATTAGTTTTAATTATTTTTATGGGTTTGAGTTTTGAAATCTATTTCACACTGTAGATATTTGTTGTTTGTTTTTTCTTTTCTTTTTAAATCCTTGGTTTGTCAAACAATGTGGACATCCAAATGGGAAATTGTAGCGACTGCTTTCTCCAGGAAATGGTACATTGACTGAAGCGGCTTCTCTGTGCCCACGCGTTCTTTACATTTCAGACTACTAATTATGTTTACAAAATGTCTCATTTTAGAAAAGCACTATGTGTGTACTAACCAGGGCCTTTCGGGAATAAATTGGCAAACAGGTCATACACTGAAAAAGTCATCCAAACCCACCGGGCTTTTTGTTTTGAAGTCAGTCTACAATTTTTTTCTTTTCCCCCTCCCGCCTGCCCCTTTGTGGCCACAAAGCTGAGTAGCTGGAGTCCAGGGCATTGAATGTCAGCATGTCAGGGAGGCTGGTTGATGAGTGTCTGTTTAGTCTCAGTGCAGGGCGAAATGCCATCATTAATTCATTACCCAGCTGCCTGTCAAATAAATTGGCAATTACGTCCACCGCAGAAGCTTGGAATTCAGTAAATAGCACGTTACCATCTCAGAGTCGTTGAGAGATGTAAAGGGAAAAATTAAGCAACACCGTGTTTGTTTCAGTAGCAGATGACAAGGGGCAGCACATTGGTGCTGTGATGTAGTGATGAAAAGCTTGGAAAGGGCTGGTAATGAGCTATGTGGATTGGAACGTGTTAAAAACCATCACTGACTTTCCACTTTGTCTTTGTGTTTTATTGCAGAGCTCAGCTCCTTCCAGCTTGGGAACAGGCTACTTTGTAAGTGTATCTCAACTTTAACACATGTGCCTCTGAACAGCGTAGCATTACTCCTGAAAAGAAAGTGCCTTATTATATGGAAACGAGCATAAATAACCGATCTCAGTCTGCCCAATAGGTTAACTTTTTCTATTTCTTCCTCCACGAATGCACTATAAGTAATATTTCAGAGCTGGTGGTCAATGTTTTCCTGAACTAATCAGGTGTCATATTAATTACTACATAAATTCCAACAGTATTTAATTTACACAATTATAGCAAATAAAATGAACCGTGGTCTTACCAGCTCTCTAATCTGAGATGGTAGGATCTTGATTTCCCCTTGTACCAATTCTCATTGATTCATGGACTTTAAAGAGCCCATGACGGCAGTCTTGTCTCATCTGCTGTGTACCACAGTCCAGAGAACATGACAGAGTGATTTCTACCTGTTGGTTAAAAGCCCCGTGTCTCACAGATGATCTTGGAAAATGCAACTGTAATTGTATTTATACTAGATTTACATTTTACGTCATGAGAAGAGGATCAGGCTCCAGGTGGTTTGATAATTGATCGGTCTTTTTGTTATTTATTTCCATGCACCTTTATTGATTTAACAGTCTATATTCATACTTTTCTATCTGTTTATTCCCACATTCATCAATACACGTTTTACTTGCACAGGTAAGTTTGGAAGTAAAAAATGTTTTCCACTCAATCCAATGCTCTGTTTATATTTCTCCAAGATTTGTATTTAAATTGCTCATACTCTGTGTCACTTGTAACTTAGGCTGTATTCTTCAAGCATGTCTTTTCTGCCTTTATGATATCTGTAGGAGAAATAGAGCATTATGTTTGTCCAAAAACAGGTGGGTAAAATGCAGTGAGACATTTTCTACAGCATTGCTCTGTATATCTAATAGTATAATCAAAGTCTGCTTCTATCTTTTCATCAAACTCTGGGTAAAAGAAAACTATATGTTATTCAATTACATGATGGAAAAACTTTGTTGCTCTCTTGTCAGATTCCCGGAGAGTAATTTTCTTCCATCAGTACATGGTGAAATTTAGTCCTTTTTCGTAGAGGTCTGTGATCCTGTAAGAAAGTTATGGGATTAAACTGTGTACGCGTGACCTCACATGTGAAGTGTAAAATGCAAGCATTGCTTAATACCTGGAGAAATGCTGTGCCCTGCTGGATTTACATTGGACTTCTGCACAAACTGAATGTTTGTACTTTTGCCAGTGGTGAGGTCTGAAAAGAGCATTATCAATTGAAAAAGTTTTGTGATAGTTTTTCTAATAATGCCAAAGCCCAGATCAGTGTAAGGTAAGTTGTGAAACAGGAAAAAAACACCTGGTTTCCTTTTTTCAGCACTTCTTCTGTTTTGTGTCATAAGTATTTTTAAGACGGAGGGGACGAAGGGAAAAATAATATCAAATGGCTCAACATTTATTTTGCATTAAGACTAAAACTTGAATGTCTTTTCATAGTTCCGAGCGAATTGCTTTGCTTTGGGCACTTAAAATTCAGATCATATGAACATACACAGACATGCTCTGGAATGGGACAAATATAAAGTGGGATGGATGGCTTTAACATACATAAATAAACCTTCTTCTCCTTATAGTGGGAGCTGAATATGCATGGTTTGAGAACAATGTTCAGCTTCATCTTTAGGAAGTAGAGGTAACAGAAGAAAAGCCATCTGCTCTTCCCTTGCACCATACTGTCTGTGGGTTGGTCCAGTAAAGCGAAATCTGGAAGGTGTCAACATCCCCTATGCTCCAGCAAAAAGCTTGAAAGTTTCCAGTTCTCCTGAGTTAGGGATTTAGTAACAAGAAGCTTCTTGACATCTTCTAGTGCCAATGTATTGGCACTTCAAATCATACTAATTTGGATCTGTGTAGGTGGGGGAGACATCCCGTATTAGGTTCCATTAAGATGATATATTTAACTGTACTGTTTCTTATGTATAGTCATAGTAATAAGATTTCTTTAACTTATCTTTTTCTTTCTTTACTAATAGCCAAGTAGATAGAAAATGTCCTTCGGTTTCTATCTTAAAGTCATTTTTACACAGTCTTGGATGAAATGTAGAAATGTGTGCTGTTCCCTTTTCACTTTGGAAAATTGTTTTTAGGATTATCTTGCTTATTGTTTTAAAAAAGCCCATACCCTTATTAACTTACATGGGGCAAATAAAACCCAGATGTGTTTTGTGGTACCAGACAATGAGAAAAATGCTCCAGAATGATCCAATTAGCATGTGTTTCTGATAAATGTAATTATTGTATTATCAAAGTGCAAAAGAATATGCACTCGAATTGACTTCTTTTTTCCAAAGCTTTTAACTAGAAAAGACTGTTAGTTTTTGTGTTTAGAGTTAACCCAGAACATCAAAACAAAAGTCATTGGTCTCAAATGAAACAACAATAATTTTTAATTTAATAGATAATAATAAAGCTTTTGCCTCTGGAAATTATTGATCAATATATGTTGTACTTTGAACTACAAAATATCACGTACTGTAGTGCACCAAAGGAAACACAGGCAACCAGGTTAAGTTAAAATGGACTAACGGTAGTTTTGCTGTCCAAGAAAACAGAAACCAAAACACAGATGGAAGCAGGTTTTATTCAGAAATTAATAAACACTGAGGTATGGATTAAGTAGCTCATATTTGCTGTTTTAGTCCAAGCAGTAATGGAATCTTTGTGTGTTTAGGCCATGTTACCTAGCATGTGCGTAATGGAGGTAAAGGGGATTCCAAGGCCGACAAGTATTAAGAACCATGCTTATGGCAGGCACTCGAGTTCGATGGGTGGAGGGTCATGTGTCTGCAATGTTTGTGGATGCTGTGCATCCTATAGCAAAGCAAAAATTACTTTTGTATCCTTTTATTCTAGAGAGAGCCTCCTGAGGTCACTGTTCAAGGAAATGTTTATAAACCTGACACTTCCAAGTAAAACAAAATCCTTTTTCTAATATCTGTATGATACTTCCATCCTTGTAATTCATTATGCACTTCCAGTAGTAGTGGTGAAGGCTGAAATCTTAGCTAGTTTTATGCTATAAGTAGGTAAATTTCTCAATGGCAAAGTTGGAGACTGGATTCTTATGTTCTTGTTGCCTCTACATTAGTGCTTCTTGAAAAGCAGTAGGTAAAGGAAAAATTCAGATGCTCTGGGGAGGGCTTTCATACTGCCTGCTTTGCCAGCCCACCTTCGCTATGAAGTCAAGAGGAGAGGGTTGGGAATCTCCATCAAGGATTCAGCCTAATTCATACCTAACCGGGATGATTAGAATTGCCATTGATTCAAGAGACCTTCTAATTAGGTGCCTTCAGCAAAGCGGGACATGTGCCAGTAACCACTGCATGAGTATTAATGATGCAAAGTTGTCGAGGAGTTCCAAGTAGCTCTACAAGGATTTTTTTTCGGTTAGGAACAACTTATCTTCTGCTTCTTTCACAAGTCCTAGTATGTTCAGTATATTTCGTTGAAAAGCCATTTTCATTGTTGCTGGAATCCGTTTCACCTGTCTTGGTGCTCCTTGTCAGAGTGGACACTTTCCTATCATTTTTACATGTTATTAAATCAGTAGTTAGAAAAGAAGAGACAGAGGTAAAAATCATTCTAATTCTCCTATAAGCCTTTTGTGCTGCCCTGACGTTATTGTTTTCTGAGGGGGTCAATCCAGTTTATGACTGGTACCTGTGAAAAAAGATTTGGATGTGCTGTTAATATTGGTGTACCCTAAGAAATCATAAAGAAATACTTCCTGGAAAATCTCCCAGTTGTCTTTGCTATTTTTGCATTGCAGATTGTCATTGTCTCTCATCAAAGATAGATTATAAGGTAGATTACACTTCCTTGAGAAGTCAGATCAGATAATTGGAAAGTAGTTAGAATTTTAGGAGGAAAACCCCACCTATTTAACTTTAAAAGAAAAGCTATTTGAATTTGAATTATGTGAATTTTTAACACTGTCCAGCTGTCTGTGATTTCCGGAGGTTGAGATGTTTTAGAATATGATTGGAGTTTAATAGTAAAAGCTTTTTCTCTTTTTTAACTACAAAGAACAATTTTTGCTAGTTTTCTTTGTGTCTTGCACCCAGCCAAGTTCACGTTAAAGGATACAGGTGGATCATTGGTTTGCAACACAGAACAGAAATCAAAACCTAAATAACTGAGTATGTTACTTTTACACAACAAACCCAATTTCGAATATTGTAAGGTTCTTTGGCAGTTGTACAGTTTCTCTGTTTATGGCAACTTGTTTCCATTTCTTCCACTGGTCTGCTTCTCAAGTCTTTGTGGCAATTTCTGAGGGTTTTCTGTTCCCTTTTATTATTGCTTATTTTTGGTTAACAGGTTTTTTCCTCAAAAAGCACAGAGTTTCTGGATTTTTCAGAGCTGGATAGAATTTGGTAATAAGCTGGTGACGTAAACAGAGAAAGAAACTCCTGTGACACTTCTTTTCCAAACAATGCTCTTGCTCCACCTTAAAAAAAGGAAGAAGAACGAAAAATGTGATTTGCACATGGGCTGGTGACTCAGACAAACATAAATCGTGAGCATATTCCCAAAGGCTCTAGCTAATCAGTTGTGCTATCCAATTTGGCCCTGAGTGGGTTCAGTTCAGCAGATGTTTGCGTAGTTACAGCATGCCACTGGGACACTGTGTTGTGCAATGTTGCATTACATTACTCAGAGCTCTAAAAACTCATCCCAAGGAGAATAAGTGGAGCACCAGTGGTATTAGTATGGAAATGATGGAAAACCAGTATTTGGCCTAGATAAGGCCAGCTAGTTAACTGTGCAGTAGGACTGATTTTCACCCGGCATGTTACCTTACAGAAGAAACGTGAAAGTAGTTATACCAGCACGTTCTCTGGGCTCATAGTCTCAGATGGAGCCCTTAAACCCAGTAGATTTTCCTTCATTGCCTGGTCTATATGCAGTGACAGTGATCCTAAGTAGCCTGTGTTGTGTTCTTTGAGGTGGTCAGATTTGTGATGATGTTGACTCTCTCCTGGTGGGAGTACTCCACTCCAGGAGAGTACAGTAAGACTTGTTAGTTTCCACAGGAGAGAAACAGATCAGCTCTAAAGAATCATTTGAAAGACATTTAAGAAATTCAACCAGCTAATGTTATAGAAAGGATATAATACTTTACTCCACATCATATACACAGTGATGTTGGTAAATAAAGAGGAGGAGATCTTGCAAGTAGGTTAAGTTGCTCAGTTATTTTTAGTGCTTAACTTTAGAAGCTAAACATTTAAATGTATTTTGCTTATGTACAAGTGTGTTTCCATCTGAAATGCAGAAGTACTACAGCAGTGGCTGTTTGGATGGCACCACACTTAAACTGTCATGTCCCCCGTGAATACAGTTGAAAAGACAATCCTTGTTATCCTGTGTTTGGCACTATAAATCATTGTTAACAAATCCTCATTTGCTTAGTAGGGTAATGAATCTCCAATTTTCTCACTGTAATTAGTTTTACCAACTATTATTGTGAAGGGTATACTGAAATCCACTTTAAAATCTCTGTGTGCCCATTCTTTGCAAAGGCGAAGTTGACAACAGTGGTTATGAATCTTCTGATAGTAAATTCAGGTTTAAGAAAAGTGGACAAGATCCCCAGCAGAAATCTCTCTGAGGGTCATAATTACCTATTAGTATTTGCAGACCTCAGTGGAGCAGGTTTGGTGTGGAGCAGTGAGACCTGGAAACCCTGGTGTTTCTTTATCTGAAATCTTTTAGGTGTTATCTTTTGTTTTGCAGGAGCCATTGAAAATGCAGTTTATTGTAACAGCTGCTATAAGGAAGGCATCATCATTGCCAACTAAGTACATTAGGTGTAATAAAATCTACCCCAGGTCTATTAATTTTAGTATTTATAAACTGTAGTGCTGTTCCTAGGGAGAACTGAGACTCATTAAAGAGTTTGCTAACAATATGACCATGAAAGCAAGAACAACAGCAAAAGCAGGCATATGGATATTTCCAGCATCCTACTAATCATGATGAGAATAGCTGGAGCAAAACAACTGGTTTTAGAGAGCAAAACTATTTTTCTAGAGTTTAAGGAAAACACATATTATTAACTCAATATCTGAGGAACGTTTAGGCAAGCAGAATAAATGACCTGGGCTGGAATTTGGTCAAGACAGGTCGCTACTCAGATCGTTTTGAACAGAGATGACAGAAGTCTGAGTTATTTTTGCAGCCCTTCTGAATGGGGATATTTCCTCATACCCTGCCCTAATGCATACTCATGCTTTTTGAATAAAAAGCTTTGAATTTAAAATATTAATCCTGACAGTTCTTCTTTGAATTAGGTGAAACTATATTGTCCAAATCTTAAACAAGGAAAGCAGGGCACAGCAGCAGTTTCTTGCCCAACAAAGCAGAACTGAGATCAGATTTCAGAATTTCACGTCTTTCAGGTTTGTCCCCTCATTGCTGAAACACAGATTTTCATCCTCTGTCTGAACAGCGCAGTGATTAATTTCTGTAGGACAGACCCCAGATACATTTGGTGATTGAGGAGACGATGTCCCCAAGGAGTTATCACTTACGATTGAACAGTGCTGAGCTGAAGCATGCCTCTTGGCTGCCTTGGGAGGCCTTCACTCTCCTTCTTGCCCAAGCCCACTCCTGCGTTAGTTATTAGAATTGAGCAGTTCTGTGCTATCTCTGTTAATATCTCTGGCTCACTTTTGCCCTTTTGTGTGGTTCATGTAGGGTTTTTTCCTGGCATGATGTCAGATTTAGTGCTCTTGCGTTTCTTCACCAAATGCTTTGAGCTTGTTAGTCCCTTTTCCTTCTGCTTCTATGTATGGTTCTCCACTTAGCTTGTTGGAGCCATCTTTTTCCCAAGGATAACAAATGTGATGAACAGAGACAGTGTGAAGAAAGGAGGGGAGGAAGAAAGAAAGGGGGAGAAAGGAAGAAAATGAGAATTTGTATGTATTTGCAGGGATGATATGAAAATCTCCATTATCTGCCAGAAGGGTCTCTAACTTTTGTTATTGGTAGAAGAGAGGAGTGTTGCAAGTGGTTGGTAGATAGCTTCATTTACAGTTTAAAAAACTTGAGGCATACTCAGTACATATTTTTGATGGTATTTCAGGTGAACTTAGTGATTTTTCCAGCAAAAATCAATTTAGAAAACTCAAGACAGGATAATGTATAAGTAAATTTTTAATTTTATAATTCCCTCTTCTGGAGATTTCAAGATTTATGTAAGTAGCAGAAAGACTTAAGATTTGCTGTCAGTCTAAATTTGGTCTCTAATGCCCCATGTTACATGTAGCTCATGTTTTGCTCATCAGCTTTTGCAAAGCAAAAGAATTATTTTTTTGTGTTCCCCCTCTTTTTCTCTTTCTCTTTCCATAACATGTGACACAAATTGCAAATGTGAACCTGAATAATAAAGAATTGCTTCCCTGATTGCTAAACATGCATTATGGTGCTTTTAAACTCATTTCAGGTCATCGTACTGCAAATTAGTTTGATTGCAAGCAGTTAAGCTGTCATATACAAAGCCTTCATCTTCCAAGGGTCTCAGTTTCATATCATTAAAAGAGAATGCTGGATAGCATTGAATGTATTTATTGTATGTGTAATATTTTGGAGGAAAGATAGTGTATGGTCTCTAGAGGAGATGAAAAGGGATGTGCAATCCCTAAGGAGGGTGCTTCATTGATAGTCCTGGTTTTGTATCATATTTAAAGGTGGTTGACCGTGTTCTGTACAAAACGAGACAGTTTGCTCTTGTTACTGAAGTTTTGAACTTGGTGGCATTTTTTTGTAACCCAAGTGGAAAGAGCAACACTGGACTGTTTCTGATGCACATTATCTGCTGGTGTTATTGTTTGTGGTGAGATTCTACTCAGAAAAACATAAAATGAACTTTTTCTCCTATGCGCATTTAAAATAAATGGAAAACCTTGCAAGATTTCTGCAGTATGTAACTTGAGAATTTGTAGAATAGCACACTCTTCTGCAAAAAAGAAGGGATTATGCAAAAAGCATTATGGTAGAAAGGACTTAAAAGGATAAAATCCTGTGAGTTTCCTGAAAAAAGGGTTTGTGGTGGTGATTGATTGGGTCGACGCTGTGCTGGAGACACCAAAATGTTGAGTGCTGTGCTGAGATGGCGTGAAAGTTCGTGCTGCTGTCAGGCACGGGAGCTGTGTGCCATGCAGGTCTGCTGGGCAGAGATGAAATGCAGAGCTGCTGTGCAAACTTGGTGACCTTGGAAATCACCAGTACTGTCATTTGACTAACTGATAGGATTAGTCTGGAGAAAGATAATGCAAAAGCCTCTAAGGAAACAGGAGTATGCAATATGAATGGATTAATGATGAGGAGAAGCCATATGACGGTATTAGACTTTTCATTTTGCCATTTTCTGAAGAAATATTCTCCCTCACTTTCTCCTATTTTGGAAGAATACATTTAATAATTTAGGCTACGTCATATTAATTAATCTTTTAAACAAGAGATCCTTTTCTTCCTGCTAAACTTACAAGTAAGGAAATGCTGGTTTAGTTAAATAGGGAAGACACTCCCTTAATACTACAGGCACTCAGTTCCAAAACTTGCCCAAAGTATGACTTGTTCCGATGTGAGTGATTAGTGTTATGGCGAGTATTAGTATATTCTTCTTCTGAGTCACTTGGAGGAATAGTGGGATTGTACCTGAAGCAGAGAACACATCTCCTGATTGCAAGAATTAAGGCTGAATTTCACAGAAAAGAGTCCAATCCTCTTTCTCAGCCTTTTATGTCAGAACTCAAAATTGCTGTCTGATAAAATGTAGGACACCAGATTGAATTACTTCATTGAACCACTGCTGTCCCCTGTTAATGGTAATTGCACGGATATAGCGGTCTTTCTTGGCAACATCTCAGATATTTACCTCCCACTGTTTTTCAATTCAAACCTTTGATGAAAATATTCCCAGTACTTCTTTAAAGCAGACACCCAACTGTCTTTCTTGACAAAGGCAAGGTCTTTAAATCAGATCCTGACAATTTGTGACACAGCAGTCTATCTAAATCACCTTTTACCTATGTCACTGTGTCATTTCCTGAAAAAAAAAGTGTCCATCAGAGGAAGGTTGCTGAAGGGTTGGTGCTCGGAGAGTCTGTGTGTGTGTCAGTGTGGAGCTGGAAGATTTGTGTGTTTGTTTCAGTGGAAGTAATTAGATGAAGGCTTGTAAAGTTGCAGTGCATGCTGTAATGGTTTGTTACAAATATTTGGGGATGCTTTGTCCATAAGAAAAACATTATTAGGTTATTGCTGTTCTCAGACCATTAGGAAGGGAAGGTTTTTTGATGGTTTTTCCTTTAGCAATGGTAAATCTGTTTAAAAAAAAAAAAAAAAACAGGGCAAATGTTTTCTTCTTTGCTACACCTGAGGGTTAATGTGCATTCAGCTGAAGTAGCTTATTCACCTCCTGAAATCTCATCTCACTTGATGTTCTGAACTCTCCCTCCCACAGAGAGATGTGGATGCCACATCCACCATTCGCTCTAGCAAATGCTGTTGTTTCAAGCCGTCTTGCATCATGATGAGTAGTTCTTTGACTCATGCAATCAGATCAGTGCAGTTTTCATTACTGAGGAGCTTGCTGTCTAGCTTTGCTGCAAGATGGCGACTGTTTGCTCATGCTAGAGGGTTTTCCACCACATCTCTTTGCATTACTGAGTATGCTTTTGGTACAAACTCAAGGTTGGCATATGATATCAGTGGAGCTGGCCATATTGTGTAGCATCACTGTAAAAGAATTTATAGGAAAAATCTGTGAAAATCACTTGGTTTTGAATGAAGAGGAAGTAATTTATATGAGTATTTATTATGAATGTTTTGGCTGTTCATTTTATTCAGTGACCTATATAACAGTGCCCTTCAGCACAGAGACAGTGCTTACCTGTGCCTTTGTGTAGTACTCTGGGTAAATAGACTTCTAGCTATTACTGTAATTGAACTTATTAATATTACTAGCATTGACTAATTGTTCTACCTTAGCAGATGAAAAGAGGTGGTTGTTAAATGGTAGAATATACACCAGCTATAATAAAAGATCAAGAGATAACTTCATTAGCAAAGTGTTCATCTTTGCCAAGCAGGATGTGTCTGTCAGGGATGGTGATGAAAGATGAGCTTGGAGTGGAAAAAATGACTCTGTAAGTGCATGTGCCAGGCTTGTTCAGAGTGTGAAGTTCATGTTTGGAGTGGCATCACTGTAGCACATGATGACACTTGTGCCATTTGGAAATGAAAGAAACCTTTCAAATGAAGGGCTAGACTGTTGGGTATATCAGTGAATGCAAGAGTAATATGTTGCAGTTTCAAGGAATCATTTCTGATGCCAGATGGAAGGTCTTTCATGGTGCACAGTTGAAAGAAATGAGAGGGATTTAAGATTTTTAAAACACTTTAAAAATTCTGTTGGAAGAAATGCTCTTGCAATTTCTAGTTCCCTCTGCTGTGATGAGAAATGGAGGAAGGAAGAGAACTGCTGCCTCTTCTTCTGCTCCCATGCTTACCTTTTGATTTCTCAGATGGCTTCTGAAGATGGAAATAACTAAGTTCAGACAAACAGTTTAATGGAATTGCCACATTTATAATATCCACATTCTACTTTCTTTTCTTTGATGAAATATGGTGTTAACAGTAATAATTGAAGTATTTGTACTGCTGTGCTTTTACACAGCAGTAGCAGTAGCCCCAGAAATTTTCCAACTGCAGCCCCTGTTTCTGTAGACACGCGCATGCACACAAAGAGGCTGGAGAATTGGCAGCACAGGTGCTGGGAAAAGGAATGTGTTTTGGGGCTCTCTGAAAGGCTCTGATGCTACCTCGTCCATCTGCAGAGAGATCACTTACACCTGGTGATAAGCCATGCTGCTCTTCTCTCTTCCTGCCTCCCCCGCAACATTAACATCTGGCTTGCAGGATTGTTTCCACCTTGAAGTGGCAGCTGTGTCAGAGGCGATGTGCTTTCACAGCAGAGAACGGAAGCACAAGCAAACCTGAACCCCATGCTGGCAAATTCGTGCAGGCATCTTCTGAAAGCACTATGTCTTCTGCTGCGTGCTTAGAGTTGCCAGCTTGGAAGAGGCAGCCGTGAAGCCTGGGATGCTGTTAAACACCACCGAGGACTTGTTTGCTCCCTCCCCATTCCCCCTTCCCCACTGAACACAAACTGTGAGAAGTCCAAGAACTGCTGCGGTGCCAACAGGAGCAAAATTACTTGCAGCTGGTGAATGCCACCTGTTCCTGCCGAACTTCAGCCAAAACAGTTTCCTCCCTGGGGTGCCCTGGAGTGGGGAATCCAAAAGCTGTTCAGAGCAGGGTGATATTTAGTGTGGATGGGGAAGAGACATTGCAATTCTTGCTTGAGAGCAGAGTGTGTTACGCAGGAGGTCTCCAGTACTAATGCCTGTCTCTCCTTTCCCTTTCCAAGCTCTCTCAAATCACCCCTTCTGCATTCTTCCAATATGTTGCTTATGAATATTAATTCAACCGTCTCTCCCTTTATATGCCATCCTTTTTCCCCATCCAAGCTAATGCAAATTTAATGTTGTTTAAAAAAAAAAAAAAAGTCCTGCAAACAACAACAAGAGCAGAGTGTCTTCCTTGAAAGCTCTCTGATGTATTAATGCAATGACACCTGATGACACTGTATTTTCTTCTGTGGTAGAAGCACTCCTTGACCCTGAGGAAGGAAAAGAAACACCCTTCCTTGTGATTCCCACTCTGTTTCTTAATAGCCTTCCTTATTCATCCCCAGCATCATTTGTTTGCCCAGTGTTTCCCAGTTGTTTGCAGATTATTTTATGGTTCTGGTTTACTAAGTACCTATTGCTTACTTAAATTACCTGTGGTATAGAAACATTAAATAAAAGGACAACATCATTATGAATTAATATCAAGAGACCACTTAGCAGCCCTCTGTTCACCATATTCTTTCTTACAGAGTACTTCATTGGTTCAAAGGACTTTGTTCTAACTGAATCAGTAGAAGTTGTATTGTATTTAGCTAGAAAACCATCAGTGTCCACATGTCTACATTTATTTCGAGGAAGGATTTGAAGAATGCTGTTGAGTTGACCTGCTAACAGTTTTATCAAGTTTGTGCCTGGCTTCAGGCATAGGGAGTTCAGTGAGATATTTTATACAACAGGCATTTGCTTAGCTACCCAAGTTCATTAATTTTGTTGGTTGTATCGTCATTAGTCATTGCTTCTTGCTTTCATTTTTGCAGTTCAGTTCCCAGTGTTTTTCTTCTTCCCTCTGTTTTGCTGTCATTGTTATCATTGTCTGATTTTCATAAACTTGCTATGAATCTGCTCTTCATTCATTTCTTGGCTCAGTCATAAAGTCCTTTTTCTTGCCTATCTACAGTACAAATGCCTGGACTGATAACAACTAAGTCCTCTTTATTATTTCTTGAAAATATCATCTAGTATGTTTATCTGAAGGTTAAGTTTGCTGCAACTTGTTTAAAAAGATAAAGCTTCAGACAGTGTATGAGATAGCTATGATACTCATGCTGTCATAGGCTCACTTGCATATATAATTTCAGATATGAAATTAATCGTATTATTCTTTTATCCTTTTAGCCTTGTTTCCTAAAACTGCTCCAGGTCCTCTCTGGGGACCTATGTGAATGGAGTCCTCTACCTGATGTTAATGATGAATATGTATGTGAACAATTGAAGTACAGGGGTTTCTCAGAAGGTGTAATCCCTAGAAGTTCCACTGACACCCTGTTCTCTTTCCTCTATCTTTCTCTTCCTCGTTCCACATTGCCAGGAAATTTGTTGCTTCTGATATAGGATACTTCTTTGGAGGAACTAATAATTTCCTTTCTATACATACCCCAGAGGAATGTGCAATGCTTGTTCCCTATAAAAGGATGATTGTGCTGCCTAAAAGTGCATAGAAAGGTAGCACAGTAAAAACAGGTCGCAACCATTATCTAGGGGTCAATGCATCACAACTCCCTTTTGCAGTTTTCCCTTGAAAAACAGCTTCCCTGACCCAGGAGGTCTGTTCCTCTACCGTGTTTCTGTGCTCATGCTTTCCACAATGCTTAGAGCCTGAATAGGGATGTGTTTTTCCCTTCTTTCTTTTTTCAATTTTTGTGTCAGCTGACTGTGTTCATACAGCTAGAGAGCAGTAAAATATTTCATCTATTGACTGCTGCATCTAAAATAGATTAAATTAGTGTTTATTTAACTTTTTACTGCTGACTTACAAAATTACTTTTAGTCTGGTTTGGATATATAACTTTTTATATTAATTTATTGCCATGCTCTGCTTTGATTGCTTTTTTGCAGTGGTATCAAATTGTATGCTACTTTAATATTTTCTCCAAGATGCTCTCTTGATTAATTCTATGTTGGATATTTATACCACCAAGAGGGATACTACTTAGAAATTCTGTTTCTTAATAAATACCTATTTTTAAAGCTCGTAATTCTCTGAATTAAGGTGACTTGATTTAACTTTAGTTAATCACACTTTGTTTCATGAAGCTTTTGCATATACATTGGAAGAAAATATTTTCCTGCATCATGAATCACACATACGGCATAGTTGATACAGGATCAAAGGGGAGATGATTTTGGGATGATGTGCAAAGCATATTGGTTTAAATTTCTATATAGTACCAGCATGATTTCTATTTTGGTGCTATGGCAGGATCTCAGTAAGAGGCTGAGGGAGCCTTTCATTAGTTTCTATATATGTACATTAACAGTCCTTGTCTCAAAAAGCTCATAACTGGAGTTAACTTTGAAGATTGAGATGAAAAAAAATAAACCAGTGGAGAGGAGAAGATGTCACACAAAAATATTATGTGTAGATAACTAAGTGATCTTAAAAATCAGAAGCCAGTTCATGGTTGCTGTCCATAGCCATTAGTCAATGTGTTGATGGATGTCAAAAGACACACAATTAAAAAGAATAACTGCACAAGTCTAACACCAGAGTTCAAGTTTTGTATTGACCACTCTAATTCCATTGGCTTCACCAGAGCTGTGCCAGGTTACTCCAGCTGATGATGGGTCTGTCTGTCTTAGCAAGTAATAATGCAGTCACTAGATGTGTAGGGAGTGACATACTCCACAAATCATATTTTTCTGTGTAACTTCTTAGGAAAGTACTTCTTTTTTTGTTGTTGTTGGTTTATTTTTTGCTTGTTTTGCTCTATGAGTTTATACACAGCAAAACTGATGTTTTCATGTGCTCTTAAATTTGTTTCTTAGCCTAGCCCATTAGAGTTGATCTTCCTTTACACCAAAAAATGATCCAAATAATTGTAATTTTTCTTGAGCCACACTATTTTTGAACTGGTCCTATTTCTCAGGTGCTTATTTTTGAAAGAAATCATGATATCTTGCTATAAAGTATGAAGCATGCATGTGAATCTTGCGGACATGTCCTTTAGCCCTGTCAGCTGTAGTTGCTCTCACCGTTTGAAGTCTCCTGCCTACCCCATGAGTGGTCCTGCACCTCTGTCACCAGTCAGCATTGAACAGATTTAACCACAACTCTGGTATTTTGCTTTTTTAAGCTGATGTGGTTGATTTTGTGTGTGGTGGATGAAGACGTACTCACATGATCCCTTCTGCTGGCTGCACTGTACACATGGTAACTTCCGATGGGGGAGCAATAACAACCAGTGGGGAGTTTGCAATGTCTTCAACTGCAACAGCTGTTTATAAAGTTAACATCTGTCCTGGCCTCCATCTCAAGATTGTCAGTGTTTTCATATTGATCAATTGAGCATTTGTATGTTTTATATAAAAACATTCAATTCTAATGGCTTTTCTTTTTCTTTTTTTCACTACTTATGTCCTTTTAAAGGCAAAGAAAAGCACTTGCATGTAGATTTTTTTTTCCCCTCCCAAAACACCTAGATATGTTCTCTGCTAAAGGAAAGGCCTTGTTGCTTAGTGATAAAAGCAGTGTTTCTCACATCAGTTTAAATTTCACTCTCCTCTCTTCACAGTCTCATCTCAACAAAGCATAGGTTCAAGTTTAAACACATGCTTACATCCATTTTATTCAGGAGAGCGTGTAAGCACACATGCATAACTGAAGTCAATGGGATTTAAGTGTGTGCTTCACTTTAAAGCATGTGCTTCACTGCTTTCCTGAATACAGGGTTTTTAATCTAAGTGGGTTGGAAATTACAGTGGCCTTGGACATATTGGTTCTTTTATCCATCTGGAAAAAGGGCTACTGTGAAATGTAGTAAGTACTCTTCACACTTTGAAACTTTTGTGTAAAACACAGTTGTTTCTTTCATACTCGTCTTCCTTGCAGTATGTTTAGTTTACACAAAAAAGCACGATATGAAGATGGTTGGAATTTGTTACTGTGCATTAGAGTGAGCTGGTGTTGAGACTGATTGGTGTAGGTGGGCGTTCAGACTATGGCTATGCCCAGCTCTTCTGTCTAAAGAGTAGTGGCACCCAGGACTGCAATATTTAATCACCGCGACTGCCATCGGAGTCTTTCCAGTGGCCACTTGTAAGTACTGAATTCACCCAGGGTACTGACATCTAACACAATCTGTGTTAGAATTAACAACTCAAAGGCAGCTTGAAGAGCAGTCACTCGTGTCCGTCTGTCTGGATGTCTGTGTTACTTGTATATCTGTTTACGCATGTAATTTTCTTTCAGATGTCGAACTGCAGCTCAGCAGCTGGGCCCCAATGTTTTGCAAATCTTTGAGAACTAATTAGGCTGTCCTCAGAGTATGGCTCATCCAGCCAGTCTGAATAAACAAATGTCACCGTTTGTATTAGGAAATCTCTACAAATGACTGATCCCTGTCATGGGGTAACATTAATCTTTTCAGTATAGATTTCCAATAGTTAACCATCTGGCTCCATGCAGTTTTCCAGAAAACATTCACTACCGGGGCCAGTGGAAAGAAGAAGGTGGGATTAATAACCTGAATACATCATATGAAGCATTAATCTTTAGGATTGGCCATTTGTTTTTATCAAAACAACTCCCTTAAGATAATATTTCACAGCATATGGTACTTGCATGGACTTCTTTCAAAATGAGAAAATGTTTCAGTATCTGCCGTGATCTGCAGTTTGCAAATTTAGTGTGGATGATAAAGGCTGGAAGAATTCTACATTCTCTTCTGATTTATGTTGCCTGTATGGTCCCAGCCTGTTTAGTAGAAATGTCTGATCTTTGCAATATTGGTTGTTAAAGCTTTTCATTGAAAATAGCACTTTTATATGAGAATCTAGAATTACTCAAGTAAATGTTAATAATTAATATACAGGCTGGAACAGGCAGCACTGTATTCATCCAATGGATGAATTTCGTCAACTGTGCTGTAAAGAGAAGTCCAACATCTTGGTCTAGGTTAAATGATCTCAATCCGGCTAAGCATTTAGACACCTGCTTGACTTTAATCACCGGTCGTTCCACAGATTTCATTGGTCCTAAGTGCTTTGTTGAAATCCAGCCATAAGACTTAGGTCCTGCCTGAGGTCCCTGACTTGCAAGCTGTGGCAAATTAAAGGCAAAAAACAGCTGAAGAGGTTATGGCCCTCAAGCTGTCTGTCCTGCCCTTGTGATGGAGATTACCTCTGCTGCAAGGCAGATGAATGAGTGCCTTCTAAAGCATATTAAGTTAAACTCAAATTGGAGACATAATACTCCAAGCTGAAAACTTGAGCACTCCAGAAGCTGCTTCATGAGCCATTCAGTTGTCTCTGCTGCGGCGGCATGACAATTGCCATCAGGGGAATGGAGTAGATAGTGTAGGGGATGGTAACTACTTTGGCTGTCTGATTTTAATCTATCACTGCATGCAAATCAGAGCTCTTGGTCCCTTTCTTGACAGCTGACTTGCGAAGCTTACTGCTGTTTGCAAAGCTGCCTGGCTCATATGCCGCTACCTGACCTCCCTTTAGTGCTGTCCAGTGCTCGCCTGGCTTTATCACTTGCCCAGTACAAGAGAATCAATTTAGACTGTAATCTCCTTGAGAGGCGGGACTACATCTTCCGTGTGTTTGGGTGCAGCACATCGTGAACACCATCAGAACAGAACTAATAATTTTCCTAATCTGCATGTGACACTAGTACACTTGAGTAATGTACAGCACTCTCTACATAAATCATGTTTATACCTTCTCACCCAATCATGTCTGTTGCAGCATTTCCAAATAAATGGTGGGTTTCTTACTGATTCTTCCTGATAGAGAGTGATTTGTAATAATCTTGTCATGCCAAACTCATAATAATTCTAAATGAAAACATTTGTTGAAGGAAGCGATTGTAAATTACATGCAAATTCAAGCCTTGCTGGCATTAATCAATACTGAAACACAACTTTTGCATTCCTGGTATAATACTGCTGAATCTAATCCTATGGATTTTACGTTTCCATGTGAATTAAGCATCTATTTTGATTTGAAACTTTTTTTTTTCTACTGGAGGAGGAGAGTGCTTTTTTTTTTTTTTTTTTGAGTATTTATTCAGTCTTGGAAGATCTGTACTCTCATATGCAAACCTGGTAACTTTTGTGCATAGTTAGTTAATCTGTATTACTTAAACTGGTTTGTATTCCTGCCTGGTTGTGAATTTAAGATGGGCAACCCATCTGACAGAAAGACATTTCATTTTGTGTTGACCAGACTGAAGTGAGTTGCAGCTATTTAATCACAATCGCCTGAACATTTTTCTCCAAATGAGTTTCATTATTGCAGTTGTATGTGGCCATGCATGTTTGTTTTCCTAACCAGTTACAGACTGTGGCTTTGTGGTATTGGTCAGGCACTGAATTACATTCTCAGCGGCTATTCTACCTTGCATTCTTCTGCAGGCTCATGTGCATATGAGAGGTTGCTTAAAATATAGTCACAACAACAGAAAGCAAGTGGTTAAGAACTCAGTCCTCCACAATGTTGCAAGCAGGTTTGTTCACTTCAGTAGGACTACACAGGATACATTACATTAGGGATATAAGTAAACCTTTGCATAGTCAGGCTCTCTAAAATGTTATTTGACCTCAGAAACAACGCTCTGTTTTCGGTCTGTGGCAGTGTTTGATTGAGAACCATCTCATGGTGATTAAGATATGCATTTGTTTTCATTATAGGACCTCATACTCCTTAATACTGAAGGGCCAGTGCTTTACTCAGAGTATATAGAATATTAGACCCTAGTGGGAATGGGTGGAATCAGAGTATTCTGTTAGATTAACTTTTTTCAGGATGTGGTAGAACTAAAGCTCAGAGTAAACCATCAAACCCATTTCAGGGTTTTTCATGTGTTTTGTTTTGTCAGGCATTTCAATACCAATGTTTTTTGGTTCAGCAACATCAGTACCGCATACTTAGTAACATAGTTGTAATGATATTTTTGTATGTATTGATTAAGAATAGAGAGATGCTTCCATATCTTCTGATCAGTTTTCCTTTAATCATTCCACTAGTATCATCCACCTGTTCTTATTGAATGTGGAAACTGCAGTTGATTGTTTTTGATAACCACTAACACATTCTGCCGGTGATTTCTTTCCACTAGTTATAGTTATACAAAAGATTAATCGTACTTGGTTTTATTTTAAAATATTAGGCATCAATAATACAAAAGCTGACACTTTGGGGAATTTACCCTACTGGATTATTTATGTCACAGACAAATTTTTTATGTAAACAATTGCTTCAGAGTGAATGCAGAGAATGTCAACTGTTTATTCACAGCCATGTGCGTATAGGCTGGTGTGTGTGTTTTCTAGGAACAGCACTACTATGGCACATTTTCATTCTGTTAAACTCTAGTGTTTGAAATATTTAAGAGGCTACTGTACTTCAGTCTTACTGATCTCTTTATTTTAGGCCTGATTTAAAGCCTGTTGAAGTCAATGCCCATTCTTTGTTTGATCTCACTACGTATAATTCTCAGTGACTTGAAGTTAATAGACCAGATCACCTTCTGTGATACATGTAGTTGGTATTTATGTGTCTGCACGAATGTGCGTCTGTGCACACACATAAAATTTTGCATACTGTCATAGATTGTTGTACTATGGAGTTCCTCGTCTTTGAATCCAATTTATGCAGGAACTACTAGCTTAGTGTAAAATGGACAACAGTGGAAATAGCTGACGTGTCTTTCTCGATTCAATTATTTTCAGCAACTGGAGTTCAACGGTCAATCCATTTAGCACTGCAGGGCAGTGCTGCTGTTGGCAGCTTGGCAGCATCCTCGTTGCTGGGTGTATTAACTTTGGTTAAAGGAGGAGTAAAGGGTCTGCAGTAGGCTTTGGGTCAGAACCTAAATACAGTTCTTATCTGCTAGATTCTTCAGCTATTACATTTTACAAGTGTATTTGTGTGTTTCTTGCTATATCACTTTTGCATTAATTGTCTCAGGGAAGCAATATTTTCTAGAAGAAAATTATTGAAGAAATAGGGTCTGATTTTCTGTTTCTTTAACACTGACATCAAGGTGGTGTAACTCTTTTGAAATCAATGCAGTTACACCAGAATAAAGCTGGTGTTAATGGAGTGCAGAAATTGGTGTTAATGGAGTGAAGAAATCGGAGAACTTTATATCAGACTCAATTGACTCTAATTTTGATCACCTCCCTTGAACTGGAATTAGTAAACACTGAAATAGATAGAACTACACTGGAGTAGAAGTACTGTAACATCCCTTATCACTACAGAACCATTCTAACTTGAATTTCCTTAGTGGAAATTGTTCTTTAATCAATCCATTTAGCTTGAATGGTTTCAGAAATCCAGCCAGCATTTCAGTTGCAGCTCAGATTCTGTGTTTTATGGAACAGGTTTTTGCCTTGAGAGGATCTTCTCCAAATGTATCACTGTTGTAACTCAGCTTTGTTCGGATGAAGTAGATGGAGGTAAATCTGGCACTCTGATGAGAGCCAGAAAACCAGAGTCTGTAAGTTTTAATAGATCTTCCAGACCGTTATATGCAATAACAGTTTTTCTTTTAAAATAAAGCTGAATGGTTGCATTAGAGATCAGATAGTGAAATTCAAAACACGCATAGGCACAAATGAAGGCAATTTGCTTTCCAAGGTCTTCAATGCTTTGTATTTAGAAGTTTGCAGTTACACATTTGTCTGTGATAACTATAAAACATTAGACTCCGTGAAGAAGTTCTTATTTTTCACTGCCTCCCTGTTGCTGGTATAGTGCCATGTGGTTGCACAAGGTCAAAGTCATGCAGTATAGATAAACAACAGGGAGATCTACTATCTTTAGGAGAGTCTATAAGTCATGACTAGTACATTTTTGTGCTCTCCATCTCTTCTATTGCTATGTGCAGAAAAAAATACTCTAAAGTAGAGCAGCATCTAGAACATCTTTTCATAGGAGTACACTGAATTATTAGTGTATATAGCATGCTGTGCCTCCAGCTGTCACAAGAAGAGACGTGGCTTATGTCAAAACGTCTGTGCACACTGCTGATCTGCATATACCGTGTTGGTTCTTTTGCATTGTTGGGACATACTCAAATTAGATTGACCCATCAGCTGATCTAGGGGAAGTTTGGCTGATACGGAGATGCCTTGAACCCAGAAGCTGCAACATCTTTTAACATCTCTCCTTACTGGTTACATTGCACTATTTTTACCAGTCCTGGGCTAGCAATTTACAGAATGGTTGTCTGGAATTTTGGAAATTCGGACTTCCTCTTTGGATTGTGAATTTCATTGTCAGTTCATACCCATGTTTCAGCAAAGTACAGCAGAAAGATGCTGAGATTGCAGTCAGAATGCTGAATGTCCTTCCTATTGACTTGTGTTGTAGTTTTCAATGTCTAAGCTTTCTGTGTATGAGAACAGACTTTAAAATTGGCTGAGATTAAGTTCTTCATATTCACAGAGCCATTGTTTGAGATTCTGAAATTGTGGTGGAGAGACATAGGGACAGGGACACACTTTTGTTGAGGGGAGTTGAGGTTAATGATCCAAATTTCATTGCCATCCAGGCGTTGTTTTGAGCAATGACTGTAGAATACATAATGTGTAAATGTCTCAGAAGATTATGTTGAACAGAGTTTAACTGATGAAAGCTGTGATCCATGATTAGATTCTTGTTTTTGAATAAGAAAAAGTGGCTACACCTGAAGCATTGCTTTTGGAGAGGAGTGGGGTGATGGCTGGCTATTTTATTCAATTTCTCCTGGTATCTGAGTACCAGCCACTGAAATAGAAGCCAAATGAAACATTAAGGACTCTGCAAGTTTGACTCACGATCCTAGCACTGCAGTGAAGTTTAAAGCTAATGACAAGAAAATACTGAGCCACTGGTTTAAAAAAAGAAGAAATATTTATCACATCCAGTAGTCTAAAGGCCTCATCTTTACTGTATTCAACCAGAAGCCTGAAGGACTGGATTATTTGATTTTCTCTGACATAAATCAGTTCTCAGTGTTGCTTTGGGCATATTGGTTGTGTGGCTTCAATTTCAGTGATTTGGAATCTATGGCAAAGAAAAGAGAAAATGTCTCCCAAGGTCTACACTAAAGCAAACTGCTGTATGCAAAGCAGAGCTAGATAGGGGACCAAATACAAGGTAGGTGTCATCAGCACTTCACAGGTAAAAGCTGCGACTGACTTTGATAGGAGTTTTCCGTGACTGAAGTTTCTCCTCTTAAAAAGGATAGCAAAAAGGCTGACCATGTGTTTCCATACTAGGCTTGTGGATGACACAGTGATTTTTAAGCAAGATATTTGTACCTGGAAGCAAAGCTGAGTTTCACTCCATGGCTATAAACTCTGGCAATTGCGCCCTTACGAGGGAGCGCTTCAGCACCTATTGTTAACTATGCATGGTAGGTCAGAATTTATTTGTTTTAGTATAGGTTGTGGAGGATAGTTTTGTATATCTTTGTAGGTTGCTAGGTTATACACAATCTTTTTACTAAACACATACAGCAAATAAAATCACCTAAGTGCTGCATAATGGATTGTGGGGTCAACTTCTTCCTCTTTCTTCATTTTATAGCTTATTTCACCCTCTGAGAAATGCGAACCAATTATGCAGGTGTAGTCTCCACCAAAAGTAAGAAAGATTGAATTTGCTATTTGTAGGACTATAAAGCAAATACAGAATTCAATAATGTGTATTTTCATTATCCTAATGGAAGATTTCAGTATGTTAAATGTGTTCAGATGTCCTTGGCAAAATTGGGGTCAGTCATGTGAAATGGAGACAAAACGTGTTTCATCATCTTGTGGTTATTTTACTACAAGGATTTCATTGTAAAGTGCAACAAGTAATTGCAACCACGTTTCTGATGCTGTTGACTGCTTTATCTAATGGAAATTATTTCTTTCTTGATTATTTAAAATGAACCTTTTACCATTGTCATGTAAAGAAGTTGTAGAGGTTTTTTTTGGAAAAATTACATTACAGCACCACTATTAACAACAACATCATCAAATTAAGAGTGTGCACTTCTCAAATGGATTTTATCTGAGCATCTAAAGGTGCTTTAAGAAAAAATTCACAATTAAACTTCTTGTATGTGGAAGGCAAGTGGAGGAGATGATTAGTATAAAACTAAGAACCTGTTATTCATGCTAGGCCTGATTCAAAACTGCAGAAGACAATAGTAAAACATTTGTTAGTGTAACTAGCTTTGGCTCAGGTATGCTGTCCCTAGGTCTGCCTAAGTCAGTGGAGTTGTTTGGGTTTCTTCCGTGGCTGTGGAATTAGGTTGTCAGCTGGATTCTTCTGCCTGGAGAGACCCAGTACAGTGGTCACCCTCTGCCTGAGCGCTTAGAGTGATGTACAGAACTTGTGGTGTTCTGTTTTTGAAGGAGATTCACTGCTGCAAGGTTTGTTTTGCAGGAATCGGACTGATTTCTCTGTGGAGCTCTGCAGGAGTTGGTGACCTGCTCTTTTAGTTCAGGACCTACATTTGAACTCAGTGCTATCATGCAGTAGACCAGGGATGAGGGTCCTCCTTCAATAACTATTACATCATCTTTTTTCATTGTTTTTTATGTCCCGAGAGACACCCGCTCTGTCATGCGTTTTCTTTCCCTCATTCATATATGGACGCTCACATACACACACTCATATATACACACACTTTCTGTGCTGATATTTTTAGGCTCCTAATAGAAGTGCAGGTACATTAAGTGCTTTAATTCATAACAAGATAGCCACAGAAAAATGGGGCAGTTTGTAAAACCTTAAAGGTAGTGGGAACCCAGAATTCTGCCTCATCTAAGATCGCAGTCTATCTGAGTTCATGTAGGATGTACCTTTGAGAGATTAGTTTTTTTCAGATGGTGTCAGAGTGACAAAATGAATTTTCACATAGCACTGGAATATGTTGTTTGCTGTCTGAGGTCTGGGCTGTCAGTTCCCTCTGTTTTTCATGATTCAAGATGTACTTTATAGCTACCAATTTGCAGATTTAGGATGCACTGTAAAAATCTTACTTACGGGCTATTTGCCTGGCAGCAAATATGCATTGCTGTGTGCTTCAATTCACTGCAAATCTAATGTTCAAGTATATCAGTTGAAAATTTCTCAGGTTGTCTTTGCTGGGCTTTTCTTTTGCAATCAATAAAACATACCTCACTGTTTTGCATTTCTCAGTTGGATGTATAAAAATACATATATTTTTTTATTCATCCCAGAAACATCAGAGACCAAATTCCAACACCCGTATGCTGCATCTCTGCAGATGGGGAATAACTGTTGGTCTAAGTAGGGTTATTCTAGATTTACACCTGTGGAGCTAAGTGGAGCTTCGCATGGAGGAAGGCCTGAAACATATGGCTGTACCAATTTTGTTTAGAGCAAGTTTGTAATGATTTCCACCATTTGATCTACTGTATTGTAGATTTTATGGGTCAGTGTGGATAAAAAAAATAAATAAAATAAACATCTGGTAATGTACAGCTTTGTTTGTGTAGATTTATAGAGCTGGGAAGGCATGGAGCCGGTGTGTGGCTGTGGATCCAATAAACAGATACTGTGGTTATTTCTGCTTTTGGGGGAAGAGTTGATCAACTGCAAACATCCCCACTGCTGAGTTTGCTCAGCAAGCTGCTCAAGAGACCCCAGCCAATAATTATGCTTTCCAGGCATTTGGTGTTTTATGAACTTGTTTCTGATTTCTCCCCATATGCAAATGTGGGGTTTCAGCCAGGCCAAGGCACTGGGAGCAAAGTGCTGATGTGACACTTTGTGCCAGGATTTAGTAAGGTCCCCTGAAGCACACAGTCAAGGGAGCTTTAGGGCTATTAAGCTGCTCAGCCACAGTGCTGTGATGTTTCTGCTTGCCTCTCTCACACCATTAATTTGCTACCAGTTGTGAATAGTTGTTTCCATGGGGCAGTGAAAATAAACGTATGGAACAGGGTGCCACAACATCTTTTTTGCCATTAGGCATGGATTTTTTTTTTCTAATTTTATTTTATTTTTGTTGCTTTCAAAGGAGACTCCCTTTATTATTATTATTATTATTATTATTATTATTATTATTATTATTATTATTATTTGCAACATGTTCACCAGACAAAATGATTATGTTAAGGCAGAGACATCACATCACTTACATTTCATAGCTCAGTGCAATTTTCATAAAGTGTGAGGCAACATCCAAAAAAACATGACTCAGAATTAGAGTTTCAGAAGATTATTATATAGACATTATTTCCCCCAGGTCACGGGCTTTAGTCAAATTTGGAAGAGAATGAAATTGCCAACAGTGAAAAGCAGACAGAAAGGTATGAGTTCATGAGCAGAGAAATAACATTTTCATTTGTTCCTTCCCCATGGGAAAGATTCAACATTCCGGTAAATGGAGATGGTTATAAGAAATGAATTTTTGTCAGCAGGGATGTGATTTTAAGGCTCACTTATCCATTGGCAATCTAGATTTCTAACCCCAGGAATCTAGGAAATTGCTACAGAATGTAGTCTTTATTATAAACAAGTTTTTTTTTTCTTTCTTTTCCTTTTTTTTTCCACCCTGTCTCTTTTAGTAGTTGAGATTTTTAAGGTGCAGGTCTATGCTTCTCTGAGCATTTCAAGGGGTCATATTGCCACAGAATTATTCTGTGTGGCTTGCTGTCCCTTTGAACTGTGTCTTCTGTGGTGCAGTGATCCCTCTCACCCAGAAATTCCTCTGATCATTGGAACAAGGATGTTTTTGAGAACTAAAAGCACCCCCAGCAATGTGTCGTTTGCAGTAGACTTTGCTCCCAAGGATCTAAGTACCATTCCTTGCTTTGTACTTTTTCTCCCTTACCCATTTTTAAGCTCTTCTATTCCCACAGGCAAGGAGAACCAAGTAGCAAAGAGTTTAAGGGGGTGGCTCTTGTATTTAGTGTGTACAAATAGCCAGGATTTGCAGGCTTTCCATGGCACAATCCCAGGCAGACTGCTTTGTAATTAAAGAATTTTCTTCCAAGAGAAATGTTCATTTTTTCCTTCATCTGACTCCTCTAACCTCACTGTGTGTTTAGATTCTGTGAGGATGTTCAAATGCTGTTACTGTGCCTTCTTGAGAGTAAAAGTGGTTTTATATAACCCTAAACCCTTCATTTGTGGTGATGCAGATTGGTTCTCTAACATTATCTTCTTTAAAAAAACAAATAACTTGAAAATATGTATATCTAAAACCTTCTTTCCCTAGTGTTTTCTTGTCCATTTTAATGTCTTTTCTTATGACCAAGACCTATTTGCCTTACTGTATTATTATCAAGAAATGTTATTGCCATTGCCTGCCAACATCTTACTCACCGCAAATCGCATTAGTTCTGTTAGCTTCATTATTACTGTGTCTAAACTGTAGTATAATGATTATGGAACATCATGATAGAGGCTGATTAATAAATAAGAATTGATTACTCTGACTTTGTCCATTGTATTAGGCCCAGGAGATTTATACTGTTGATGGCATTTTCTGAAAAACTGCAAATACTTGAGAAAGATAGAAAGAGGGGGATATAATTCCGTCTTACAAATGCACAAATTGCATTGCTTTGTCTCTACTAGCGTGTAAGGGCAATCAGAGCAGTAGCATTAAGAGCCTCTGAGTGGATCACTCACAGTGTTGCAGTATGGAACTCTTCTCCATTTGCTTTCCTTTCTCTTAAAATGCGGGTGTCTGTGGAGTGTTTTAATGGTGCTGGCTGGCATCAAAGAAAGGGATGTAGCTTTTCCTTCATGCAGACATACAACTTCTAGTAGTGTTTATTCAGAGATTGTATTTAAATGTGCCTTAAGGAATGAAAGAAATTAAGCTACGATACAGAAGTATTACAGCTGTACTAGTGCATCTGTGTTTCCTTCTGTTGACCTAGTTCTGGGAGCCTAAAAAACTCCACTCTTAGACTTCAGCCTGCTTATGTCGGTGTCCTGCTGCTCCTTTCCCTGCCTCATGCCCCTAATATCCACATCCCTTTCTAAAGGACACGCTGTCTTTTTAAGGGCCAGGACTGTGAAGAAATTAGGAATTGAACACAAGTTTGCAAGTTGCTTCTTGCTGGTTTATGTGCCTTTTGTGGAAACTGAGTGCGAGTGGTTAGGCCTGTAGGCTCTCTTGTGTGCTACATGAATGTAAGCGCTAACGTGGTCTAACGAGGGAGCTATTGTGAGATAGCCATGTTAGAGGTGTAGCAGAAAATGGTCTTACCTGTTAGTGACTGACTAATTCATCTGCATATGAGAAATACAAATGAGTTGGAAAAGATTGAATCTTATGTTTTAAGACAATTGTCATTAGTAATGGAGTTGGAGGTAGGTTTTCCTTTCTTACTCTGAATGATGCAATTTCATTGCCTGAATCAGGACTGTGGTTATTGCTCTGAGCAGTTGTGAGGGTGGGGCGAGATGGAGCAGGAATAGTAAAGTATGACCCTCACACCTTCCAGGATATTGCTGATCTCAAAGTAAAAAATGTAGCAAAGAGTGTAGTTCAACCGACTGCCTTGAAGTTATTTGTCCTCTTCTATCTTTGCAAAAAAAGCATAATTTTCTGCATGTACTTGGTTTAATTCTGGCTTATGTCTGTCCCATGAGTGGCTAAGTCTCACTGTAGCCAAGGCATTTTACAGTAGCAAGATTAATCCTTCTTAGGCTGTGAATTAGCTTTTTTCACCATCACTGTGGCCTTTATCACTGCCAAGGAGTCCGTCAGTGCATGAATAATACAGCTGAACCCTTTGAGAAATTTCAGGCAGCTTCCCATCACCAGTGTGAGGAGGGATTTGGCAGGTATTTGAAATCCATGCATTTGCTGTGAGAGGATTGGGTTGGGTTAGGCTGGCAGGCAGAGGAAGCACAGGTCTCAGGGTTGACCCAGTCGGACAGGGACCTCCCGTTGTTGCAGCCTTGCTGGCCTAAGGATGAGTTGCCGAAGGTGACAAGTCCTCAGAGGCTGCGTGCAGACATACGTACCTGTGGCTGGCGGCAGGGAGCATGCCCTCAGGTCAGGCCAGATGCTGCAGCAGAGACTGAATGCTCCAGTGGTAGGTAAATGGGAAGTGTCTTTGCTAGATGAGTATTTTTCTTAAAACTCATTTCCGAGAAACAGCATTAAATGGAGCTTTACCAGGTTTAGGGTTTTGTTGTGGTGTTTGGGGTTTTTTTTCCATAAGAAAGCACTCTGTTTGCCAGTGGACTCCTATGAAAGCATTGCCTGTGTTCCTGCAGTATTTATTGTAATTCCTAGAGCTGTCAATCAGGGCTCAGGCCTCCTTGTGCAGACGCAGGCTCACATTGCTTACAGTCTATGAGAAATATAATGATCTGCACCTAGTGAAGGGAAGCATTTAATGAAATCTCTTTCAGACATGGGAAACTAAGGTTTTTACTGCTTGTTGATAAAGTCGTTCTCTTCTTACTAAGTGTACTGTTGGGAATGGAACAGAAAGCTCTTGTGTCTGATTGTTTCTTTTGCTGGAGCTAATGTTTTGAATACATGTTTGGTTCTGGAATAAATGTGTTATGTTATAGTCTGGTTGTGCCTGGGCAAAGAAAACTTGTGCTACTAAAAGGCTCATGCTACTAAACAATTTTGAGAGTCATCACTTCAGGGGAATTGGAAATTATGAGTGAAAAATTCCTGGGAAATAACTCAGGTTTGCTACAACCCCACCTGACCCTCAGCAATTGTTGGACCAGTGATGTTTTAATGCAGGGCACTGCCCTCATGTACTTTGTTTTGCTGTGGTGCTCTGCTGCTTTGGCACATCCCGTTGAAGTGGATTAAACCCGCGGAGGAACCAGAGGGCCTCTTGCTTCCAGATCCAGCGTGACTGGTCACATTTAGAGGTTAGAAGCAGCCAATGCTTTTTCTGCTGTTTTGAGCATGCATGACTGGCTGGCAGTTCTAAAGCCACCAGGATCCAACTGTGAAACTGCCCTTGGAGATCAGTCTGAATGGAGGAGGAAAGAAATGGGAGATTTGCAGTTTATTAGTAGTAGAAGCCCTGAGGAGAAAACCAGTAGTTCTTTTCTTTTGTAGCTGATGCAAGGCTTCACCAACAAGAGCCCACCAGTCCCTCTAGGTGCTGGCAGCTGCCAACTTGTTTTTTCTTGCCTATACAAGAGAGGTAGCAATGCCATTCCTAATTGATGATCCGAGGGCTGGAGCACCTCTCCTGTGAAGACAAGCAGAAAGAGTTGGGGTTTTCAGCCTGGAGAAGAGAAGGCTCCGGGGAGACCTTAGAGCCCCTTCCAGTCCCTGAAGGGGCTCCAGGAAAGCTGGAGAGGAACTGGTTACAAGGGCAGGGAGTGACAGGCCAAGGGGAATGGCCTGAAGCTGAAGGAGGGGAGATGGAGATGAGATCTGAGGCAGAAATCCTTCCCTGTGAGGGTGCTGAGGCCCTGGCACAGGTTGCCCAGAGAAGCTGTGGCTGCCCCTGGCTCCCTGGCAGTGTTCAAGGCCAGGCTGGATGGGGCTTTGGGCAACCTGGGCTAGTGGAGGGTGTCCCTGCCCATGGCAGGGGGTGGCACTGGGTGGGCTGTGAGGTCCGTTACCACCCAACCATTCTGTGATTCTGTTATTATAATTTACCTTGTAATCTACTTTATCTGCACTTAGAGCTGGGACTCAGTTTGGCTTTATGAAGAAGATAATTCTGAAGTTTTGGGGCTTTGTATTTTGCATGCATATTTGTTTTTTCAACCCAGCAACTTTCTGAAGATTTTGTTTTTCACTAGCAGCATTTCTTACTGCAGTCATGACCATAGAGGGTTTCCTCCATCTGCAGATCTTCCAATGAATTTCTTCTCCGCTACCTTTCTTGCAGGAAACATGCAGATACTGGAAAAGAGAATGTCACCTTCTTCCCCCTGCCCAAGTATGGACTCATTAACCTTCAGTTAGTAGGGAAGGAATTCTGGCAATTGTTGCAGTGGTTCAATGTGAAGTCCTGTCAGCCTCTCTCCTACCTGCTTCTCCAGGAAAATATTTTGGAGGTGGACAAAAAAAGAGGCCAGGGGGTTTAACATACTGCAGATTTTTGTAATTTACTCCCCTTACAGAGCTGTAAGAAAAGATGAGGCCTGTCTTTCTTGACTCCTTTTACTTTGGCTGTAGTTCCACCTATTTCTTTCTGTCCTGTTCTGAGCAAGGGACACCACGTCCACCTTTGAGAGAAAGCGTTTGATAGAATTTTGTTGCAAGAAAAGACTGCACCATCTTCACCTTAACTTCCACTACCGTTTTTTTAGTTGCTCTTATGGTCTTGGTGAAAATACCAAACTGGCAGTCTTGGAGACGGAAGTCCTTTTAGTGTCCTCAGAGCAGTTCCAGCGTGGCAGTGGAAAGTGCTCTGTTCTGCTGCCCTGGCTTTCATTGGACCTGGAGGGACAGTCTCAAAGGGACTGTTGTGTCATGGTACATTCCCATTGTACCCTCAGTCTGTCTGTTGAGGCAACTAACCATCAGAGATATTTCTTGAATCTGGGAGAGAAGTTCTTGGGGGTTTTGAGAGTGCTTTCTGGTCTGTGGGTTTTTTTTATTGTTGGTTTTGGGGTTTGATTTTTTGCAGGGTATTGGTGTAAGGAATCTGTTTCTCTGTGAAGTAAGATCATGAGGGCACAGCACCGTCTCAGAAACCCACCGGTAACCTTTCCTCTCTTACGCACGCATACACACCACAAAACCTGCTAACCAGAGCTGGTTAGTGTTTTGGGATATATCTTCTTCTGAGCATCCAGCCTGAAATATCTTAAGTTATTTATCTGATGATAGGTTTTATTTCTGATAGTCAGGTTTTTTTCATAGCATCTCTGAAAAGAAACCTAAGATCTGGACCACCTAGAGCTGCTAGCCAACTCCAGCAACTTTTTGTAACCCTGGAATGAAAGACAGGAAAGTTGGTTGTAGGTGTCGTGTAACAGGAGAACATGCTCTGTATATGTTTCCTGCTCCAAAAGAAATAAGAGAAATTAGGCCAGTGGTTTGGTAAATTATATGAAAAATAGACCTTGCTTGCTAATGGAGTGTGAAGAAACTGATGTACTGAAGATGATCTATCATATTTCATATTTCTCTGAGGAGAAAAAATGATAAACTTGATGGCGTGTGATTTATTCATGTTTCTGAACATAAAGAAGAATCCTAAAGTCAACTGTCTGTTTCACACTCTGAGACCGATAGCAGGATTTACACTGGGATTTAGCAGTTGGGGTTTGTTATGAGTACTGCGGAGGAGAGAAGCATTGATTAATGATGGAGTTGGAAATGTCTACAGATGGGATAGTTATGCAGAAACTGCAGCCTTTTCCACATATCTGTTTTACTGCTTCACAAAACATGATGACAAATATGCTAAATTTGTTGGGGTTTGTTTTGGTGGTTTGTTGTGGTTTTGTTCTGGGGGTTTTTTTCCTCTTAACACTACTCCTTTCCTTTGCTAACATTCTCTTTGCACATTCAGAGTTTTGCCCTTCACTGCAATGGAAGCAGTCCAGTCCTGTTACTCAATTAGTTCGATTCACGCTTTATCTCTCTGGTGAACTGCTTTTTTGAGCAGGGTCGTCAAAACCTTATGTAATTTAGAAATTCAATTGACAGTTTCTTAGGACCAGAAGGGTTGCTTTTCTTTCTTCTGCTCCTGAAAGAGTGGATCTTCATCTGACTCCTGAGAGAGATCTCACTGGTTCAGAAAAGAGCACAACTTCTTTTGCTTTTTGGCCTCAGGACCAACTGCTGTGATACATGGTCTTGAGGAGGAAGTACATGAAAAAAAAGACCTTTGAAATCTAACATGTCCTGCAGTAGAAGAAAAGGGGGAAAAAAATGAAACCCAAACCACAGAGAGTAACATAGAAGGTAGGCCATACAGGAGGACGTGTGCTTTTTCAAGGATGAAGTGGGCTATCATACCTGGGGAAAAAATGTGTGCATGGAGGCTTTCGGCTTCTTCAGGTACCTTGCACTGTACTTGTATCCACAAATTTTGACCTTCAAAATATATATTAAATTGTAGTCACTATCTGAACAAGGACAGAGTTGTAGAAACAATAACATAGATGAAAGAAGGTTATAGAAGAGAAAGACCAAACCCAAACTGCAGTGATTTATGCATTGCAGTAAACTGCCTCCTAAGACGTGAGAGAAAGATAATAGATTTTTGACTAGACTTTCCTCAATTCATGAAGAGGTAGCATGGCAGAAATTGCAAAGGTGCTTGAGAGATGAGATGACAAGCAGACGTTCAAAATTGTACTCTTTGCGTGTTGACATAATGGCAAGATATAGTTAGGTGAGTAGTTGGAGTGGGGCATAATAGTACTGTATTTTGAAGGTTATGAGAAGTGGGAGAAAACGAAACCAAGTGGTAACGCTGCATGTGTATTTTTCAGTGCCTGAAGCCCTTTTCTGAGTGTATTTGAAAAGGGCAGGTTCACAGATGTTAGGGCCAGAGGGCAAGCAGTGGGCTACAAAACCTTTCACCTTTTGGGTCGCTAGTTCAAAATTACCCTGCTTCATCTAAAAGTCATTGCCATCTGTTGGGTGGCTGCAGGCCAACATGGAATAAATGAATGGCATCAATCCGAGCACAGACAGTAGCAAAGGTATTATCACACATTAGGACCTCTTCTGATGGCCTTGAGGTTAAAGGGGGTAAATGACCCACCCCAAAAGAAGGCTCAGTAGCTGAGCAGCGAGTGCACGGGATGCTGCAGCATTGTACTTGTTTTGTACATAAAAGGAGCAGTTTGGTGTCTAGGCACATCCTTGTAACACACTTCCCCAGCATTATGTTATGATACGTTTTAATATGGATGCATATTAAAAAATAAATATTATTTAAAATTAGGAAGACCAAGGAGAAAACAATGCTTAGGGCACACAGAGTAAAATGTGT
Organism: Grus americana; assembly: GCF_028858705.1. NCBI lineage: Eukaryota > Metazoa > Chordata > Aves > Gruiformes > Gruidae > Grus > Grus americana. The sequence continues at coordinate 2,137,543 of NC_072870.1, read as the reverse complement.
AAGCGTGCATATGTCTTTCACGTGCAGCGTGCTTACAGGTATGTTAAGCAAGTAGATCTATTCATTCACATTTTCTGATCAGAGCTTTTTGCAGTGGGGCACTCGCTAAAGAGACCTTGTCTATATAAGCACTCCTAAATGACAGCTGGAAGACATGCAGCATGAGTTCATTTGTTTATTCTTATCTGGTAGCCTCTGAACAAACTGATGAACAGTTTGATTTGACAAGGTCGTACGGAGGATTTGTGAGGATTAACCTATATGTGGCATTTACTGAGAGATCAGACAGGTCATGAAGATTGGCATTAGGGAGTCTAAGAAGATCCTTTTCCCCTCCCCTCTCCCCTGAAAGCCTCAATCCAATTACTGTCTTATTTTTGACTGAATAAAAGCGAAATGAGCGTGTACCATCCTCCACGTAAGAAGTGGATGGCACTGTGACTTAAAAAGAATATCAGGGTAGGGCTGTCTAATGATCTGCCTTTCTGGACTGCTTACCTGATGTTATTAGATTATTCACACTGTTGCTGTAGTCATGGCTGTTAATGGCCTTTTCGATTTCTACCACGATGTCTCCTCTTGGGAAGGGAGAAAAAGTTACCTTTGTGTATTGAATGAAGCATTGACATAACGGATATTGTTATTTACCCTTGCGTGTTCAGAGATAACAGTGGAGTTTGAGGAAATGCCTTTGGAAGTTGTTATAAAAACACACTGGCTAATATTATAAAACACATCTTTCCTTCCGGGCAAATCAGCATCTCTTTGTGTGCAGAGTGCATAGCTAAACCTCTCAGTGACGCTCGCTTTTTTCGTTACCTTTGCTAACACATGTCTGAAGGAAGGAGCATGCTTTCTTTATCTGCTTGTTCCCAAATATCCAATATCCAGACTATAAAGCAGTGTTAAATAGCCATCTATTTTGTGTCGTCAGTTCTTTTTCTGTCAGGACGTTTGCTATTTACTGTTTTTTCTTCCTGCTTGCAAGATCGCTGGAATGTCTTTTGCTGAATTATGTTTAGTACAGCCTATTTATATTTCAGTAGCACTACAAACACTGACTGCTTTATTGTGTAAGGTGCTTTATATCTCCTCAGCTAGAGCGAGATGTTCCTCTGAAGAACTTCACAATCTCTCGGATGCAGCCAGGAAAAGGATACGTTGCTTTTGTACCTGCAGAGAGGCACCAAGGGGGTGGAGATACATGAGATGACGTAACTCAGTGCACGTAAGGAGCTATGACACACCAGGGCATGGAAAACAAATTTTCAGTCCCTTAAAAAAACCAAACCAAAACCAAACAAATAAACAAAAGAAACCCCCAAACCCTGCACTGTCATTGAAGAAAGTCTGAGTACAACACTTATTAAATCTCTACCTATGCCTTCCCATACTGTGGAAAGGGTCACCTGGAAGCACGTTTCTTCCTGATTTGTGATGCTGTGTCACTGCTTGAATGGTGATTTACTTCAAAAGACAGTCTGGGGTGGTGGTCTGTACTGGTGGGGGCATGTGTAGAAGGGGACAGTGCTTCCTGAGGTTTTGGGTCTGACTCATGAAAGCCTCATGGTTAGTGGTAGGATTAGTAAGAAGAGGTGTAGCTGCAGGAGGATGGATGGATGGATTTATTGAGGTATGCTTAAGCTCTGAGTACCAAACTGGGATTCTTGAGCACTGTAAATGGTATTATCACTGATGGGGGGTTATTTATTTATTGTTTAATCAAAACTAATGAAAAGTAATTTTGAAGAGTAGGAAGCCGTTCATTAGGACACTGAGAAGGAAATGACTACATAAACTGGGCCGTGAGACATCATCTAAACCCAGATGATTGCTTTATTGATACTGTGACTGAAGAAGCCAGTTCCAAACTTGCATTTGCTTTACAGCACTCCTGGCTCGGGGCTCTGGAGTCCAGACCAGTGAATGCTGCTGGGGTGAAGGACAGGGTCCCCTTGGTCAGTTCGAGTCTGCCTGGATGTTCCTGATCAGCTTTGGGAGCCCCGATTTACCTTTTTCATCTCCTCTTTGCCATGTATCACAGGGTCAGAGCTAGAAAAACAGCAGCAGCCATCTCTGCCTACAAAGGAGAGTTTGGGTTGTGTGACGTCGCGGTGTGTCCCATAAGAAGTTGCAAGGTTATGCCAGAAGAAACCAGATTTTGGTTAAATTACTTTGCCTTTTTTGCTTTCTCAAAATGAAATCTGACAGGTTTTAGCTTGTTTCCAGAGAGCTGCCACACAGTTAGATTTTAGTGTTTGCTGGCCCAGCTCACGTGGTGTGTGTTGGAGCTGCATATTCCAATTAACTTTTTATGATCCTGCACGAGGGGGAGATAAGTTAATCTGAACCAAATGTGCGGTTAGCACCATGATACCTGCTGCTTCTCTCAGGGAATCTAGATAACAATGCTTTTGCTTCCATAGGAAGGAAAGAGTAATTTCAACTCAAGGCTATATAGGAGAAACATTGAATTGGATAGTTTAAGACAGTTTCCAGTCTAAAAGAAAGGCAGAGCGGATACATGACCCCCAAAAAATCCTGTAAGGTTTCTGAAATGTATTCAGAAAATTTATTAAAACCATACAGCAGGCTGTTTGAACAAATCAAGTTTTTCCCCAAGAGCTTTCTTCACCTCAAGTTTCAACCCTCAGACTTCAGCGCTTGCTCAGAGCCTGTCTGGGTGTACAGTGCTCCTTTGTGTAAGACTGCGTCAGACACATTCTCCAGAAAGGATTGGGCAGTCTGACGTGGACTGGGGTATGAACTGGAGCATCCCCAACATGACTGATGGTTGAATTCTCTGTGACGAGTGTTTAATGCGCTGAAAATACTGACCGTATCCTTAGCGTTGTGTTGATTACTCCTGAAGATAAATGAATGCCTAGTGAAATGTTTATTTTGTACCTAATAAAAATCACAAGGAGAAAAATGTTGCTGTTTCCCACTTGGCACCTAGTTCCTGCTCTCACTCACCTGTCTGCTCTTTCTTGTGTCATCTTTTTATAAAAGTCAAAGATACAGTAATAAATGGTGATCGGTCTTAAATCAAATTAGCAGAACTGCTAGGTAATGCACCGTAATTTTCATTGAGTGAGGAAGCAGGTTTGAAAGAGTGGCATGAGATGAAATAGGAAGCAAATTACCTTCTGCTTTCTTAAGGATGCTGTGAAAACCAATATTGAAATGCCTGTTTATTCTCAGTCCCTACCCCCCACCCTGTGACAGCTGTTCTTAACTCTTCTAAAAAGTCATAACCATCTTCTTTATGATCTATTCCTTTCTATAACATTTATGTTGCAGGGAAAGTTGTCTAGTTGTTTTAGTGATGCCTGGCTTCTCTTCTTGGCTCTGCTATTGTCTTTGGCCCTGATTCAGCAAAGCACTTAAGCACATGATTATCTTTACTTTTATGGGATGGTACATGTGTTTACAGCTAAGCATGTGCTTAAGTGCTTTGCTGAATCAGAGATTTTGTCTGTAACCTTGGATTTATGTCTCAACCTACTCACAAGTAAAATGAGCTTAATAGTTACCTCCACTGATACTATGAAATGCAAGTAAAATACAGAATGGCTTGAGTTTCTTTCACAAACAGTAAACCCCATATTTACAATATATTAGATACTGTTTTGTTCCATTGTAAACGAGTCTGTAGTAGGTCTCTCTAGCTGGAAATGTCTACTTTCTGACATTATCAGTAATCCATTACATTTATTGTTCCCTATAGGTTTGTTCTTGTCTTCACTGTTTATTTGTCAAAACAGCCCTCCTTCAACTTTGGTTGTGCCTTTAGACACGTAGGTATATATAACTCTGTTTTCAAAGTCTGGGCTTAGAATTACAACTCCTTTGAAATAAATTAGGGTTGTGCATCTAAATCTCATTGGCAGCTTTGAAAATAGCACCCTCTGGATTTCTAATAATCTAATAATCTGCTGGGATTGGATTGTAGTGCTTTGACTGATGTGGCAGGAGTAGTGATTTCTAAATACTCACAAAAAAAAAAAAAAAAACAACCCCAAAACAAAAAAACCCAAAACCAAACCAAAACAAAACCCCAAACCAGTTTTCTTCTTTGGTTGATTTCCAGCATGTTTAGGAGGTGCCTGAGCATTGTTCGTACCACAAGAACAATCAAAGCAATATTCTTTTGTTACTAGCATTTTCCATTGCTTTTGAGGACAGCATATTCTTTGCCTTATTGTACCTTTTTTTCCCACTTAGGCATAATAACACAGAAATGCTATATTGCATTTTATGTAATACCTGTGTACAATAATGTGACCCACTGCTTCACTGATGATACAGAACTCCTAATAAAATACAGAGATTTTACTTGTATATCATGTTAGCACTTCCCATATCTCACTGTGGGACTATGTCATTCGGAACGTCTCACAAAATACAAGGTCTTTTTCTATCACATCCTTAAAGCTGTGTGTACAAGAAGGTTGTATTACCTTTTATTATTATTTTCTACTCCGTATTCTTAGACAGACTTTGCTGCCAAGAGCGCATGCAACTTTTAGTATTTTGTAATACTTTTTAAAACCTATTAAAATCATAGTTCCCTTTGAGCAAGAGTATAAGTCTACTTCCATTTGCAAAGCCGTAGAATAAAATTTCCCATCTTGTTCCACATCCAGGATGTAGAGTCAGGTTTTGCATTACTGCTTTTAGGAGAAATAGTAATTCTAGCATGGAGCTTATGATCTTCATACACTGTCATTTGCATTTAGGCTTTGCAAATGTTTAGGTTTTTATATATTGCTTTAAGGATGAAAATAAGTAATTAAATTCTCTCTCTTGACTAGATCGTAGGTGAAGTGTTTGGAATGGCAGTTTGGAATGTTCCCTAGAGATAATAAACTTCGTACCAACTGACAGTCTTAATCAAGTAGATTTTACAATATAGAGAGGGTTCTTTAGGAAATTTTTTTTACAAAATAAATAACAGCGCTGAGAAATCATTCAAACAATGGTGAATCTTTTAAGAGAAAGATATTCTGTGAAAATTTTGAGTGTTTTGGATGTTTCAAAAAATACAGTTTTAAATACTGAAAATGTACAGATTGCAAAAGAGCTGCTAGGTTGAAAGTTAGTGTTTCAGGGAAATTTGGCACTAATAACAGGCACAAGGACTGTTGTTACACTGGAATAGCCAGGCTCAGCACTTCAATCTGCCTTGGGGACTTAAACCCTCACTTCAATAAAGTTAAATTATTGTACAATAAATAGAGATAAGAAATGAGCATGCTTAATGCAGAGCTGCAATACTAGCTCTCTGTTGTCTATCAAGAGAACTAAGATTAATTGAACAATACTCTAAAAATAAACTCCCTGGATCCATTGTTTGGATTTCAATAAACAGAGAAAGCAGGAGAAGGAATTGAGATGTTCTGCATCAGTATCAAGCAGGTTTGAATCCTCAGTTCATTCTCAACATGAATTTCCCATGTTTTCTAAGCACCAGAACACTTAGCACAGGATTCAGCGTGGCCAACTTCACCCCTCTGAGTGTGTGATTTCCTGCATGATTTTCTGATCATTTTGCCAACAACAGAGCTGCATATACTAGGTGAGGTGAGTGTCACTCTTAGGGTATTAAGCTGATGCGCTGGTTACTCTGCATGGGTTTAAACGCTGAAGCTTAAAAGCATTAAGTTTGGAGAGGACTAAGTGTATGCGGTATGTTACAATATTAGAAAGCACTCAAGGGGCACAAGAAAAAACTTGCATGTGTCATTTGCATGTGAGATACATACGTATCTCGTGTAATTGATATCATAGAAAAAAAAGACTTTTTTCCTGTTAAACTGAAATTTCTAAAAGCTAAGTCAGTATAGCCTTTGTAATTGGTTGCAGGGCTTCTGAAGAAAATTCAGGCTAACAGAATAATACTGAAGTTTCAGGAGCTTTTGATCTTCCCTCCAGTAATTACCAAGAATGGCAGTTATGCAGAGGTAGAGGTCAGCACAAGGCATCTTTCAGATGTGACAGCTGAAACAAGTGACATCTGTCAGATGATGGGTTGAACTGGACTGTCTGATGGCTTTTGGTCATTAGAGGTTTAGTAACCAGTAGTTAGCTACTTGGTCCTGGCTGAATTTCACTTGGATTTCCCAGTACTTCCAGTTCCATATGCTAGTCTTTAGCTGCTGCCCATAACATTGGGGACCCTTTGTCAAGCACTTGGGAGTCCTGCTTGCCCTCTTGCTATGCATGTAGATGATTCCTGAGCAATGTGAAGGTGATTCCTGATCTGTAGAATGCTGATGGAGAAAGGGCAGGGCTATATTCAGGTTACGGCTTGGTTGTAAAAAGGCTTGTAGGAAGTTACTTCAGATTAATTAGAAGTGTGAATTTAAAGTGGACTGGCAAAACCACATTAAACTCTTTGGTAGACTCTTACTCAAGTTTAAAATAGTGTTAATTCAGTAGCGTTTATGTCCTAAAATGTTTTCAAGTTAGTCAGATGTTCTCTTGCAGTGAAGTTGGGATCATGTAAGAAATGACCTATGCCCAGCTGGCAGTTGCCAGCTATGAAGCCATTCAAAGTTTTGCAGGTCCTAGAGCAAACTCTTTCTGCCCCATCGTCACGTCTTGTCTCTCCCTATGCTGATACTTCCAGTGATGCTGCAGTCTAGGAACTTGCAGAACCAGAGGACAGTGATTTCCTAATTTCTCTACACCTTTCATTTTTTTGACAGGCCCCAGAAGAACTGTCTTGCCTGCCCCTCCCGCTCTTGGCCCTATTCACCCTATTGCTGAATTGCAAGATTTGACAGCACAAGGGCTTCTAGCCTCTTTCTGTGTGAAGTGAAACAAGTTACCTTAAACTGCTGCTGAAGGTGATTAATGCTGATCTGTTTTATTTCCCCCTGGAACAGGCCAGTTGAAGCAGTTGCATCAAATTGGTTACTGCGCTTCAGCTGCAAGAGTGAATAAGTTCTTACACTGCTTGAATTACACCCTAAGAACATATCTAACCAAAGGAAGGTTTCTGTTCTTAATAATTGTGTCTGTGCAGAGGTTTACTACCACTGTTCAATTAGCACACTTTACAAGTTTATTCAGATTAGCTTCCACATTTGTAAGTGTGAACAGCAAGCCCGTAATGATATTTGGCTGTGCAATTCAGCGGCTATTTTCTTAAAGCCAGTTCTTAGGTAATTGATATGGTTGCACTTTCACTCATCAGTAAGCATTCAGCTACAAGGATCAAGTAAGAATACATTTCTTTGTGCTTTCTAAAGTAAAAGAGAATTTTACACCTTTTTGAGTGTCATTCAGCTGTGTGTTATAGCTTTCTGGTGATGTCAGCTAGAACTAATTTTAATCTTACCAAGCCTGCCAGAAGGTGAGTATTTTGACATAGGAGTTCTCAGGAGCCTAAAGAAATTAGGTTCTTTTTAAAGACCTGGTTTCTTCTTATGTGCACCTGTCTGCTTTGAGAATATTTTTAAGTGCCTCAATTTGTTTATCAAATGCATGGCATTGTCCAGTTAAACATTACTCAAAACAGTCCATGTAAGAGTATCTAAATCTATAATAAATGTTATGATTTTAGTTGAGAGAGATGTTAAAGAGGAGCTGAAGTGAAGAAGTTGGGGTATTAAGACCTGTCACAGCCAGGTAGCTAGGACGTAAATGTCAGCAAGTCCTGATCAGTCATGTAGCGGAGGGTGACAGAGTTAGTGCAGGAGCTTAAAAGAAGCATAAAACAAAACTCCCATTAAACTTACTTCAGTAGTCTTTCACTATTTACCTTCATGTTTATTATTTCATAAGACTTTCCCCTGCCATTCCTTAGAGAATATTATTAAATATAATGAATTCAGTTAGTTACAGGCCCCATATCCAGGCTTAGCCTTAGAAGCTCCAGCTTCCCTTTGATCTTCGACATACCAAAATGTGTGATTATGCTATAAAAAGATAATAGAGAGAACATCAAAGGAAAGTTGAAAAATGCCAATGTGGCTTAGTAACATAACAGCTTAAGAATAGCAGCATAACATGAAGACAACCCTAGTTATGTCTTAATGCATTTTAATATGTACTCTGCAAAAACACTGTAGCACTAGTGTCTGCAAAATAGGGAAGGTCTTCCTTCTCCAGGAAATCTTTTCAAATAGAGGATATATTTGCAAGTTACATATTACAGTCATGATAAGTTGGGTGGAAGAAATTAGGTTCATCTGGGTGATCACTCTGGAGACTTTCCCGCTTCATCCCTGAGCTCCTGTCATTTTACCTACCAGAGTTAGTCAGGGTTTTAACCTTTGAAGACAACAATAACTGTCTCCCGTGGGAACATCAAAGCCAGTTTTGGCCAAAAAGGTGATTTAGGTGTACTTACTGTACCTCAAGCTAAATGTCAAATGTGATTAAATGTTACTGTCTTGTCTTGCTTTAAGTAACAAAGCTCAGGAACTCAGGAGTGACTGCGAGTTCTTAGATGTCTCCGTTTTGGTTGTCTCTCGGCCTGTACGTAGCACTGTCACTCTTGGACCTCACAGCTTATCTTCCACAGGCAGATGGACCATGTTTGGGGTAGGTGGGATGCAGGCAGAAGGGAGTGTTTTGTTAGGTCCTCTACAGAAGAACCTTTTAAAAAAAAACCAAACAGCATAGCGTGTGCGGTCTTCAACATATCTACAGCACTCTATTTACTTATAATAGTATCCATCTTTCATCCAGGGGTTTTACCTGCACTTCACTGGTTATTCAGAGAAGCCCAGTGATGGGTGTCCTTGAGCGTTAGTCCTATGTTAAAATGCAAAATGTGAAAGACAAAAGGATAAAAGTGATGTTACCAGGGCCTTGCAGAAGGAGAGAAGCACTAACTACTTCTCTGGGGCCACTGAGTGTACAAGTATTTGCTTCTTCCAGAATCCTTGTTGATCACACGGTTGTTTAATGTGTGGACTCTTGGGCATTCGTAGAGTATCCCATGTGTCTTGAAGAGATTTTCTGATGGGATTAATGATACAGAGCATCCCTATTTTAAGAAAAATGCCCAAAATATCAAATTTAAGACTGAAGGTTTCTGGTTTGTAACAAATGCTTGGCCTTTAAAAATTAAGTTTGTTTGTAGCTTTTGAAAATCTCAACATTTACTTATAAGACCACACCTAGAAATGATACAATTCTGCCAGTTTTACCAGGCTGAGGTAACTACGAGATTCAACTTTCAGTAACGTGTTTCCTGTCATCATGACTAGTGTTCAGAAATTTGGTGTATGGAGGAGTGAGCTAACATACTTAAAGTCTATGATGGCATTAAGCAAATATTTTTTCAAGTTGGGCACAATTATGTGGTTTTTATGTATGCAGTAGGTAAAAACCTTAATAACCAAGGTGTTTCACCTTGGGGATCAGGGAATTTATTTGGAATAAACCTGTGTTCATATTCACTGCTTGTTTCTGTGGATGTGCATTGGATTTTGTTAAGAACTAACCATGTATATTTTTCTTATAAGGGTGGTAAACCTGTTCTTCTTTTCTAACAGTCTTTTGAAAGTCTTTTGAAGGACAGTGGAAAGCTATCCTATACAGATACAAGAAAGTTAAAATTAGTTGCCTGAAGTTTTTTTGTTTGGTTTTGAATGCTTTTTTAGACACAAAACCTTTCCAAAAAACCAAAATAGACTGAACAGGGCCAGAAAATTATCTACTGAGGTCCTTTGCTTTAGTCAGCAAAAAGAGGAGAGGACACAGCCAACCTAGTTGCCCTTTAGCCCCTTCTCCCCCTTTTATGCTGCCTCCAGTAGTGAGGAGATGGGCCCCATTTCCTACCCCATTCTTCCTCACTAGTAATTCTCTAAGATCTGAAGAAACATAAGGCCCCACTGCATTCAGTGCTGTTCAGGGAAGAGAATTACCGTACCCAGGCAGCTTACAAGCTAAATAAATGTGATATTCCATTTTTTATGACAGGGAAACACCCACCAGCTAAGGTGTCTGGGGTACTGAGTTCTGTGATACTGCCTGTTACCTCCAGCTCAACACAGTCTGTCTCAGGTGAATTTTGTCTTTCACTGAGGAGTAAAACATAGGAAATAGATGTTCTACGTTGAATTAGTGAATTAATGGTTTAGTTTTCTTTATTGTTTCAATTAGAATTTTTACATTTCCAGAACCTTGTTTATTTGCTCAAATGTGGTATTGTGGTAGCTCTCACGAGATATAGTCCTGATGATTTTGAGTATTTTGGCTTTTATATAGGAAATGGGGAAATGCATTTCACTTCCTCTTCACAACAGATAATCAAGCTAGAAATTTTAGTGGATAATCAGATGGGCAGTGACCCAGGATGGGTTTTCTACTTGTCATAAAAAAGTGAAATTTTTACTTCCATATGCTTATTTATAATTTTAAAAAATCAGCAAATAATTTAATGGACAAAATATACCTTAAACCATCACTATAGTTCAAGCATGACCATAAAAATATTCCTTACTTTCTTCTAAAATGTTGGATCTTGTCCTCTGCTGTTGCAGTGTAACAGAGCATAGAGGCAGCTGTCAGGCAGCAGCAAGCGATGAGTGAGATCCTCAAAGTCACTGAAGTTTCTGTCCTTGCTTTTGGTTGGAGCAGGGGCTACCTCGACAAGTCCTGCTAGCACAGTGACCCTGAAAGCTGCCGGGCAGAGGAGGATCAGGGTTTTGCCTTTCATTTTCCCTCAAACATCCAGTTTTCAGAGAGATTCATACTTGGCAGCTGATTTTGCAAAAATCAAAGCCCTTCCTAACAGGGCTGTCTGTGCCTTTTTAGCCTTTTGTGCCCATACATCCCTGCCACCTCCTCTGAGGCAGCCCTGAAATGCAGTTAGTTTTTGTTTTTGCAGTTCTAGTCTGCTGCTTTAATGAAATGTAGAATCACAAAATAATTCAGGTTGAAGGGACCTCAGGTGGTCTCTAGTCCAACCTGCTCCTCCGTCAGGGCTGGCTGTGAGATCAGACTAGGTTTCTCAGGGCTTCATAATCATGGATTCCCTCCATCCCCTGCCTGCACCGCTGTTCATACAGGCCAGGATGTAGTTATCTTCTCTGGCCCACGTCTGGTCAGCTCGTGTACCCCAGGGTCACTGCTGCAGAGCTGTCCCCAGCCTTCAGCCTTGCAAAGCATTATTCCTTCCCTGTGAAGGCATATGAAGGTCTTGTTCCTCACCTAACCATTTTACGTTCCAGATAACTTCAGAGTAGTTTTTTAGAAGAGTAAAAAAAAAAAAAAAAAGATTATGTTTTGCTTTCTGTGAATGACTGCGTTAAAGACCTTCCACTGCATCCTGCCTCAGAACAAGGTGTTACCTTCCTTCCAGCGGCAAATGAAAAAGGCAGCTCAGATTCAGCACTGCCTGGACTCCTTAGTGAGCAGTACTCTGTCCCTAAGAACTGGTCAGGACCTTTTAAATATGATAGTAATATTCCCCTCCACCTTCCCCTTAAAATTCTCTATATTTTGAACCTCAAAATTTGCAAACATTGGCACTTTTAGTATTTTGATTCATGTATTTCTTCCAAGATGGTGTGTTGAGGCAGTATATAACTGGACTTTGGCTGGCTGAGACAGTCACTGAAAGTGAGAAAGTAAAGAAAAATGAAAGCAATGGGATTTAGAAGAAAAGGGAAGTAGAAGATCATGTTTCAATGAACAATTCACATCATTCTCTTTTCTGAAGTTGCGGTTTTCTTTCTGTTGCTGGAGACCTGGCCTGTTGCACATGAATACAAACAATAGGTTGAAAGAAAAGTAAAAATAGACCAGATTATATTACCATCACCGACATCTTAAGAGAAAGCATTTTTTGTTAAGCCTTATACCTAAGAGCATCTAATAGCATTCATGGCAGTATGCACTAGCTATGAGACTATGTTTTCTCTTTCTCTCTGTCTTGTTTTTAAGAAATGAGAAATGTGAAGCTGGGAGGAGACCTCAGAGATGCTGCAGATGAGGTTGTTGTGGCTTTAAGACCTGCAGTCAGTAGGTGGTAGTGAAGATACAGCAATGGGAGATGGGCAGGCAGTCTCCTAATGCCTCCTCAGCCACTTTGATTTTATGTGGAGGATGGGCAAGGGGAGTGGGAAGAGCTGTGGTCTATTTGGGGAAAAAAATATCACAGCCTATTAGTTAGAAGCAATGAAATGGAGACAACATCAGGGACTCCATTAAGTGCAGTGTGTTTAGGCAGACAGAGTCCCCAGGTGAGGAGTGCTATTCTAGAGGATTGTGTACTGCAAAATAATTGGACTTGGGAAATCAACTGGGCTTCAGTGGCCTCGTGTAGCCTGATACCAGGGAAGGAGTAAGGGGGAAAACGTTTCCTTTTTCTTCCTGTTTTTTTTTTTCCTTCCAGTCTAAAGGCTGCAATGAATACAAAGAGGAAACGTCATGCTAGATAGATTTACTGTCAATAGTCATTTGAATAATACAAACAATGGCTATAATTAAATTTCATTTTGGCAGGGGAGTATTCGGAGCATGCCATCATAACACTAGCTTGTACTATATTATTCTGTTGGCATCCTGGACTTTTCCTGTTGCATTCACTGAATAGAAATGATCCAGAATTCAATCAGAAAAGACTGAATCTGCAGGGATGCGTGTTAATGCATTGATATGTCTAGAATCAGATTCTTAAATAAAACATTCCTGCTTATTTATTTATTTATTTATTAAAGAAGATAAATTAGAAATGGCAGAACAAGTTGAACTAGAGCAACTTTCTGCACCCAGAGCAATTGTTAGATAAAATTATATTGACATTGTTACTGAACGGCTCCAGTGCATACATGAATCAGAAGTAACGGCTGCATCATTTCTTTCAGATGAGCAAAGTCCCTGTTTAATATGGTGAAAGTTGTACCAGACTGAGCCTCAGCACTCCCATCAATGTGTGTGGGAAGAGTGCCGGGTATTCCCATTGTCTCCAAGTAACACCTTGATGAAACAGTGATATTTATAAAATGCAACATTGCTAAAATGCAAGTTTTGTCTTGTCTAATGTGTGTTAAGAAATGTTGTGAGGCATCAGCATTATTCAGTAAGTGTAAACCATAAGAAATTACATGTTGGGTCTGGCTCTCATTGATGCTGAGTGTGAATGAGAATCAACCTCCAGTGCTTGCGGATCTGTAGATGTGTGGGAGCCCATCACTCACAGTGTTAACAATTGCAAAGGTGAAAAGAAAAATAGATTTGTTGTAACAATGCCTAAACCCCTCAATACTCTTACTAAACATTTTCTCTGCTCTGCTCTTGATAGCTGCAGAACCTCAGGTATTAATTTGGTCAGTGTAGGCAAGACTTCAGAAAATAATGCATTATTGAGTTAAAAGGCACAATGTAAGATGCTATTGGATTAAGAATGTGTATGCTGTAGTGTAAGTTAATGGAACAGTAATAGTGAGAAGTGACCTTCTTCCCCTCCAGAAATGGAAAAAAAGCAACACTTAGCAGTAGAAAATAAGATGTGAACCTCTGAGAGTAAGGTCAGTGCAACTCCCAGCATATGTGGCCTTGCAGTAATAAAATGCTGGCTGTGGCAAACTAGTCCATCACTCGTTACTATTAGTGTATAAACAGGATCGTATTATATTGCCCAATTCCTCTAATAATAGCTAAATACTTTACATGTCTCTTCCTTAAAATATCAGTTGCAAATTAAGAAAACACTTGTACAGAATAAAAAAAGGAAGATATGATCTTATTCAGCAGATCAGAAAAGAAAAAATCTTCCTTTTTCCTCTTAGATGAAGCCATTTATGTGGCATTCCTCTTTACTCCTGTCTGCTCCACCAAGAATGAGAACAAAACCCCCAACCCAAAGAAAACAAAAAACAAACAAACAAAAACCCTGCAAAATTTCAGAAAAACAAATTCAAGATTGCATTTCCTAGGTGTGGGATTTTTTTAGGCCAGCTAAAAGACAGCAGTAATTAGTGTATGCATTTCCTCATTAAAATATCATTAGTGAAGGCTTTGTTCCTTCAAGATGTTGCAAACAAGGTTTATTGCGTTGTGTTATGTTGTTGTAGTCTACCAGTAGCCAGATGTTATATATGAATTTAAAGATGCATAAGCAGAGTTGTCTGCACACAGTCTGGCCTTTATTGTAGCATCAAACAAGTTGTCATTCAGATTATCGGGTATGTTTAGATAGTGTTGATCACTGACAAGTGGACACTTGGCTATAGCTGGTCTTTGAAAACACTATCATTACTCTAAATAAATTAGTACTTCCATACTCAACTGAGAGGTATTACAAGCAATCGCATTTGGCTAGTTGCTTACTGCATAGTGGATTTGACTTCATAATGTGTATTTAAACACCAATTTTTGCAAAGTTACCGAAGATCCATGTTTTCGCGATTATTAAAGAAAATAAATCAAACTTTGAGGAACCGTTACATCACTTATCTGTGATAACCAAACTATTTTAGATTTTCTGTGTGGATAACGTTCTCAGTGCAAATTACCGTTGCTTTATTTACAGTTTGTCTTGCCAGAGTACCTACCCCATATTGTTCAATGTACACTTAATGGGCGTGCTTTTCTGTAATAACGATCAGTTGGAGTCACATTTTACACTGTGATATCAGTATCTGAAAAGGTATTTTAAAAGAGTAAAAATAGCATCTTGGATTTGGAGGGTTGAAAATGCATTGGCAACAATTTCATTTTGAAAGATTCCTCAGCTCTCTAAAATATCAACATGGTGGAGGACGTTGCTTAAAAAAATAATCCATCTCAGAGCCACGGTGTGTATGTTTGGCTGTAGGGGGAAGGCAGTCCTCAGGCATGCAGACACAGCAACGATATGTTTTTCTGTACTTAAACCCAAAAGCAATTATTCCATCTGAATCCCAAAGTTTTCCAAGATTTGAGTTTGAGGTTAATCCAAGGTTTTGATGTGAACCAGCCAGTGTCACAATCTCAAGAGCATTTAGAGACAAGGTTCTTCATCACACATGCATGCTAGAGAGGGGAGTTGCTGACATATGTAATTGCTCTTCTTCTGTTTCCAGCAAAAAGCAGCTCCCTGAAATCTCAGCTTGTACATGCTGGCTGTGAAAAGTATTGAATCAGTTCTTCCCTCCATCTTCCCCTCCCCAATAGCTCTTCTCGCTGATGCAGCAATCTTCCAAGCAAACTTTCTGAGCTACCTTGTTACTCAAATGAAAGTACTTTCCTACTATGATTAGCATCTGTTTATGGGATGGTTCCTGTTTTTCATAATTAGATCCTGAGCAGAAATGCAAAGTCTGCGGTGTAAAAGGATAATGAATCTTTATTGCACCAGTGCAAATCAGATTTGTGCAAAAGGCCCTTTGAAAACAGTAATAAGCAGAGACATGTATTAAGTCACCAAGATAAGGTTCTTGCTTTTGTATTTGCCTTTTATAGATGGAAATTGTAACTACCCAGTGGATTTCACGTGACCTTTCCTGCCACTCAAAAAGATTTTAGCCTTGACCTTAAGCTTAGTACATGCCAACCCCACCTTCCTCATGGTCAAACCTCTAAAAATACATATATTTTAAAGAGCAGAAGTAGGGATGGGCTTTGTCTGCTTTCTTTGTGTGGCTTCAGTAGCAGTGAAAAGTGGGGAGGAAGGGAGCCACTTGAAATGTCCGAGATATGATCTAATCAGCCATCCCAATGTCCATTTAGCACGCACTGTAACATTTTAAGCATCTCTTGGCCACTCTCTCAGAAGGGAAGGCTCATGTCATCCCTTGTATTTTCCCATTGTACACATCATTTCCTGGCGAATGCAGGATTTATTCCCCAGCTAAACCCTTCTTGACAGGTTTGTTATCTGTTCACCCGGTCGGCGAGCCCCTGAGAGGCAGAGCATAGCTGTTAGAGAGAGAGGGGGAGAAGGAGAGGGGGAGGGAGGAGGGAGGAAGAAAGAGGACTGGGAAGCAGGGCAAGGAAATGTCAAGCGAGCTGCCAAGGATGGATATTATAGCTGCTGGGGACCTTAGAGAGTATCATGTGTCTTTTGTGTCTATTTTACAGTCAGTGCTTCATGTAAGATGGCAGTCTCGCCTGGACTGTGCTTAGTATTGATTTACTCCCAGGCAATGCACAGACCATTTTAGGAGTAGATGGGAGACTGGGAAAAAAAAATCCTCCTACCTGCCCCCTCCCCCCCCCCCCCCCGTTCTAGCCTTCAATTTTTTCTGTAAACAAACATATCTAAAGTGGTTTCTATTAAGTTCACTCTCCTTCTTGTCGCCCCCCCCCCCCCCCAAATTAGCAGATTGTTGTATGGAAAGCAAATTGATCAGAGGTTTCTCAATGAACAATAGATGCTTAGAAAATAATATGGCTTATTGTCTTATATACAGACTTCAAAATCTTTGGCCTTTCTGGCTCTTAGAGAGAGCTTGTACAACCCAATACCTGTTCCTAGATCAAAACTACGAAGAAGTAGCTAAAAGGTGCAAGAATACTGAATTGGAGAACTTGGTTGGTTTTGGGGTTTTGTTTTGGTTTTTTTTTTTTTTTTTTTTTTTTTTTTAAATCTACACATACTATATAGTCCTTATTATTTCCCTTCTGTTGTTTTCTGCAGTTGCTGTTCAGCACTTTGGTGCAGTATGTTAGATGGAAGAGGCAGCCGTATGGCTGTCTAAACAGCCAGCATCTGCTCGGCTGTTTGAATAAGCTTAGACTGGGTGTGCTTCCCTCTGGCAGCCTTAGTTCTCCTGCTCCGTTGCTGGGCCAGCGGGGGGGTTCAACATCTCAGCTCTGTAATTCGATGGATAGTGAATTTTTGCATCTGAATTGTCCTGCTTAGGCTCTTGCTTCTATCTCCCTGTGATTCTGCACCTTGTGCCTGCGTCTTGTTGGCGTGTTTGCTCCTGTGCTTGAACGTTTCAGCGTTACGTCAGGCCGAGCGAAGTCTGCTCTGCAGGATCAAAGCCTGAAGTCACTTCTCTTTGCTGGGTTGTGGTGGAACATCGTAACGCTGATAACCCTAGGGCAGCTGCTGATGTTTTGTCACCAAAATAAATAGAAGTATTGATGCCCACATATACTAAATCTATTCACATTTATGCTCTTATGCTATTTGGAGATGAAAATAAGTTACAGGCTTTTAGTTTAAAGGCTTACCAAGGTTGTCATATTTTTCTGGGTTCTGAATTTAAGCAGGATTATTTTGTCAAAGAGGGGCTTGTGTGTTGGTACCGTTTTTTTAAGGCTATATTGAACATTGAGCATTCTCAGGGTGCAGCAGGCTTAGATGATTCTGCTCTCTGGGAGCAGGGGAGTAGGAGTTTGACAGGCAGCCCAGGGGATACGCACGCTGGGGACAGAGCAAGCCGGGCTGTGAGCTCCATATGCTGTTTAAAAAGTCTGTGCGGAGGCGGATAGTGCTGGGACAAGATGGGGTGTCCAGGGAAACGATGGGAAAAAAATCTGCGGATCTACCTTATTTCACTGCCTGTGGTGTCAGGGAAGCGTGCGAATGCATAGCTGCCGTGTGTAGGCTTCAGGGCTGGATTTCCCACCGTCCGATATACCCCTACGTGCCATTTAGCAGGTGGGGTGGCAGGTTGCTTACCAGCCGTGCTCCTCTAAGCACAGGGAGGCTAAATCAATTTCTGCTGGCAAAGAAT
This sequence comes from Grus americana, assembly GCF_028858705.1. Lineage (NCBI taxonomy): Eukaryota > Metazoa > Chordata > Aves > Gruiformes > Gruidae > Grus > Grus americana. The sequence continues at coordinate 2,119,907 of NC_072870.1, read as the reverse complement.
ATTGACAGTTTTAATAGAAGATCATTATAGGAGTGAAATATTCCGTTTTAAAGGTAGAGACCAAGCAAAAATGTTCAAAGCGTTTCACATATGTTAATTAATTTAGCAAGCAATGCTTTTTTAATGAAATCATGCAACAAGTTAGTGGCAAAACCTGGGAATAAATATACTTCTGAGCTTTTTTCTTAGTTTTGTAAGAAACCGTAACCCATTTCTCAACTCAAAAATTCCTTTGGAGGGATACAGTAGGAGGAGTTAAGTATAGAGATGTTACCAAAACACCCCTATTGCACTGTATTAGAGTACCACGCATCTTTTCTCTTTCCCTTTTTAGAAGTGAGAACAATTTGTTTCAAAGTCTCATTATTTCTAACTGGCTGCCTCATTAAGCAAGTACTGTGACGGCAGCAGAGTCTGTGATTATAAACACCAGGACAATATGTTACTGTGTTTGTAACTCCACAGATAGAGGAGAAAGAAATGTTTTTCCACCCTTCTGTGTCTAGTCAAGGTTGGGTTTTTTTTCCTCCTCCCTTCCCTCAATCCCTCCCAAGCTAGTTCTAATAGTAAAGCATGTCACTTATAATCTGCTAATTAAATCATTTCACTCCATTTTATATAATTTTTAATTTAGCATTCATTTTCAACTTAGCTTTTGGCTTCATTTACTGATAATAAACAGCATTGCACACAACACATGTTCCTCAAAACAGTCATTCACACACATACAGATGCCAGTAATTTTGCCAGTATGCCATGCGTATAAATATTAAATATAACATCCCACCCTCATTTTACCCGTGATTGAATGTGCATGTTGCTGTTTCGTTGTACAATACACTGCAATAAGGCAAAACATGACAAATTTGGATGAAGATTCTTCAGCTCTCTGTTGTTCACTAACCCTGGACCTTAGAAAATTTGCTGGGTGTACTGTGCTACGCTGGCACTGTGGCAGCTCTCCCCATTCTGAGTGACAGGATTTCACCTGACTCTCTTGCTGGTCCATTAGTTGTTTTTAACACATCCAGCTGCTGGTCTTTTTTGACTATTATGAGGTGGATTGATGATCCAAAGTGAAAGGATGACGTTTATGAATACCAGCCTTTGTCTGCTGGAGGCCAGACAGCCAAATCCGAGCTGGCATCCTGGTTACAGTCCAGTGGACTAAACTTTAGCAGTAGGTTCAATTCTAAGGTCTGATCACACCCATCTCAAATTAAGCACAGATTTTTAAAGCGTATGTAATCTAAAAAAAAAAAAAAGTTTCAAATTTTACAAGCCTTCATTTGGGATCTTTCTTACAACACCCCTGATACTTTTAAGTTTCTCTAGAGGTGTGAATATTGGGAATATTTGGAAGTTAAGCCCTGCTATCTGGAGACTAGTACCCACCACTGGCAAACTGGATTATTTATCTTGAATCATAAAGGTCCTCCTGACATTGTAAGCCTACTTTTTCATACTTTATACAATACATGCTAATGTATGTTAGACATGCCAGAGCAAGTGCTTCCTCATTAGTGCTGCACTAATTTGGTGATAGATATCATTGTGTATTTAATCTTGTATGCTACAGTACGTCTCATAGCCTGCCAATACATGCTATGCTGTAGCTTGTTGCGTGCCAGTGCAGTAAGAAAGGGACAGAGCTGCTGTAATGATCAAGACATCAGCCAGTGGGAGATAAGACAGTGCATTATTTTCTGGTGCTCCAGAATATATGTCAAGGTGTCCAGGGTTTACAGGGTATCCAGTCTCCTATTTGTAAAGGCAGACACACACAGAAAAAAAAGAGTAAAGAGTCACTAGTGATCGTATATGGCAGTGCTTTGAAGAGCACTGCGGGGAAGGTAAAAAGATAAAGCTCCCCCTCATTTATTTGAGCTTGTGAAAATTGCCATTGCTGCTGGATCTGCAGCTCAGAAATGGATTTTCTCAGGCTGCAAGGTCAGCGCGCCTTCCACCGCCCCCACCCCAGCCAGTGTATAACAGGAGAGAAGTAATATCACATACAAGATGTGCTGCTGGTACTTGCTGTTCTGTTAATTAATCACCAAACCACTTTCCATTATTTCCTTTTAATTATAACATTATTTGACCATTCAGATTTGTACTGATTAAACCATCATTTAATTGACAAAGTGTATGGTAATGCTAATGTTTCCTGTCAGTTTAAATTACACACGTGGCACCTAGTTTTCTGCTGCCACAGATTAAAGGGAAAGTGGCCTTCACACCAGTCAGCATTGGTGCTAGCAGGGATGTACCACTGCGACCTAGCAATTGCTGTACCCCAGCTTGAAAGTAATAATGATAGGCATAATTAAAAACTATGAAAAAAAGCTGTACGTCACAGTAAAATAGACCTGAATGTCATCATCAGTTACATTAAAACAGCATCTGCTGCAGAGACTTCCTCTGGAAATCAGGGGAAGAAAATCTATTAAGATTTCCAGGAGTGGTTGGTAGCACATTACCTTGTTATTTTGCTCATCATATTATATTATTCTTCAGTGAGTGAAACATTAGCCTGTCTTTCCTCAATATTTCTTGTTTTTTCCTTCCCCCCTTTTTTTTTTTCTTTCTTTTTAACAGATTTGTTTTCCGCTCAATTAGACTTGTGATCACAAGAACACAAAGTAGTATTTTTCTCCTTCTGGAAAGATTCTTACAGTGTGATGGGCAAATTGTCAGGAATAATTATACCAAATGGTGGAAGAAAAAAAAAATTGATGGAAAAGATCTCTCCCTGCTAGTGATACATTTTATTTAAGACACAGTGAACATCAAGCACATTTGTGACAAGGTGAAACTGGCAAGTGGAGCTCTGCCATGGTTTTATTTTTAATTGCTAGTAAACTAATTAGACGGCACAAAATGTTATATAAACCACACATACTTACACATAAATCCTAACAATGTGGATTGTGTTTTTCAATGAAAAAAAAAAGAACAGATTAGTTAGATGTGAGGGAAAGAGATAATAGGAGACACTTTAATATACCACCTGTCCTGCCAGAAGGGCTCGAGACTGTTGTTGTCGTTGCTGCTGGGTTCTTTTGAAGGGATTTAAAGTTTTTTGGTGGTACTCATTCAACAAATCAGGCAGTTCCCTTCAGGACCAGGGAATTTTTAAGACCTCTTTACTCTGTTTCCAGGTGAGCAGACCTTGATCCAGTGTAATACAGTGTATGGTTTGTGTGAGTGGACATTTGCAGCTGAAGAAAAGTAGTATAAGACAGAATTTTGTCTTTAACCTTCACAATTCAGCTGTGACTCAGATCTGTAAAAGCAGGAACACAGGAGCCTAAGGCTTTTATCAAAAGGTGGCAAATCTTTTGCAGTCCTAAATTTTATTGGAAGACAGCAAAGGTCAGGCTCCTCAGTGGCTGAAATTACTTACGGAAATAGAAGCTGGGGTTTAGATTGCTAATGTGCATTTGAAATTTTTTCATGTAGTTTGAATTTCCAGAAAACTCCAATGTGAAGCGCCAGTGATTGGTTACTTTTAATCTTGCCAAGTATTTTTTTTTTTAACGTCTGCGCAGTTTTTCAACTTGAGAGTCTAAGAAAAAAATATATTCTGGTGTAAATCCATTTAAGTTGGTGGAGTTACCAGGAATTTCTTGGAATGGTAGAGTAGTATTTATCCTACCTTTCTACAAATATAAAAGACCAGATGTTCATCTGTCATAAATGACTGTAGATTCCCTGAATTCAGTGGAACTACATCACTGTACACTATCTTGTATTTACAGAAATAGCAGCAACTTCCCTGTGTGGTTTCCATGATCAGCATATCAGTTACATTGCGTCTCCTATTTTAAGTGACATTAGATTGATTTTAGAATTCTCAACTTGAAGAGTAAATATTTCCCCCACTTGGACTGTCTTACAAAGTAACCTCACAGTCATCATAACTCGGTTATTTCTGGCCGTGGTAATATCTTATTGATAGACATTTGGCATTCCTTCTGCAAATATGACATCTGCCTGTCTGCCTGTGCTGGGAATACTGATGGGACACTGAACATGTTTCTGTATTTACATGATGTGGCCCTCCATGGTTTGATCAGTTTAGAATTACTAAAGCAAAATACCTGTATATTTTGGATACCAGCTTTTTGTTTCCAGTTGTTCAAAATAAGATGGGGTTTGCTGGGTTTTTTTTTTTAATGTTCGATGTATAATAAGTTTTCAGAGTAAATTGACTTTGTGTTAAAAAACAGTGAAAGTATTCCAGTAAACAGAAGTGGAGTGTGGATGCTAACTTTTTTCGTAACTTTTAAAATGTTTGCATTTGTATAAGCAAGAAACTGGCTTCATACTAGAGGCAGAAACCACAAGTAGAATTATCTTTCCCTATTCTGTTTGCAGTGAAAATTCAAGGGAGCCCTGTAGTTTTTTAAGTATGTGAACAAAGACAGATACGGTGTTTGCCTGTAAGCCAGAAAAAGGCTTGGGTAGAGCTACTGATGGAATGTTTATTCCAAAGTGAAATTTTTGTTGAAGTCCTTAAACAAAATGAACAGCTTTTGAGTACCTTGAAAGTAATAATTTTAACAGTAATCCATTGTGGCTCCCCAAAATAGTTTTTAAATGGCCAAAATATTTATTTGCCTCTTATTCTATTAGGCCTTCTACTGAACAGCACGTACTTTCTTGTATCAATGCTGAAACTCAGTAATTTGTGTGGGTTTATCTTTTCTTAGTATATGGGGATTTGGGGGTTTTATGTATGTTATATGGAGGAAGATTGACAGCAGACCTCTGTACCAGTTGAGCACAGAGGCTATGAATTACTTTAATGTGTAAAAATCAGGAAAACCTGCCTGCCTTAGGTGAAAATCTATGAATTGGTTCTGTCTATATATTCACTTTCCATTTTATTTTCTAATTAAGATATATTTGTTATAAATAGGGTCCTTGTTTCCAGCTTCTCCTCCCTTATATACAAATCACTTGGCTTATTTATGGAGACAAACGCTAAACAGTAAAATGGCCAAACTTGATGCATGTGAAGTAAAGGGTGTTGAATTCCTGCATGCAGGCCCCTGGTAAAGAGCGAGACGCCATTGGATGGGTTCGATTGAGCGTCATGACCTCCCACCAGGAGCTGCTTGAGGTTTTCTTGAGTACCCCTGTTAGAGTAAGGCAGTGCCTTAACCGCATGGTACTGAATCCCTTGGAGTATTTATCCTGCTATCACCCTTGTGTAGACGGAAAAGCAAAGCACACAGGGGATCACGCGGCTGACTTTGACCAAGATGGGTGAAGCTTCGTAGGCTTCTTATAGACTCACTGGGGAAACACGACCTCTCTAATTGTCTCTCAGAGGAGCCTCGTCTCCTGGCTGCAGCCAGGCTCAGTTAGCACTGGGGAGTACTGCCCATGGAGGCAACTCAAATTGGTAACGGACATCTTTGGTGCAGGAGGAAATGGCACCCCAAGGACTGGATCATCCCTGGTCATCTGTGCCGAGAGCTTGGTTCAGCCCCACATCTGATCTATGGGCAGGCAGCTGCGTGAGCTGAGGTGGCAGCAGGGGATGAGCTTTGTGCTTTTCCTGTGTGCTCGAGGTGTGAGGGCCTGCATGGGAACAGGGAGCATCTTTCCCAGCTGCATCGGATCAGGGAGCCATGGAAACACCACCCCCTCCCAGCCTGGCCCTGACGTACAGCTGGGTTTTCTTGGGGTTGTCACTTATGGATGGGAAGGAAGACTCTCCCTGTCCTCTAGCAATGTTGATTGGCTCTGTGTTCCTTATTTCTGATTATTTTTTGTGACACTGAAGAATCACAAAGCTTTCCCATGGATTTCCCTAACAAAATAATGACTTGTGTGATATTCATCAAATTGTCAGGAGTAGGAGTGTAGCTCTAAACAGGCCTGACTAGATTCAGTATATACAAGTACATGTCCAACCAAATTTCTTTCTTAGAAAATTACATGAACATAGTCAGAGGTTACCTCTACTTTAAGTATGTCTGTATTTATTTATTTACTTACATGTGTGTGTTATTTCTGAATAACTGAAGATTCTTCAAGTTACTAAGAAAAAGAACTGCTTAAGCAGACACCTGTCTCGTCTATTCCGATTGCAGGCTGGCTGTGTTCACGCAGCCCAGCACAGTTAAGAGCTTGTTTCTTGGACATTACGCTATACAGGAGGAAAATGCTGCTGGAATGTCACTAGCCTTTGCTTTCACATTTGTATTTGACTGTAAGATTGCCATTGTCTCCCATAGAATAGGATCGGGACCTCCACCACCTCCATGAAAATCAAGGAAATTGCTTGAAGTCGTCCGTAGAAAAAGTCACTCCATAGAGCTGTGTTTGCCTTACGGACAAGAAAACAGAACTGAGAGCCGAGAAATACAGAAACTTGTGAAATAGACCATTAAAAATGGAAAGTATTGAATATTTTCAATGGAAAATGGACTTTCCATGCAGTTTCTGTTGTCAGAATCATAACTGTTGCAGAACTAACAAACAAATCTGAAGTATATGAATGTTGTATTTAGACTGCTACAAACTGCAGCTTCCCAAAGGGAATTGTGTGTAATTGCTTTTACTTGCCAGCTCCGCTGTAGATGAAAGTACGGAGTACTTAGTATGGACGACATACTAACATGGTGAGTAAACAGTACTATAGATTCCCAGGAAATAATAAATACATATATTATCAGAAACGACAAGAAAAATTGTATTAACTTTTAAGCATTTATGTTAAAAATAAACCTACAAATTCTCTTTCTAGCATGAAAGAAATCAACGAAGAGTTCAAATCACTATATCTTAGGTGATGTGAGAGAGATCACCCAGAAGTTAAAGACCTAAGTGACTGAAAAAGGAGGGAGGTCAGAGCACACTGTGAACTGTGCTCTGGCTGCACTGGTACTCGCTGTCTGAGAGGCTGCCTAAAGAAAAGTCCTATTTTTCATTTTGAGACAGATACTTAAAATCTTTTAATGACTGTTACTATTCTTGGGGGTGTTTTTTGATAGTGTCTGGGTTGGCTTTTTTTTCTCCTTTTCTCTGTATATCTTCTGGCAATAATGTTTATGGTCTCATCTTTACTGTCTAGAAGTTTGTCATCATTGCTTTGTCATGATCTTAATATGTCACCCATATTTGACTACTGCATATATGTACCATCTGCAGAGGAAATGATGGCCCATTTAAAGTGAATTGGGTAAGCTGCGGTTTCGATGGGTTGAATGTAAATGCCATGTGCTCAGTACTTTAGCCATGACTGCTAGTGTTTAAGGTCCTGGCTGTGTTTTCATTACTTTGTAAAACCTGTTTTGAGGAGTTTATAAGTTGGCCATAAAAACACTCCCAGCAATGAAAGTTGGCTGAGAATGTCTCTGTCTTGGGTTATTCTTAATTTATTTTTTTGGAACGTGCTTAAAAGGGACCTTTTCCCCTTCAGTGAAAGAAAAGTAAGAGAGTTTCACAATTTCAGGAGTTTAGTTTTCTGTTCATACCTGCAGCCGTGTCTTTAATTGGAAAAATTAAAGATGGCTCCACTTTCCTCACTAAATACTTAATAGAAAGCTATTCTGTCTTCCATCAGATGTCATCACCAGATATGTTGTAAAATTAAATGTGTTTAGTTTTGTCACAGTATCACTGATTTCTTTCATGCCAGTTTCCAGTTTTGTTTATTGTATCTGATACATTAAAATAAAACTGGCATATTAAGAAATAAACAAAATACAGGAATGGATTTTACAGTTATTTTTCTTAAGTAGAAGTTTTTTGAGATGACCCTGCTAAAAGGGACCCATATTCAGAAGTCGCTAGTGCTTGGTCTTTTCAACAGGTGAAGTAGTTGGAAAAAAATACAAAATACATACTTCAAAATGAGTTTGCTAAACATTTCCTTTATTCTAATTCTTAGTCAAATGTGATGCATGGGAAGTTAGGAATGAAAAAGACACCTTACAGGTACCAGATAAACCACTTTACCAGCCTTTGGGTGGTGGCTGGCTGGAACTTCATTTTTTCCTGGGAATTTGGTAAGACCATCTTGAGACCAGGCGCCGACTTATATTAGCATGTGTATTAGCTAAGACTACCTCTGCAGCGCTAGGCTTGGCTTAACATCTTCAGTTTTCTTCCTCTGGATGCTATGAGCAGAAGTCTACTCTGTGATCAGGCATCCTTTTTGAAGCAAGGTATTTTTCATTCAGAATGAGCCCTTACTTAGAAAACAACGTAAAGACTAGCATATTACTTTTGTCATTTGTCTCCTCATCTTTTACATCAATATTCTCATGCGCTGAGGCTTCCTACGGTATTGCAAGACCACAGAGGTCTACAGAAATTTTTTTTCCCCTCAAGCTACAAACTATTTTCATTCCCCCAGAGAGTCTTTTACCGCTACGGTGCATTGGCCCTTAGATATTTCACTTCCTAATCTTGGAAAAGAGCTGTATAACGTCAAGCTGAAGTGTGGAAGTTGGCCATTGTCCTGTAATTGCCCCCCAAGGGTCTGGTCGGAAGTTGTATAGTCATGATGGCGTTTTCCTGCTTGCTTTTCCGACTTAAGTTAGAGTAGTATATTCCTACAGGAAATTGTAATGAGCCAATATAATTATTTAGTAATTTTACCTTCCTGACGAGGTCACACAGAGTGCTAATGCAATTATAAAATATTGGTATTCCTAGATTACATAATAGCACCACACCTAGCTAAACCCATTTTGATCCTTGGGGTTTTCAGGATTGTTTTCTTCCTTTTGTTAGGCCGTGCCTTAGATTAGGTAGTTTGATGCTACCACTTGGGAACAAAACAATACAAAGGAGCAGTTATCTTAACATCTGTCTTACTCTTTTGATTAGCTGTCTCTGAAGTAAAAAATATTAGGCATAACTTTCATCCTTTTTAAAAATGGAATCAGAGGAACTGTATTCATTTTAACATGTTAATGAGTACCCAACCGTGACAGGACAGAATATTCATGGCATCTATTAAATACCTGACAATAGGAAGTGTGTTAAAGATTGTTCAGTATCTAATTGGGACATGTAAAGACTTGGGTTTTGTCTTCCTGCCGTCTTGCTTTCTTAAGGCATTTCGGTGAAATGAGTAGCTGGTTAAGTGGGCCATGCTGTCCCTTGGATAGGGTTCAGGAGCTGTATTCTGCTTTTCAGAAATGTTCACCTCAGATGTGTTTATTGGTTACAGCGGGTCATAATTCAAGAGCAAGGAGAAGCTCAAAGAAATGAGAAGTTGCAAAATTAGCAGCAAGCAAGGAGGTTTTGTCAGTTCTTTTTTTAAGCTCAGGAAAAAAATGATTCCTCAGGTCAGGATTGAGAAGGATTTGGTGTTGATTCATATCAACAAGAAGAGTGTCTCCAGCTGTTACAGTAAATACTGAAAATAAAGAGGAGTTTTAGGAGGGAACTGTCAAGAATCCAGACTTAAGTGAGGCTATAAATCTTGTGTGACAGGAGGAAAGTTTATTCGGTGGAGGTTTATCCTACGACTTTGAGATATTTCTGTCTTTTCCTCTGAAACATATTGGAGACAGGAGGTTAGGCTGGACAGACCATTATTCCAACCTGTTTTGGCTGTTCTTCTGACCCTGAAAGTCTTGAACACATAATTTCATCTGTCCAGGATGATATCAGTAAGGCACATGGAGTGTTAAATAGGAAAGTTGAAGCTTAAGTGTCATCACTGGTATCATAGAGATAAGTGTTTCTGCAAAGAGGTTTTTTTAATCTGCTGATAAGGATAATACAGCATCTGAGCACAGGGGCAGCAGAAGGGCAGGGAGAGAAAGAAATGTGTAAACAGTCCAGTGTAATTGAAGCTTGGCCTTCAAATCTTTGAACTCCGTCTGCAGCCAACTTGAGGGATGGAATTGCAGTCTGGTAAACTTGCAGGCTTTGACCGAATCTTTCACAAAGTAATTCTTTCTTTTTTTACCTGCAGAGAGAGGAGTTATGTCTGCATCTGCGTTATTTTTGTTTGTTTGTTTTAATGGGGATGCTAATAAAAGTATAGTAAGGATTTCTAGAAGCTATTTCTTTCATTGTGAAGGATCCACAGTTGTGAGGCTGCATTTTAGCTTGCACAGCAGAGCTGTTTAAAGCACATTAAGCTTTCACTAACAAAACCATGTGTAAAATGCAATTGGAGACCTGTATCAGTATGAAAATTGGCAACTGCATTGTGTCAGTTCCATAAATTTATCTAAGCGTACGTTGTTTCAGTCCTTCGCCAAGTGATTGATTTGGTGATTGTGAGGTAAATAATTTACACAAAAATCAAAGCTTTGTGACCCTTCTCCCCAAACTCAGTGACCAGTTAATTTAGATGTCAAATTTCTAGAATTTCAAGAATGAAAAAAATTTTTGCTGTCGCAGTAACAATTTACTTCATATTTCTACTAAAATAATTGAAAATTTTGATTAGAATAGACCTCAGTGTTCTAGATACTGTACAACTTCAGTTGCTGACTATTTAAAAATTGCTCACAATAAAAGTATTTGTCAGAGTTATAGTGCTTCAGGAGTCTCAAAGACATTTTCAGACATGAATTGATTCTGTCAACATCTCGGAGAAATAACAAAGTAAGAATTCAATAAAACCCAGAGTTCAGAACTGGCCTAATGCTTCGTCCACTGAATGGTAAAATTTTCATTAATTTTCAGAAGCAGAGGTGGCAGAATGATGAATACTTTTAGAAATCTCCACACCTGCCCAGGATCATACAGGAAATGTGTGAAAACATTTATTAACAGGAATTAGAACTTCCTCCCTGCAGTCAACATGGTACCTTAAAGGAAAGTTAGTCTTTTCTGTATGAAATGAAAGAGATTAACGTGTTGAAAATGAGTGGTTGTGAAACTCAAAGCTGTACATCACTTGAGCATCTCAGTCATTTAGGAATTCACGTCATGAAGTTAGGGGTACCATTGGCCTCTCTCAAGATGGGTAGTTTATGCTGTTTCAAATTTGAGTCCCTTTTCTTCTCTGCTCAAGTCACAGTGGAGTGCAATGCCTCTGTGTGTCTGCAGTTCTGCAGTTCCAAACAGCTCCCTGCATCTTGCTTCTGTCTTTATTCTACCCTTTACCTAGTCTTTATGACAGACAAAGATATTAGAAAGCGCCTTTGAGAAAATTAACTGAGGAAAGGAGCAGGGACAGGCCAAAGCCCTCGTCTCTCCGGCCCCGGTAAGCTGGGGCTGGAGGCAGTTCTTGGTGCTGGGTATGAGCCCTGTGGGGCCGTGGGTGCTGACACACATCTGCCTCAGGCTCTGCGGTACACGCTTCAGGGGTACGGACAGCTGAATAAAGCAGACATCACAGTGTAACAGATTTGGGTTTGGGGTTTTTATCGCTGCTGTTTATTGTTTTAAAAGCCTGAAAAATTGACCTGTCCCTTCCATATGCCTCCTTTTAGCCAAGTTTTGATTTTTTGACACCTTGAAACATTAATGTATGGGGTTCTGCTGTGCCACTGATGACTGTCTCTGTTACTGTCCCTAATACACAGATGAGGAAATTGAGACCTACTCTGAGTAAAATTCTTAACTTCTTAAAAGGAGAAAAAGTTCCTTAAATTATAACAGAATTTAATTAACATTATGAAAATGCACTTATAGGTTTTCTAAAGTTATCTCAGGAATTCAAAGAAAAGAAACCACAGTTCTGGTTTGTGACAGTTAGTACTCTCCCAGGTAATGCCATACACAGTTTGAGGGGCAGCAAGCACCAAGGACTGTTCCTAACAGCCAGCATGAATGGCCTTCCCCAGTTTTGGGGACAAAGTGTGTTTTGCTATCGGAGCCCAGGCTGTGCAATGTCATATGTTGTCTGCGCTGGAGAAAAGGCTGTTGTCCATTTAATTTACAGATGTAAACAGAATCTAATTCATGCTCAGAGAGATGGAAAAGGAAGCACTATACACCTGCTTACTCTGGATACCTCCTGCAGGGACACGTACATAACAAATACTTATTCTTGTTGTATATAAAAGGCTGTAAATATCTCTAGTAGAATATATGGTATGTTTGTATGGCTCAGTGTAGCACTGATTAGAGATCCCTCAGATGGCACTAACCTAGCCATTCTTCCTCCTTGAAACAATGATAACTTCAGGTACTGGAAGCGGTGTGAGCATGTTACCAATGTGCTCTGTGCAAACTGATGGTAAATCCTGCTTCTTGGTGCTTATACATTTATAGTGCTATCACTAGCTCCACGTGTGGTCAGGTCAGAAAGGTAGGACCACAGTCACTGAAATGCCGAACTGATGCAAGGGGATGGAGTAGCAAAACGATGCTCCAAAGGACATCCATCCAAAGAGCAAGGCAGAACGTTGAAGTCAAAATGCAGGTGGGGAAGTCTGCTGCAAAAGTTGGAGTCTGTAAGGGGGGAGCAAGCTAGAACGAGGTCAGGAAGGCTGGTCAGGATCAAGATCAAGGATGGACAGGCTGGAAAGTGAAGCAGAAACCTGGATTGATGCCAGACAGCCTTGACATGTATGATTGTGTGTGGTGCATGAATTGGGTAGCAGGTCCAGAAAAGAAGTAAGGTTATATGTCCAGGATAGATGCCAGGAGCAAGAATCGGAAATGTCTAGCTAGTATTCCCTCCACAGACAGCACTGCCTCCAAAGAATGACCCAGCTATGTATTTATGAAAGGTGAGTTGAGCTCTGATGGTGTCTAGCTCTTTCATTTGTCTATGGAGAAAGGTCAGATGACTAGTTTGGATTAGACATTTACATTTTGAATGACTAAAGGTAGGTACCATGACTCATGCTGTTAAGGCTGGATGTGCACATGTTCATCTGGATTTGAATCATAGTGTGCTGGTGTATTAAAACATTATTCTTGAGGAAAAGAATTGAATTGAATTGAATTTGAAAGGTTGATGAAAATGCTGTTCTTTTTGAGATGTATTATAGACACTGCCTGCTGAAATGCAATAGTTTTGGAATTCTGATGTACATCTAAAAGTTGCATTCACGGCAAACACAGAGTGTTGCAGCACGGCATCATGATATTGTGCGGTCACCAGAGAGCACGGTCACTGTTGAGTTTTAAGATCAGGCATATCATTTCAGTGTACATTTAGGATATGATATAAGCAATGGCAAAAAGCAGCCATAATAACATATTAAAATATGTATTGTTAAATGTAGCATACTGTTGCTGCCAAATATTTCTTTGTTATGCAATTTGTCATACTGCTTACAGCCAACTCATCATCAACATGTATCAACATATTCACAGCAGTTTTCCCAGTGAGGGTCAGGGCCTCTGGATTTCTTTAGAACTAGTTGGAACTCAGTAATCCTGTCTCCTGGCTTTGGAGGTGGAGGAAGTAGTAATAAAATTCAAATTAACAGAAAATCTTCTGCGGCACATAGTTCTTTTAGTAAGTATACAGATTTCTGTAGGTACTTTTACGGATTCCACTAATAAAATATTTTAAATTTTATTTATGATTTACAGCTAAACAAAAGTGTATCAGTCCAACAGGGACATTTAATCTAGGAAAATCTACCTGCCTGTTGTTACCCGCAATCATACTGGTCTGGAGGTCTGACTTCATTTCTGCTGCTTGTAAATGTATACTCATGCTTCTAATTTGCCTGTCAAACTGAATCTGTATGACTTCAGACCCAGTCTATGTGTGTGTTTATATATAAACTGAAATTTAACATTGCATGATGAGTCATAGTCTGTGGGCAATTATGTTAGAAGTAATTTTTAAAAGATAAGTACGGTTCTGTCATTTAGAAGGACAGTCTCCTTTACAAAACCCCCTCCTTGCAGCTCAGCTTTGTCAGACAGAAGTCGTCCCTGGTTGGCATCCCCGATAACTCAGACATGCAGAAATTCTTGAAACCAACACTACTAACTGCGCTGCTAAAAAGAGGACCCTTGTCTTCTGCTCACATGATACGCTGCCTGTGTCCAAAGTGTAATATTTAATTGCATTTTCTAAATCTTTACCACTGTATTGCTAAGCTTTCTAATACCTTCAAAATACCAAATCTCAGGCTTATCCTAATTAAAGAATCTCAATTTAATCCATATTGCATGACAATTCAATTTGTTGATTGCTTTTTCTCCCCCCTCTTTGTGAAATTCCCGTCAAATGTATTAATTCAACATGATGAATCCTGTATTCAACCCACTGGAGTGAATAATTAAAATTAGCTGATAAAACTTTCAGCAGAATTACTTTGTGAAATTGCTGAACAGATGTGTCATTTTAATGAAAATCCACAGACAAGCGCCTTCCCCCCTCGGCAGGATAAAAATATTATCCCCACGGCACATACTTAATTTGGTGGTAAATACACTCCGAGCGATTGCTGGAAGGGAAGAAAAAGCAACTTGTCACACTTAGTAACTTGATTTTTCCCCAGCATGCAGTAACAGCTATCTACAGTAATTCATAGTGCTCTATTGTTGCTGCAAGTCCCAAAGAGAACTTATTAAAATGCAATAATCTCCTATTTAAACAGAAACAATAACCATTAAATTTCCTGTGGATCCAAAATTGAGCACAAGCCCCATCTGGTAAGAGTGATTAGAGGCCTGATGAGGGAATTTAATTTGCAACATTCAAAGACTAAATCTGAGCAGATCTTGTCACCTGGGACTGGAGTGCTGCTTGCTGTCTTCTTAAAAATCTCGACCTAAACTGAAAATGGAATGTAGAAGTGAAAATGTTACCCAGGGGCCAAGCTTGACAGGATTGTATTTCATTATGTGTCTCCATCAGGCTTAGAGAGCTGCGTGGAATTTCGGCTTTGGCTCGGTTGGGATATCTCCTCGACAGGGCATGCACTGGGTCTGTCGTTCCCTGCGATGGTGAACGAATCATTAAAGGAGACTCCATCCTGCACTTGGACCTCCTACTACCTCATTTTAGTTACTTGCCCAAATGACACCAGCTTTTCTATCCCATTAGAAGGAGCCAAGATAATTTTAGCATCGCCTACAACAAACAAGCATCTCCCAGACATGTTTGTTTCTGCTCCTGGCAAAACAACACCGGCATTAGACCTTATTACCGAGTCCACTTAATGGCATGCCACAGATCTCCTGTCATTTGGAGCTCGCTTCCCGCACAGCCAGCTGAGATGCAGAACGTGCAGGTGTATGCTGCGGAAATTCAGGATCAAAACCTGGTGGTTTGGGTTTTTCCTGTTTGTTTGGCTGGCTTTTCGGGTGGGGTTTTTATTTGTTCTAATCGTTAGATTTTGGTCAGCTAGTTTTGTGCCACAGCTGTCAGTTTATAAATTATTATAAGCTCCTAATTAAGAACCTGTTTCTAATGACAAAGCTCTAGTTCACTGAAACATATGTTGCTAGGGAGATAGCTGTAACCAGTAAAATAAGGAAAATAGATGCATAATGCTTTTTCAGATTCAAGATTTCTTCTCACTCATGTTCATAGTCTAAATTCCACAGAGTGATTTTTGTTGTAGTGGTGTCCAATGCAGTTTTGGTTTGGTTTTGAGAACTACAGTACTGATGATGCTATCAAACAGACTTTATTTTTCATTTGGTAAATGCAGCAGAGCAGATGTGATGGGTGACGCGCAGTGCTGTGCGTACTGTTTCGCCAGGCTTCCGTCAATCCTGAGGTTGCATAGGATTTCTTTTTGACTTAAGGCTTTCTTAGCCTCTGCGTTCTTTTGGCCACTCCAGCTGCCTGTTTGTGGAAGTCCTGTTTGCAGTAACAGGCATGTGTATACTTGCCATGTAGAAAATCTGAAATTATAATTTGGAGAGTAGCTGTCAAATAGGAGTAACTACTGACCTTGGCCAGATACAGACCACTGCCCGCTGAGGCCATTACCAGCCTTCTGAGCAATTGAGTCCACAAGCCATTAGTTGCCTTAACTATTGTAGATTACTTTTGTCTTTTGTTCTTGTGTCGTTAAAAAATTGGCTTTTTTTTGTTTACTACCCACAGTGAATAACTACAGCACGTAAGTCACCAGGATATTGTGAAGGGAGGAGTCATGCAGGAAGTAATAAAAACACCACACGAACTGCTAAGTTAGCAGTCTATTTGCACCTCTACTTATAGCAAATCATTAAATTTAAAGTTTGTATGAGGGGAAGGAGCTGCATGACAGCATCTCCACTTGTCCCTTTGTACCACTACAAGTGCATTGACTGCCGAGTTCTGACTTGGGGTAATGATAGTGTTTGTCCTGTTCTAAACCATTTAGTAATGCAGGATGTACAAGTCCTGGGAATATATTCCAGCCTCAGTTTGGGTTCTTTCTGCCTCCTAGTCCTGGACACTTTTACAGGGGATAGAAAAGATTTAAAGAAAAAAGAGAAGAGGAATTTCTTAATTTTGTTGACTGTCATATTTATGTGGGAATGGGAATAGCACGAGTCCAAAAACAGGATTCTAACTTTTCTGGAATAGTATGTTATTAAATTTCCTATGAAGGTACTTGATTCTTTTTTACTACTCAAGGACATATAGATCATCCTTTGTCTGCAAGCAGAGTTGACCCCTGTTAAATCACAAGCAGGTTTTCCATCAGTGCCTTTTCTGAAGGTTTCTGATAGTGATTCCAGGTACGTCCTTTTCCTGGTCTGAAGTGTTCCTTCCTGAAAGTGTTCCCATCCCCTTGTGCCTCAAGCTCTGAAAACCAGCCTACACCACTGATGAACTTGGCCCACTGTCACCTCTCATCTTGAAGCTGATTTTTCTTTTCCAGAATATAAGGTCAACAGTGAGACAAAACTTTCCATCTGTGTGCTTTACTTGCATGTAATTGCTCCAAATAAGGGAGGAGGTTCCCTAGATAAAAGCACTACTTTCCTTGAAACTGTTTTCTGTAAATAAAACTCTTTCATCTTTGAACTTAAATATATTTCGACCCCAATTTAGGTTCTTTTTCCCTCTTAGTCCTGGACTGCTCTAAGTTATTAAAAAAAAAAAAAGAGAGACTTTCTTAATAAGCCCCAAAGGTAATCAGAAAGAAGACAGCAAAATGAAACAACTCGTAAAATATTCCTCAACATCTTTAGGGAATACTTAATGCACACAAGGTCAGGGCTTTGTAATGGTAATTTAAGAGTTGTAGGAAGTGATCCATCATTTTAAAGAGCAACATTGCCATCCTTGACAAAAAGTTTATGTTTCGGAATCAACTTGAGTCCCTGCTCACCTCAGGAAAACAAATGCTGGCAGATCATCTTGTAGGACATAATGAAGGAGATTTTCTATAATGTTATGCAAATGTCATGCTAAATTGTATGTAGGCATTGAGAAGTGACAGGCAGTTGTGGCTGTCCAGTTTTCTGGAAAGTACTAATGCTGTTCTGGATTAATTTTTCTTTCTGGAGCAGACGTTATATGGAAATTATCCTTGACTGTACTCCATCGTTTGAAAGGTCACAGCGGTAGATACAAAATCCATAGGCAGTCGATTGCCTTCCATGTATTCAGCATTACTCCTCGTGCCTATTTTACCCTTAGGCATCTTTTATTTCTTGCACAGATGGTCTCACTCAGCCCTAACAAAATGTTTTAAGCTGTTGCATAAATTAAAATAAGAGGCCCAGAAGTACAGAAGTGCAACTCTTTGGTAAGAAGTTGGGGGCGGGGGGGGGGGGGGAAATAGGCAAGGAGAGAAAACAATGCAGGACTCTGCTTCCCTCTCTGGCACCTTCTCAAGTTGGGTACAGCCTGCAAGTTAGGCACAGGTATTTCCAGCAGGGTAAGCTGACGTTCACAGCGTGTGGAGGAACAAATGTGTAAGGTGGCAGAGGAGTGGGTGTATTTGTCATTTGCGTAGCACATCATATATGGGCGCCAAAGTAATGAGTAAAGATGGTCAGTATTTTTTGACATATCTTCTGTATTGGAAAGGGTGATTTGATCAAGCTCATTGGATTGGGAAGGGAACTGGAAGAGATTGATTTAATTTATGCTTCTCTTGAAAGATTGTATAATTATAATCAACCTTCAACCTTGTCATTTGCCTTTGTTAAAATGAAGCTCCTCAGAAGCATTTCACGGATAATTTTGAAATACTGATTTTTATTTCCACCATGGGAAGGAAGGAGGCACTGAATTAGCAGCACATCCTGCGAAGTAGAACTTCCGTGTGCTGATCTACCTGAGTAACAACCAAAAGCCTCAGCACTGATGGCCAAACTGCAATGTCTTATGAGTGCAGGCTTCTGAAAGGTGCTGAGTGCTGTTGAAGCCAGATTGGACATGGGCTGCCTCACAGTGGGATGCTGAAAGAAAGTGAAATCCCAAACTATTATTTGCATTTAAAAGTTTCATACCTCACCTGTAGTGTAAAAAGCTGCATATTACTGAGCAAATTGGTTATTTGTTTTGTTCCTTACTAGATGTATTTTTATTTATTTTTTAGTTCAGCTTGCCATCGATGGTAAAATACTTGTATATTTTTCAGCTTGTGTACTGATTTGCAAGTAAATTAAGCTGACTGAAGTGAAAGTGAAGCTCGGGGCCTCAAGGCTTCCCCTTGGCTACGAAGCCTGTTGTATTGCAGACACAGCCATAGAGCCGTCTGCCTCTGCAACACCCAGCGCAACTGCTTGTCCCTGTGGTTCGGTTCTGATGCCTTGGGCTTCCACCAAAGTTTATCCCTACTGTTTTCTTCAAATCTCTCAGAAGGTGTGAACCTTCTGATTTACAGTTAAAATCTTCAGAACATTTTTGATATTGTGCAACAGATGAAAATGCACATGGGTTTTATATGGTATTTATGATCATGTTGGTATCTTACCTGAAGATGAACTACAAGAGTTCATAGCTCCTTGAGTGGGGAACCCCCCCAAAACTTCTTCAATGCAGTGCCTTAACATTACTTCACCTTTTGTTGGTGGTGTTCTGGGGTGTAGGGTCACCCTGAATTGAGGAAGGCAGCTGTCTTCTGCTTCACTGACCTTCAGGTTCATAGATCAACCTTCAGGTTGATCTGTGGTGCTCAGATTCTGCCTCATACCCAGTGCAGTATGATTCATCAACCATTAGCAGATTCCAGCTTAATCAGGTTTGTGTGACTTCCACAATGCATGAGGATCTTCCCTCAGTGCAAGTTAGCAACAGATAGTATTTCAGTGATGTAGCTATCAGGTCAGCAATCCTTTCTTGAGGCCTGTGCACAGGCATCAGTGCAACTTGTGCTGATTCTGCACCTTCCTGAGCACCCACTGTGCAGCTGTGCTCAGGAGTGCGGCAGCTGGGATGGGCTACACTGGGCAGATGTACTTGTGTCCTAACCCCAGGAACTTTTCCTTTTTTGTGTTCCCAGTGCTTCTCACCCCATGAAGAACCAGGACTGAAGGCAGTGCGTAGTAGCTTCTTGTGCTGGGGATAGGAACTGAGGAAGCAGATGGTGCCAGGGTTGATAACTTGCGTTCTGCTCCTGAGACTTGCAACACAACATACAGTCCCAGGGGAGAAGCAGAAGCTAAGGTAGCCCTTGATGGCAAATCTGGAAGTATTTTACAGACACGAGTGTCCAGTCTGGACAGAAGTAACTCCTTGAGCACAGCAACATTTTGTCCTATGTCACAAACAGCAATGTGCCCAGAATCTCCCCAACACGCATGCTGGGGACTTGTCCTGCTTCTGCAGTCCCCATCCACCTCTAGTGCTGGTGCTTGTAGTTCTCATCCGTACCCTCAGCCCTCCTGCAAATAGGGCTTACGAGAAACTCTGAAGATGTGGCTGAAAAAAGGATGGCATATCTAGGACTTCTGTGCTATTGTGAACTTTCTGTTCACTGTCAAAGTACCAGAATAGATATGATGATGTTCTCTCTAAAGCAGTCGAGCTCAATGAGTTGCCTGCTGTCTGTACGTGCTGAGGAAAAAGGGTTCGCATGCCCAGTTAGGGAGTGGAATGGGTGTCTCCGTCACTATAGGGGACTGAATTTGCTCTGGCATCGACCACATGCTATCCCCAACTCTTAGCTCATTTACAGGGTAGAACAATTGCATAGTACCATGCCTTTTCCCCAGTTAATAGGGTCAACCAGAAATAAAATCCAGCAAGAAGACATCTGGTGCTTTTGACTCCTATTTGTTACCAAACCCTGTTCTCATGATCTATGACAACAGATATGACTTCTGGTACTGCAAGTTCTTGTCTTTACTGGTGTGCAGGATGATTGCCATTACATTGCACTGTCTCATAGTTTTTGGTTCTGTTGAGATGTGCGGATAGAGAGCAGCATAGAAGCACTAGACATTATGCATTAGTCACTATTACCTCTGACAGTGAAACCTAAGAAATGGGAACACAGACTGTTATAGGTTTAGAGTGCTGCAAGGTGGGTTCTGAAGGAAAAAGAGCATAGCATTGTTGTACCGTTAACCACTTCCCTCATTCCCATCTTGCAGTTACCTCTGCTCAGTAGCCCTTTCCTCCTCATCGTTTTCACAGTACAAGAGGGAAGTGCTAGTGGCACCTGGAAAGGTTTGTTTTTTCTTTGTTGAAATTAGGTTTTGACAATTTTGTAAGCCTGTGTTTCTGTAACCATATTTTAATGTGAAGTATATTGTTTATTTCCTTGAATATTGTGGTAGCTGTTTTCTTCAATTACTTTTGACTGAGAATATTTCTGTACTATATAGCATGCAAAACTCAAGGTGACCATTTCTATCTTTATGTCTGCTCTCCCTCTAGGCTAGAGGTTTCCTGTCTTCCTTTTGGACAGTTAACGTAGAGAAGAGATAGTGTTCTCCTTCAACTAATTAGATGATGTGTTTCAGAGTAGTCAGTTATATTTAGTCACTTAATGAATTATGTTTTGCCAGTTGACGGGGAGGGATTGATCAGCAGACAAAGAATCCAAATCCGAAAGAGAAAAAGGAAGCAGCCATGGCTGTATTATTAAAGAAGTATTTACAGAGAAAATCTAGATGTTAGAATAGTGTCACAGCTAGGCTACATTCATTAGTAGGCTACAATCATATTTAGAAAGGACCAGTCCCATTTTTACAGGGTTCTGATGCTGTTTCGTAGCATTTTGTTTAATAGCATCTTATTTCAAACTTTGGTAGGTTTATATCACGCAGAACAAAAAATCTGGTTTTTCTTCTGTATTGGTGGGGCTTTTGTTGCAGTTTTTCAAACTATGGGGTAATACATGTGTAGCAAGCTAATGATGTGGTCTCTAGGTGTTGCTGTACTGTATGGAGTACTGATAATGAGCTTTGAGTAATAGGGTATGAGTCCCAGAAGATGAATTCTGATTACCTTTGTGGTATCGTCCCCTGTATGCCCCTTCTTCCTTGATGTTTCTGTAAAGAACATTTGGATTTTGATGAGGGTATTGCGTATTTAACTTTTAATTAGATTTGCAGTATGTTGTGTTACTAAACCATGACTCTGTGTTTGGTTATTTTGTTTTGTTTTCATTTTCTTGAAGTGTATGTTCATTGAATCATATGATGGCAAGCGGCAGTTGAAACAGAATCGTAGAATTGTTTAGGTTGGAAAAGACCTTTAAGATCACCATCTTGCTACTCCGTGTATAAAGCTTGTATTTATTGGTCCAGAGAGGGTGAATTTTGTCCCATACTCAATAATAATCAGTAAACAGTACTTAAATTGTACAGAGACTAGCAAACTGCAGCATACTGTGAAAGTGCAGAGAGAGATCCTCCAAGGAAATAGCATGATAGGTCTTAAATAATACCTTATAGTCATGGGCTATGCCATTATAAGCACTAAAATTAAATATACAGCTTCCCTAAACAGCAGGTTGTCTTCCCCACTGCCCCCTTTTAATAAAAACTCTGGGACTTTCTCATGTTGACAGGTCAAATGCAGCCTTTTTATAATCTCCATGTTTTATCCCATTTGGGGTTCTTCTTGAAATTTGTTCTCCTTGTGCTCCATTGTTTTCCACTAAATCATTTTCTTGTTACTGTGTACTTTTAATTGAAATTTAAAAAAACAAAACTAAAACCCAGTCTTTTGCCAAATCTCATCTAACATAAAGGCATTAAAATTACTGCTGGTTTGCAGCTCTGACTCATGTTGCCAGTATCCTCACTTCTGTTTTGTTTTGTTTAGCAGACTGCTATGCCAATTTAATAAACATGCTGTTACATATTCTGTTGTAATTTAGCTGCCATTTTGCTTCAGTTAGACAGTGATTGGTTATGGCAGGGCTGTAATGCGTTGTCAGCACAGGTTACTCACTACTTGTTGGTGGTGGCCGAACATTGTCTGAGACACAGTGTCATTGCAAAATTGTTTGACAATGTTGATGCTGTAATCGCACTGAGCAACAACAACTGCAGAGGCTGGCGAAGGGCACGCGGGAGCGGCTGCGCTGAGGGCAGCGATGAAGAAGGAATGCTAAACAGAGCAGCAGGAAAAAGTTTGTCCCTTATTTTTATTCTCTTCTGTTGTTCTTGTTTTATTTTTCCCATTGATTAGCCACTAAGAAAAGGTACTGCATCGACTGTCCTGAGGACGCAAGTCCCCAGAAAAGTTGGCGATGGATGCGCAGACTTGGCTCTTTGCCCTGGTGAGTGTCCTGGAGGGAGCAAGCTCTGCTCAGCACTTGGCCTCTTGGCTGAGATTGTTGGATGTGGTGGCAATTTTTGTGAAGCACAAGCTCTGCTCCATTGCGAACGGAGTGAGACCACCAAACTTAGGTCACATAGGTCACCGTACAGTTATCGGATGCTTTTGCTTTTCAAACACTATCAACCTAGGGTGAGTTTTAATACTTCATGAAGAGGCAAAAGGCTCAGTTTTCCATTGTGGATTGTTTAAGCCATCCAGTCTTTTCATAACAAGATTAGGTTCACTTAAGCTTCTAGTAGACCAGAGTGTTTTCTAAGACAGAAATGGTTTGCCTCTGAATTTCTGAACCTTATACTATTTTTTTTTCTTCTAGAGGGTTGTGTTTCTTTCTAGATACAAATTAAAATTTTCAAAAAGGGATAAAGTAATTTCCAAAATCTGCACACATCTTTTGAGGAGATTTGGGAGTGCTCCGTCACTGTTAAAAAAAAATTTATACATTTTTACTCTCTGGCCTGTGTAAATTAGAGTAAAATAAATAAGGGAAAGCCAGCCTTGGGTGGAATTGCTTTCACCAAACTCTTGAGTTAAATAATCTCTTAAGAGTAAATGACTGCAAGGTCTGGGTCTTCGTGCAGCACTTTCTGGCATTTTATTAATACATGATATTTTGTTATTGAGGGGATTTTTGTATTTGTTTGTCGTTAATACATTTGGAAGTGACCTGAGATATTAAGAGACATTTCTGTCTACTGTCATTTAGTTTAGGGCACTGTGTCATAGCCATAACAAGATTAAGTATAGCCCAGCTCGCTTTCCACACAGCCTAGATTTGTCTACTGTTTAGTGTTGTTCTGAGGCGACCATCAGCCCTTCCCTGTCCTTTTACGTAGAGTTTTAGGATATGGTATAGAAAGTCATGCATTTATTTCCTTTGTGCGTGCTGTCTCTGACAGTGCTGGTGGCAGTTTTTTGGGGTCTCTGCTTCAGGTGTTAGCGAAGGCAGGTGTCACTGCCAGCAGGCGTGCAGCCACGACGAACACATGGTGAAGAAAACTGCCCTTTTGGCGTTGATGGAGACAGAGGAGGTAAATAAAAAGATTCTAATTGGCTTTTGCAGATTAAATTTATTGCTGCTGCTTTAAAGTCTAGGAAGATTAGCAATTGGGTGCTGTCTCTGAGGCACGTGGCTTCCTGTTGTTTGAGTGGGGCACCTGGTGAGGCTGGGGGAGAAAGCTGAGCTGCCAGCGCTGGCTCTAAGAAGGGCTGTGGGGATGAGGATGGGGGGTAAGGGGGAGTGTTTGGGGTGGGGGGCTCAGCTGGGAGAGTGTGGGGCCTGTAGTGTGAGGGGAGGCTGGGAGCTCCACCGCTGGGGACACCCCTCTCGGCTGAGGGATGGGGGGATGGCAGTGTGCCTGCCTGAGGGGAGAGAGGTACAAGGAAGGGGAGCGGAGCCCTCAGGCTCTGGGAAGGGCAGCAGTTTTAATTTTGGGTTTAGTTTGTGGATCTTGCAGAAGGGTGAGGTGTTACCGACTGTGAGGAGGCGTTGGAGTGGAGGGCCCTCACAGGGCAGAGGAGACGCGGTTGCAGGCAGTAGGGCCAAGGCATGTTATGGCTGACAGAAACACTTCCTGCCTGCTCCTTTTCCCCACAGAGAGGACCGGAAAGTAATCATCTTTCCCTTCCGTGCTGCCGATGCACATGGTTTTGCTTCACTCCACTGCTGGGAACATTTCCTTCCACGTGAAAGGGGCTACTTGCACACATGAGATGAAACACAAACTTGAGTGTTTCCAAGTAAAGGGGTGTTTAAGACTGGATTTCTAATGTAACAAGACAGTTGTCAGGCATCGGCTTGATCATTTTCTCAGGCAATTTGTTTCATTAGACTCAGACACCCAACACTCTCAGCGTTGTTGTGTAAATATATCCCCCATGGCTGTGCAGTGGGCTCTTCTGCTTCCCATGGGCCCGCGAGGGGGAACAGGCTTCATCGTCTGCATCTGCTCTTGCCCCCATCACTCCACCAAAACTCACAGCAAAGTTTTTTCCTCAACTTTGGATCCCATTGCAGTTTGATGGCATCAGAAGAGAGATGTGCAATTGAACTGACAATCAGTGATTGGCATCATGCATAACTCATTATTGTGTCAAGGATTTGGCATGTCCATGGAGAGGAAACCATGTGCGTTGTGTTGACACTGAGCTTAATTCATATCCTACCGGCGGTTATGCCAAATCCTTATCTCATCGGTTCTCATGCCAGATAGCTTGCTTGCATGCCAGATTCTTGTCAGAATAATGAGTTATGCCTAATACCAATCATTCTGTGGCAGATGCCGCCTTGTGTAGCCATTTTGTACAGTTGGGAGTTTGAGCAAAATGGCCGGGTTTTCGTACAACGCGAGTGGCATGGTCAGAGCTCTCTGGTAGGGTCATGAAATGGAAAAGGTTTTCAAATGGCATCCAAATGATATGCCAAATTTCATGGCAACTTTGTTGAAAAATGTCTTGCTGTTGTTTTCTCTTCTGTACCATCCCCCAAATATGTATGCCCCCAATATGTTCATTACCTTTCTGCTTTTAAAATCGTCCAAATTATGTTTATGGATGTGTCATTCTGAGCAGTTGTGCCTTTCCTTCGTCTTCCTCCTTATTAATGCAACAAAATTTTGTAGACAGTTCTGATCCTTTCTCTTGGTAGCAAGGGATTCATCTGCAGTCCTTAGGAAGGCACAGGTCTGTATATCAGCCTACCACACCTCATGGTTTTAGCAGTTACACTTCCCAGGAGATTGTCAAGGGAGATGTGCTATCTCCTTGCTGAAAATAACCCATTATCTCTCTAACATTGTAGCAGGTAGAAAGGACTTGCAAGGGAAAGAGAACCCACATGCATTTTCTACTTTTCCCTTTGGGAGAAGTCCGAGGTGCCACCAAAGCAGGAGTGAACATTTGAGCTGATATTGAACTTATAATCGAGTTCTTTGTTAAGAGAACTAAATACTATGAGAAAGGAAAAGGAAGACTTCCACAGGGTACGGTGGTAATGCGTATCCATAAGGGGCGAGAGTGTAGAGTATCTCCTGTTTACCTCTTTGACTTGAGTGGGTAATTTGCTGGAATAAAGAGAGCGAGAAAAGGCTGACTGTTCAGTCATTTGCATTTGCTTCAAAATCAAAAGGCTCCCAAACCGGCTTGGCATTCTGTGTTACAGGGATATGACAGGTTATATCCAGGTGCTTTCAAATATAGGTTAAAAAAAAATAATCACATCACACTCCCCATAGCTGGGTCATCATTTGTTCTCAAACCGCGTCCAAGTGACAATGCTCGAAAATAGGTTATTCATAATCATGTTGTTGTTTAAGCTGCATTACTATTTCGTATCCAGCCTATTGATTTTTCAGGATTCTTCTGCATGAGGCTTTTTCATTAGTGTGTTATATGGAACACAAAACCCATAGTGGAATCATAAAATATTGTGCTTACAAAAGCTCCTTAATTTTCTGTTTTTAATAGAAAAATAAATGCACCTGGGCTGACAATTAGGATGCCAAGATTTTCCTTAATTTAATTTGAAACAGTTCAAGAGCTTTACTTTGGATATCGGCAGAAACGAGGGCCAAATTCAGGTACAGTTTAATTGGGTACAAACCATTTGGCTTCCGTAGAATTACTTTAGCTTACATAAAATCCGCTTTAATTGGACATTTTAAGCTTACACACATTTGCATTTTTTTAATAAATCAATTACTTGCGAAACATTTCTAGACAGACGCTTCCTGGGATAGACTACCTAGTTTGCTAAACCCTGCAAAGAATTACTGCACTAGGAGGGTGTAGCAAGCTCCGGGACCAGGCAGTAGTGCTAAAAGAGATAAAGGAGGGTTACAGAACAGATCTCTGTTGCAAAAAACATTAAAATCATGCATGAAAATAAGACTTTGGTGTGAATTGGAGCTTCTCTGCTGAAAAATCTCCCTTGCGATGAGCTAGTTGATCACTATCAGGGCCATGACGAGCTCTTGGTAGGCAACCCCTTCACTGCTGTTACCGTCACACCTCATATGAGATATTTTCTATGGGAAGACCACACGGATGTGGTACATCTCTGAAGTTACTTTTCCTTCCTAGGGGCTGTGGTATCCAGTTAGCCCTCGATTCTATGAATATTTATACAACATAAATGGGGAAATCGGTGGGTTCCCTTGGTGGAAATGTGATATTGGTATTTTTTTAAAATAAACTTAAATAAGGTCAGAATTTTTTATCCTCTAGAGAAAATTTCACGTCTGATTAAATAGTTTACATAAACTTAATCTTTTTCTGCTAGATGCATTATAATCTCAGATATTATTCATGTAGCTATTCCTCTGTGAACCATAAAATGTTCATTTCTTCAAAATGAATATGAAGCTCAAAGCATTAGTGGTCTTAAGAGCATAAAAAGTTTATTGCTTTGTGCTTAACATTTTTCAAGTAACTTTCGAAAGCTGAACAAATTTTGCATTTAGATTAATGGAAGATGTTTTCCATTTGAAGGAACTAGCAAGGGAGCAGCAATAACAAAAATCCCCCAAGGTTAAAAATGTAGTGCTTTTGATTTTTACCAGAACTGTGTTAGCAGCACAATCATTTCTCAGCATGGAAAGGTAACATAATTGGTCTATACAGTGGCAATATAGAAAACGAGTATGCTTCAGAGAAAGCTAATATGGCTCTACTTAATAATTTCCTTCAAGAGCCTGAATTTGAATGTATATTTCACCCAGCTTGAGGCAAACAATTTGTACCCATAAGTTCTAGTGGAAGTTACCAGGGGGTCATGCAATTTATTTTAGTTCTTGAAGTTTTCAGAGCTGCAGACCTAAATGCACATTCACTTGCATTGTTTCACCAGTAATTTGATCCAATTGGGCACCATTTTCCTTCTGCTTTATTATGTTAGCTCTAGTGAAAAAATACCCAAACCCTCTCATGAAATATTGGGAAAGAAAAGTTTTCTCAGAAGAGAAACTACTTCTCAAATTTATATGACCAGCCTCTTCAAGAATTTCTCAAATCCTTTCATTCCCTAGCACCTGAAGCCTGCTGCGTTAGTTTCTTAAAAACCGATGTTACGCTGTGAATCCACTTTCCTTTCCAGTTGTATTTTTAGAGTCTCTGATTGGGGAAAATAGCTTTCTTCAGAATAGACTAAATCATATATTTGCCCTTAAACACAGGACAGTGCTTTCTTCGGCACTGACTACTGCCTAGTTTCTGTGTTCATAAAGCCCGGCAGTCAAGTCCCACATACAGAACAGTGCCTGCTAAACCTCTGCACTTTAGGCAGATACGTATTTTTGTATGGTAAATCATACTGTCCTATAAATCTCAGGAAGTTTGGTGGTACAGTGACCGAGGGATCCTTTTCCTATAGAAGTGGCATTGAATAGCAGGGGGTTGTGCTTTTGAGGCTGATTTAGAAGAAAAATTGTTGAGCTTCATTGTCCTCTGGGCTGCAGAAGCCTTTGATGGACTACAGGGCAAGGCGCTGTGAAGGCTTTTTCATTTCTCTGGTTGGGGGTACTGGTTGTATGGATTACATCTCATCACCATCCAGGAGCAGTGAAGTGAGGAGGGGCTAGGTAGTTAAGAGGGACATCAGAACATTTGTATCTGAAATGTTCTGGAAAGGTGGAAAAATAAATATTAAGGACAGGGTTTGCTCTACTTAGATCACGCTAGATCCCTCCCTCTGCTAGGTTGTGTGAGCAACTGGGGTTGGGGGAAGGTGCACGTTTCTTGTAGGGGAGAAGACAACACAATTCTGGAAACTTCTTTCTCAAAACATGACTACTTCTTGCATTCTTGCTTTACAATACAGCTGTGTGCATAGTATTTATGAAGACAGTTGTTTTTTTCAATCATAGCCCTTCCTTTCAATGCTCCTTTGTTCCATTTGTTTTCTCAGGTGAGTTTGTTTCTTTGTCTTCCTTAAATATTAACTTACCTTTCCAGTTGTGCCTAAAGTTGCCATTTATTTATTTTTATTTTAGTAGGATGCTTCTTTGATTTGTAGAAAATAATTTCTGGCCTCCTTTAGCAAGTCCACTTTCTTCTAGCAGAAGATCTTTTGAGATAGTTTTGATAGACCACTTATATTCTTCCTTAGCCAAGATAGCAAATGCTGTAATGTTAATTTTATGGAATTCTTCATCTGTTGCAGTTTTAGAAATCCATCCTGTGTTTTTGAAGCCAACAGAAGTTTGACCGTTGATTTTCAATTAAGTCACTCTACTTTTCTTACTTAGATGCCAGATGTACCTGAACAGATCTTACAGATACAAGGTAGAATATCAAATAAATCCATACCTCTAGTTGTTATGAGCAAAAACTAATGTCTCTTACTTCTGAAGCCAGGGACAGTCTTGCTGGAAGCCTGCCTTTGGGAAATGTTTTCCTCCTTGGTTCTACAGGGTTCTGTGATCTATCCTTACTATAACTGTGTGGCCATTTGTTAGCACACTAGTTTTAGAGCCACGATTCAGTCAGTTTACTGTGATGAGGTAAGGGGATCCTTTTCCCTTTAAGAGGCCATGATCAGAAAAACATGGCCTGAATTTCGTTAGTGGTGTGACAATGAGAGAGATAAGTAGATGTGACAGTTATGAATGACGTACTGTCATGCACTTCTGCGTTCTGACTCAGATAAATTGACACTGCTGTCAAACACAAGCTATGGAGAGTAGAGACCTCTGATGAACCTTCTAATATGGTAAATGGGAGTCTTAATTCTTCATTAACTGGAAAAAGGAGATTTGGCCATGTAATTTTCTCCTTGCTGCCTGTTTTAAAGATTCCAATAACCCAGCATTTACAGTTGACTAGGCAGGGATTGCTTTTTCCTATGCTAGCGACATGCAGGCTGTGAAATCTAAGGAAGCGCCGCTTAAACACAGACTTATTGCCTTGGTTATCTTTAATGACTTTGAAATGTATTGGCCTCATTATGGAACAGTGCAGTTATCAATTCCTCTAATTAGGTGATGTGGTCCCATAAGAAATTTAACATTAAAGTGCAAAAATGAGTTAGTGGCATCAATTGCTGGCAACTTGGGTGTTGGCACTGAATTTAAAGCAACCGTGCTCTTTTTCTGTGTAGTTATTCTGCATCAATCTCATTCATTCAAACATCAACAGTAATTTTTTTCAATTCATTTATTTTTGCCTATGTGTAGAGCTATTTATTTATCTGAGAATTTCTTTGCTCTCTGAAGCTCTTTTCTGTGGCATGCAGTTGGTGTAGATACTAGCAAACAATGAACTAGCTGATGCAGAGTGAGCTCTCTCCACTTACAGGTCAGACTAGTCAGTAAAACTGCCAGTCCAACTTTTCATTTTTAGTGGCCCTTCCAATCTGAAGATCTTGTAGTAATTTATAAGCGTTAAATAAAAGTGACTTGCCCAGAGTCACACCACACAGCAACGAAGCTGGAAACAAAGCACGATACCCGCAGTTCAGTCACCTTCCCAGATTTTGTAATGCTGTTCCCTCCTACCAGTGTCTGTCTGAGGTTGCGTTTCACTTTTCCACCATATGGAAAGGATTATTGACAGCCAATTTAGAACAGGCATTCGCCTGTCTTGTTGGGAGGAAAAGAGGGTCTGAGAAACCTTATTTTAATGTTGTCGAGTTTCTGCAAGTGTTTTGTTAATGGCTGTATGCAAAAGCAAGTGCGCAATAGTTTATCTCTTGTTATCCTTCTCCTTAAGTCATACAGCACAATCCCATAGTTTATTTCCAAATGAAGATTATCTCCAGTTACTACGAGTTTATAAAGCTGGGTCGTGATAATGTATGGCAGGGCAGTGTGTGGCATTAACGTGTGGAGGCTATATATGTGAATACATCAGAGGGACCATACTGCTTTAAATTTAAATTTTTATGTACTTTTGGATAAGTGGTTCCAAAGACATCTAAAATCCTAAAATTACAAACCCCAAATGGTGACAAATCCAATATTGGAGTTGGATTTCTGTCTGGTTAGGCAAGCAGCAAGTCAGGGCTGGAAATAGCAACCTATGTCCTCCACATAGACATGTATCTCATGCTGTACTGGCCTCACTTAACCGTACTGAATCAGTACGGTTGCGCCACTCTTTTCTTCCCTTCTCAAAGGAAAAGTATTAGTGGATCACAAAATTATTAATTTTCTCTCAAAAAGACCACAGAAAACTATTATTTGTCCTATTGGTAGTGGAAGTAGGAGTATAAAAATGATGAAGAACTTTAATCTAGGACCTTGAATCTCCGAGATGTTCTGCTAGACACCTACGTGCACATTCATACCTAGAGGTTTTTTAAAAACGGGGCCTTTAGCTCATCTGTGCTTCAGATCTTCATGCACAAAAGGGGGATAATAATTTTATTTGCCACAAAGCTGTTTAAATATACTAAAATTTTCAAAGTGTTCAGATATTAGAGAGATGTGAGGATATACATTTGTTCAAGCTGAATAAGTAAGCAGAAGAGGTATTACTGCTCAGCGGTTCTTTGGTCCATGACATCTGCGTAGGCTGAACATGCTAAGAAATCTCCACTCCTGCAGATTGGTGGGACTGACTACACACAGAGGCAGAGGAAGAGAAGTAAACCACCCAGCATTGTTCTAAGTCAGGGGTGGCTCATCCATCCTGGATGCTGTCCATCCCTCAGTTCATGGCCAGAGTGGCTGTCCTGTGCTGGACACCTATGTATGGCTTCCACCCTGGCACCATGACTCTGGGCCACTGCTCTTCCCAGTGTCAACTGGAGCACTGGCACAGCTCTTCAACCCAAGAGACTGTCTTTGTTGCAGAGGGCAATGGGGCACATATTTGTACTCTCTGTCAGGCTTGCAGCTTCACTTTTGGTTCACACTCAGAGAATTAGGATGTGTTGAGATAGACTGTGGGGAGGAGGTTGCAGGCTTGGAGGAGTGTGCCAGCACAGTTGGCAGCGCCTGTCATTGTGTTTAGCTTCCCAGATGTGGACCTTAGGTCTTCAGAAAATCCTGGTGTAGCACTGGGTAGGTATTAGAAGGATCCAACATTAAGCCTTTTTTTAAGTCAGAAGGATAAACAATTGTGGCATTGTGAAGAGGTATAATGTGTGAGTCAGTGAATAATTTTATTCCCTCTCTGTGAGGTTCAAAGAGGGGATGAGGATAAAACAAACTGCACTGAACAGCACGGATATTTGTTGCAGTTGGCCATAAACAGGAAAGCGCTGTGTACTGGCAATGCAGTGAGAGATGTGCCTGGGTTTTGGTCAGATTCTTAACCTTATTGGTTTTGGTGGGTTTTATTTGAGTCTGTTCCCCACTTTCTAGTGCAGAAAGAATCAAGAGACCTTAAATTACCTTCACATTGAACATCTTGCAGTAGTGCGCTAAAGCAATGAGGTCATTCTACAGAGACATTTCTTTGGTTGCTTTTGCAGGACAGGGCATTTTTTTAAAGACTTGAGGCCGAGAAGATGGGGAATGGATGAATTCACTTTATCTGCTTGGGCACTTCAGTTGGGTGTTCTCAGCTCCTCTCCTTTTGCTGTGCAGTAATTTTTTTCTCTTGACTCACAGTTAGCTGTTTGACACAGAGTACACAATCCTGCCACCCTTTCCACCCCTTCCATTGTCCATACCTGGTCTGGAGCTGCTAGCAGGAGTAACACAGCTCTAGGGGGGTGGGGACTGTGCTAATATCTACATATTTCTGAGCATACCCAGTCTGAGCCACCCATGATATTCCAGTACTTGGGGAGTTAATGCAGGGGCTCTTTCTCTGCTCAGCCATGTCATTGTATTTCTGACTAATAGAGATTGCAGAAGCCCCTCATAGATAGAATGATTTGTTCTAAGTCCATATGATGCCCTCCCCTGCAACGTGCCTGAACCTCTCCCAGCAGTGTGTTCAGCACTGCAACTGGCATCTACTAGGTATATTGTCTAGTTTATTCTATCATCTTCTGTTCAGAAAAAAAGTATGTGCAGTATATATTTTTGCTTTAAATAAACATGCACATGTGCAGTCCCACACAGTGTTTGTTGCTGATGATGCATATTTAGAGAAGTTAAGTTGAAGTTATTCTTTTACTTGAACTGGAAGGAAAGAGGTATGGGATAATTCTGCTGCCTGAGGGACCCCATTCTGCTCTCTTGCATTAGCTTTCAAGATATTTTTGTTTCACATGTAGATAGGCCTTGTTCCAGCCATGGATATCATCAGGGCATCTGAGAAACACAGTAGTTATCTACACCTAAATAAGAAAGAAAAAAAAAATCTAGTTTCCGCCCCCCGTATTGTTTATTCCCAGTGGAGTTTGCGATTTTTCTTCTCTGAAAATGTTACTTTTAATGATGACGTTTCATATCTGACCGTAGTTTTGCATAGTCAATGCAAGACGAAAAGGAACAGTGGCAGGAGAAGGGGCACCTATTAATTTCATATGTTGTTCAGGAGGCAAAAAGTTGACAGAAAAAAATTGGATCACAGTTAACCTTTGTTTAAGTGTAGACTCCATGTTTTCTCTGTAGTCCCAGGTGACAGCCCGCATGTGCTGTGTGCAGAGTGACGCATGTTCCTAAACCATACATTTGATGCTCATCTCATGTAAAATATTTCTGTATTGTTCGCACAGACATTTCATGAAAACCAATGAAAATGATTTATCTAAGAAAAAATAATTAAGCATAGGTTAAGGAAAAGACAGACAATAACTGTGCTTTACAGTCCTACAAGCCCTTAAACAAAACGTCTCCTTCGAAAGAGACGCTGTAGCTTTAATATTGGCTGCTGTTTCCTTGAATGGAGTTACCCAATCTTTCATCAAAGAAACATATCTCCCATATCCCTGTCTTTAAAAACAGCAATTATGTGTAAATGCCTTCTGATTTATTTGAGCCAGGGCCACCGGCCAGTGTGAGTCACCACAATTTATTGCTAACCGTCACTTTTACATGATAGGTTTGTAACAAATATCTGCCGCATATTGTTAAATTAATCTTCCATTTAAAATTAATGGAGTTAGACTCCCCAGGTTCAATGTAATTTCATGTTCACGGGCAGGGAGTGATGTGAGCTGCATACAAAATGAGCTGAGGCCAAACGCCCTAATCTTTCATCACCTTGAACCTAGTGACTAGGACGCCTTCTCAGCACCAACTAATGAGATTGAGCTTGCTTCTCTCCTGAGGACGCCAGCTCAAAGAAGCTTTTCTGCTCAGATACAGCAGGCTTCGTCTTATTTTAATAATTCCTCAGATATGACATGCCTGATGTTATGTATGAAAGAGTCAGGCTTGAAAAAGAGATGAAATGAATTTTATATCATTACTTCAAAACCGAAACCAGCTAAAGGAAGTATGTCACAGTTAAAATTGCAGTAAGCATTTTAGCTATGAAATATTTTGAAAGTAAACAGGAGTCATTCTTTCATTTATTATTATAATACAGCCTCACCTTAGACTCATCTTCTGTAATTCTAGTCCCATTCATAAATTAATAACAATAATGTAGATGAAAGCAGCAGACCATCCAATAAGCATGTGGATGGGACCATCAGAGAGAAGAGATTTAATTCCTAATGGAATATGCCATGCTGTAGTGCTGAGCTCTATCATTTCTCTTTGTGGGCATTTGTAGAAAATGAGCCTGTCTTTTATGCAATGGCAGACTGCAAATCCATCACATATTGTTTAAAAATAATTGAGTTGAATTGTATCAGTGTACCTTTCTGTCTTTTCTTTATTGCGGTTTTGAAGAAGTAATAATTTGGGTTATATTTTAGTATTTATCAGTGCAGGAGACTAATAGCATTAGTTATAGCTATACAAGGGTCTGTGCAATTGTACGTCGTGGTCAGCATACCTTCATCTGCAGCAATAGCCCTGCTGCCTTTGTCACCCTGACTGACTGACTTTTGTACTGAGTGTGAGAACCTGCTTCTCCATCCATGTCACAGAGATGTGGCCTTGCCATGTGCACGAGTCACGCGGCAAGGATGGGCTTCAGTAAGCCCTCTTCTCCTGCTGTGGGGTCCTGCCACGGTGCCTGCTTCCAGCACCACGTGCCAGGCAAAGCAGGGTGATGAACTCCTCTGCTCTACCTTGCATATGATGTCTGCGGATGGGGGGAAGTAGCTGTGGTGCTACTTCCTAGGAAGAAAGATTAGAAATGGGATTTTTCAATCTAGAGGAATGTCTTAGGAGAGAAAGCTTGTCTTTCCACAAGCTACTGTTGAACGGAGAAGAGCATAATTTGTTCTAGGGCATGTGGAGGGTAGGACAAGGGATTGTAGAATGTGAAGATTTCTAAATCTTCCTCTTATTTTCTTGTATATGTATGAGGGGAAAAAGTTTTGAACCATCTGGACAGCTGAAGAGAGTATCAGCAATGATTTCTTTCCATTGTGCTACTTTGATTTAAAATCTTTATCGGTTTTCCGTTATGTTCCACCTAGGGCAGTTTTCTGCAACTGAGTAGACCTCATTCTGGTTCTTTCATGTCTTGTACCACTTTGTATCAGTTGCAGCTATTCTGATTTCTGTTGAATTCTGACTCTGGTTAAACCAGTGAACATGATAACAATATCAGGCACCTTCATTTTTGTGGTGGTTTTGTGGCTGAGAAAATCATCACCATTTTAGTCATTTGGTAGAAGTACTGATTTTGACTTTCTTAAGCTTTTTGTTTACTTTTTTAAAATCAAGTTTAAGGATTTGATCTTGTTCCTCTATACTATCTCACCTGATTTAAGCCTCAAAAATTTGTCAGTTCTTTTTCTTTATTGTGGTTTTTTTGGGTTTTTTTTTAAGTGAAGTATATGCAAGTATACCCTCAGTTATAGGTACTGTGTGTTATTTTGCAAAACATGTGAAACACGGTGCTCCACGCTGAGTGCATTCACCAATTCTGACATCTACATGTGGGCAATTTCCTCTTCCTCCACATTATTGCTGCCAATTGCCCAATTTTTCTTTCCCCCTCAGATACGATGCTGGGGTAGAACAATAGGACATGCCCAAGTCACCTGGAGATACCCTTGGCCTGGTCATTAATCCAGACTCCCCCAAAGTAAGAAGCAGTGCTGCTAAGGGTACGAAACTTAAAGCCATGGCTACAGCATTTGACATCAGCTGGGGACCAGCCCTTGGTGTTTGGTCCTGACAGAATCACCAAGGGGTCTTGGGGTCTGACTGTTCATTAGAGCCTGGAGCAGCGGGGAAAGTTGCAGCCTCTGCGGTGGGGAAAGCAAGTCCACGCGGTGACGGCAGTGTCAGGCTGTGCAGGGCGAGCCTTCCGGTGCGCAGAAGGAGCTTTCTTGCATTACCTTTTGTAGCAGGTTGCCTCATATGTAAAAAATATGGTGCCAGCTAGGACTGGCTCTGCTGCCTCGCAGAAGAGAGAAAGATAAATCAAGTTCCTTTTCTGCTTTATTTACTTGCTATTCATTTTTATACCAGACTTTGCAGCAGACAGCAATGAAACTTCTAGATATTCATAAACAAAAATCTGGTCTTCTGTCCACTGATATAGATCAGGGAGGCCAGAGTGTATGTTGAGAAAGAAGAGAGTTGTAAAAAAACATTGAAATAGATTTATTGGAGACTTCAATATCTGTTGAAGTCAGCAAAGCTGGAATAAGCTTTAAGTAAACACTATCAATTTCGATGATAAGATTTAGATGGTGGCTTCTATTTTTTTTTCACTAGACGAAACAATATCACAAAGCCTGTCTTCATGGAAATGTGATCAAGATGTAAGCAGTTCTATTGTTAACTCCTTTACATTAGGTTTAGTTACAGTCAGTTCTCTTTGAATAGCAGAAGATGTGTCTCCTAGCTTGGAATTTTTCATTATGTGGGCTTTGCATCTTAATGTTTTTCCTGTCTCCTTATATTCTGGATTGTTGCCATTTTGCAAGGTGAAAAGGTTACCAGTTCCAGCTCTTGCATCGGTGCTCTGCTGGACCTTCTGGATACCCTTGGAAGCCTTTTCTCTTACTTTTATTAAGAAAAAAACTACATTCAGGTGAAATGAGTTTCTTAGTTTCAGCATCCAGAAGTATAAAAAAAGTTCCCTTCTATGCAGTGCATTTGATTGGGAATAAAAATGACTGATGGCAGCCCATACTGGACCCTTTTGTTCAATTCAGCTATGATTATGGAGCCTATTAGCTGGAGTTACAACCTATTTAAGAGCAGTGCTTACTAGTAATGGGGGCCAAATGATTTTGGAAAGTTCAGATTTACTGGGCTCCCTGCAGAAATGAATTCAGCACTGAACATATTGATGCAGAGCCTGAATGAGGCTGTTCCAGTGGGACTCAGAATTGTGTGCTTAGCAAGAAATGAGCGGGTAGTAGAATTAAAGATCAGATAGATGTGAGGCTCAAGGGCAGTCTAAACTCTGAAGTTCATCACAGCAACTTAATCAGACTAAAATGAGTGTTGCACTGACAGGAATCAAGCCTGTGTGTGACAGGAAATTTAGCTTGTTAAAATGGTGCTGTGTTTCTTCTAAGTCCCTGTTTTGCAAGGTCTTGAAGTGTTTTAAAATAATTGTGAGATGTTGGTGTTCGGTGGCTACTGAGGCAGCTTGGGTTTTGTTAATGGAGATGTTGGGTCTCTAATTGATACTTACGTTTGATGTGATGTATCTGCAGTTTCAGTACTAAATAGAGACCAGCCCCTTGCACCTATTCAGAAGCAAGGGAAAGCTTCAGGGTTCTTGCAGTGGGTTTTGGCACAATCTTAAACTCTGCACTGGGGAGAGGAAAAGTTGGAGTATTGGGCCCCTAGTCCTGCACCTGAAGAGGACCCCCATGAAGCAGACGTTATGGATGCAGTTAGCATGGTGCAGTGCAGACTGGTCCCCGTGGTCACCCACTGCTCACAGGAACTGCAAGAGGGCAAATGCCCTCCCCAACACCACAGTGAACACCACAGCAGCAAGAGGTTTGTAGGGCTGCTTTGTCATTCACACCTGTCTGTTTAGCAGGGCACGTCCTGCTGCCTTTCCAGAGTCCAAGTAATTTTTTAATTCATAGTGTGCATTAAAAATTTTTTTTTTTCCTTGGCCCAGTCTAGTCTTTGAATGTATGGGAGATTTACTGGTTACTGTCTGATCCATCCACTGCTTCTAAGGCCTCCGCTGAGTTTCTTTCAGATCCCGCCTTAGCTCCCTAAGAAGCCTTCAGCCACAGCCCCGCATTTCCCATCCATATCCAGCCGTGCCAGGTCTTCAAAGCTGCCCAGTTCTTTATTCCTGTATTTATGGAGACATGACTCTCCCTTTCTGGATATTGCTTCACTGCTCTCATCTCCCCTTCCTGTAACTCCCCAAGTGTAACACCTCTTAGTCAGCACTGAGCTCCTCCAGCCTTGTTCCTCTACCCTGCTCACCAGCCATCTTCCTCAGCTGTGTCCACATATACGAAGAAGCAATATACTGCTAAAGCACTGTTCAATAACAGTGCGCTCTGCTGACAAATCTTTCACAATTCTCTTTTCTGACTTTGCTTCTGCATTGAGACTGGAAATTTATTTGTTCTAAACCAAAATTTCTTGCTACGTACAAACTGATACTTGACTTCAAAGTCCTTTTTTATAGGGAATGTACGGCTTTGTGGTCCTTGAATGGAGCTGTGAATATTCGGTATTTGTCAGTTGGCTTTCCTTCTTCTGAACAACAGCAGACTCTTGATCCAATGTAGAGGCAAGCAGGTGGGACTATGGTTTTGCACCTTGCAAAATGTAGTAGATTGTGAAAAGAGTCTGGGAGAATTTGGTGGTATTCATGTAGTAAACAAATGGGAAGCATAGAGTTGGTTTTATATTTTTAATACTTTTAGTTTTGTCCTTAAAAACTGTGTTAATTGGGACATGCTTTTACAGCAGCATATTGGCCTCCTATAGGACCTGGATCCATGCTGAACTGTGCAGAAAGCAGCAGGAATCTGCTCACACAGATTTAGCTGTATCGCAGTCTCTGGCTGCCCAAGGTCAGACATCCAGTAAAGGATTGGAAATGCTTTACTGAGGCTGCAAGAGTGGAAAGACAGGGCAGTTTCTGGGTCACCATTCTGACCAACTGTTCATGTAATTGTTATATGAGATGTTGCTTATAGGAGTCCTATTTTCAATCATACGAGCATGTCCCAGATTTTTATAAACCATCTGTTCAAGTGAAGAACTTCCAGGTTGTGGGGTTTGGGATGAGGGGGGAAAAAGGCAGAAGGAAAATTTCATGCGGGAGTTAGCAGTCGTGTCTGCTGGGGTCTGGTAGGAGTCTTTGTAAAGCTAGAATGAAAGATCATGAGAGAAATGGTTTCAGCTTGACACACAGATGATAAAGCAAGCCTTAAACAGAAACTGTGGCTGCACAGCAGGTAAAGAAATCCTGCTTAGATTAAAAATAAATATTTTATGCTGCCTGTATACTAAGCTTTGCTTTTTTTTTTTTTTTAATAGCTTAAAGCCCTATACAATTGGCAGCAAGTAGAAGAAATTAAAAGAAAGGGTTTGCATTGCTTTGTTAAGGTAGGAACCACTCAAAAAGATAAGTTGAGGTTGGGTTTTTTTAATGATAAAGAGAAAATTAAAGGACAGACTACTCATTAGAATTATGAAGCATAAAAGCGTTTGCAAGTTACCTGTCTCTGTATGTTTATAGCAAAGAGCAAATCCAACCCTTATAATGTCAGATGGCAAATAATTTTCTGAGGCAGGCATCAAGGTGCACAGTACAAGAGAGAGCTCAGCTGTAATATGCATGAGTTGGCGCACTCTGCTCAGAGGGGCAACCGTGAGGTAAGGAACGACATCATCCGCTCCCCTTCCTTTGCCATCCATTTGGAGCATTTTAATGACTAAAGCAGGGTAAACATTTGTGAGGATAAACATTGTTTTCCTGCTGAGCAACAATGTCTCCTGTATGAGAACAGGATTGTTTTGGCATATGTCTGCTCTAAATATCCCTGCAGATACTTTACAGGAATTGCTACCTCTTTAAACATTTATGCTATTAAAAATCAGGACGATTGTTGACATAAACCTGTGATAGCAGCTGCATTGTAGACAGAGTATGAATTTTTTATGTTATTGATGAGAAGTTTATATCATTTATGTACTGTAGTAAGGGAGGCGTATGAGTGCTGAATACAGAAAACTATGTGATTTAAACCTTTTAGAGTATCAGGATGCAGTATTTATTAATGTGTCCCTCTCAAAAGGAACATGAATGCAGTAAATGGAAAGTAAAACAAAGCTAAGTGATTTATAATATTTTAAAAAACTCTTGTTGGGATGAAAATAAGTTTTGTGCTTCTACAAGTGTGGCTTATCTGGCTTGGGTACCAGTGTCAGCACTGCGGGAAAGAGTGATGTTTTCAGATGATGAGAGTAGGCAACCAGTGGGCTGAAGCTCGTGGGCTTGGAGGGCTTGTGACTAGAGAGGGTGGAATATGATAAAGGGACAACTGCAAAAGAAGTTTTGAAGGACACTGCTTCTGTGTATGTTATCTTACCTTAAATTACTGTGACTCTAGATGCAAGACTAAGGCTGAGGTTGTCTCTTGCTCTGGAGAAAAGATGTTTACATTCTTCCTAATCCTTTCTGTTTTCTTGTCTCTCACGGTTTCTCTGTAACTTGCTCTGGCCAGTAGCTTGGCGCTTTCTTTTCAGGCCCTGCTCCCCCCACTGCGAACAGTTGCAGAACACTTCTCTGTGCTCCCAAAAGGAAGGATTTAGTTGCTTAAGTGGCAAAATTTCCCTCATTGGAGGGCAGAGGGGGCTATGCAGTTTGGGTTCGCCTTGTGGGGAAGTTCCACAGTAGCTCCTTCATCGAATGTCTCCTACGAGGTCTTGGTGTGATCTAAAGCTCTCCAGCGTAGCCCCGGGAGGTGGAGGAAGCAGTTCAGCTTTCCTCCTTCAGGCATGACTGTCCCTATTTTTGCAGAATCCCACTTGGAAGTGATATGAGTGCTTCATGTTTCCCAGCACCAGACGGGCTAAATTAAATTTTCATATGTTGTCTTTACTCATTTTTCTTAGAAGAAGTATCACTGTGCAAATTTTCAGGATGTTCTTCCTTTAATGGAAGCACAGTCATTGCTCAGTTTGTGGCATTGCTGGCTTTTTCCATCCTCACTGAATGTTGCACTTAAGGTTCTGAGATTGGGTATATGAATAGCACCACGCAGTCAGCATAATTACTCTTGTGCTGTTCTGCTCTGCTGGATTGTGGTATTTCAGCCATCCATTCGGGGTCTTCTTGGAGGGAGTGAATATTCCCATGTCAACCCTATCTCTGAGAGGAACCACCTGGAACCTCATTTTGCAGTAGTAGTCTCAACAACTGTGGGTGCAGCCACGTATATGCGAGGCAGTTAAGATTACAATTTGGGCAGTCTGGCGCTCCATTAGGGATTATGGATGGTATCAGTAGCAATGATGATTTGTACGAGGGAGGCACCTGTATGCAGAGACTCAGATCACCAGTTCATTTCATGTAAGCCACCAAGCAGCTGGTCAGTGGTAATATCTTGTCGTCACCTCAGCCCCAGGCTGTATTTAAACCAATGACATAGAGGTGAAAGGCTTTGTATCCTATTACCAGTCCACAGAGACATCCAGTCCTCAGTGGGGTATGTCTATAAATTAATATAGCTCTGGATTAATATTGCAGAAAAAAGCTACATTAAAAGAACATTATTAGGGTTGCAAAGTCAAGCCTGTGAAAGTTAAGAAATGTGAGAATTAAGGTTGCCTGTTCAACCTTAATTTGCCCCCTTCTGTGTATGCATTATGATACAGCCTTTAATTACATGATCACATTCTACTCAGCCCGAGGCAGACACCTGGCATAGAAAATTTCAGCCCAAATGGTTTGAAGTTTGGCAAAGTTATAATCAACTGAAAAAAGAGGATCTTGTAAGAAGTGTCTAGCAACTTTAACAAAAGGTTGTAGCTTGCGATCATTTATTTTACTGCATCCAGAATTTGTTTAATATAAAATATTCTGCAGGTAAGATTCATCCGTGTGGAAGACCCAGGAGGGCATTGTGTACCCTAAATTGTTTAAATGCAATAAGGATCTTTTAAAAAAATCATCTATTTTTTAGACATGTAGTGCCAAAAAAGATGAAACTGAAATGGAAATCCTACTGGTTTAGGTGTTTATATATATATATATATATATATATATAAAAAAGAAAAATGAAGATTAAAAATAATCTCTGCAGGTAACAACCAAGTCACTTAGTCAAGTAAGTTGAATGTTAGAAGGAGAAAAACATTCATTTTCATGGTGTATTTTTAAGTCCAGCAGAGGGTTTATTCAACCCAACTCTCTTTTTACCTCACAACTGCTCGGGAATTGTGTCATGTTGATGAAGAACAATCCATGGCATTCTAATTTACATTCTTGTGTAGAATATCATTGCTCATTTACACTTCATATACAATATGTTCTGATGTATAAAGATTTCATGCACTAGTGGCTGGTCCTTGCCCTTAAAAGTAGAAAGGAGTGCTTATTTCACAACACATTGATTAGTTTATAATTTACTGGAGTATTGGCACAGTAATTGCCAGGATCATTTTGGAGTTTAGGCAGGACGAGGCCCCATCTTGCTGTACCCAAATCACTTTATATTTATCACATTGGGGGCAAGTGATAAATTCACTGAATTCTCCCAATCCATTGAAGAATCAGAAGAAATTTGGCAAACAAGGGTTGACTCTGAATGGGACTTCAAAAAGTGTTTGGGTGTGTGAGGTTGGGGTACAATGCTGCATAATCCAGCTCCTAGGAGTGGATCAGATGTGCTGTGGCTACTTGAAACAAAGCACTGCCCAGTTAAACTTTAGTCTGAAAGCTCAGGTATGGTAAAAAAAGCGTTGATGTTTGTACTGGCAGATTTATACTAGGTCTGTTATCACTGTCCTACTGTGCCCAGCAAGAACAACACAAAACCAGAAAGCAAGCTTAACTTCTGTGCTCTGGGCTCTGCCTCATTCAATAGAAACATGTTTTGTATCTTTGCATGATCCAAAGGAAACAGGTCGCGTGAGCCAATCCGGTAATGGGCAGAGCCAGCTGTGGTGATCGTGATGTCATTAGTAAGTTAGGGCATCCTGATTGGGAATCCTCTTCTTTTGAGGTATTTCTTTGCCCTAGATGAGAGTTTCTTTTCTAGAGTGGATCATAGTCACAAGCTTATGTTAGAGTCCTGATAATTTCTTACCTGGATGAGAGAAAGAGAGGAGTCTTTTGGAGCTGATTTAATTAGTAGACAGATATAAGCCTGCTTTTCTGTCTCTCTCCCTCAAAACCCAATGGTTATGCTAGTGTTTGAGCTACAGTAAGTTATTTCTTTGTTACTTGAATGTTTGTTGTTGAGGGTGATTTCAGGATCACTAGCAAACACAACATTCCAGTCCTGCGGAAATAGAAATCCTTACAGCTGGGATGCCCAGCGACTCTGACAGTTCTCAGCATCCCATTGTAAGCTCAACAGTACCTGGGAAGGAGTTTGTGAGGTGATTTATTCGCTAAGCCAAATGAACTGGTGAAATTTGGTAGTTCAGGATGTTAATGTGGA
Source organism: Grus americana (assembly GCF_028858705.1). NCBI lineage: Eukaryota > Metazoa > Chordata > Aves > Gruiformes > Gruidae > Grus > Grus americana. The sequence continues at coordinate 2,076,729 of NC_072870.1, read as the reverse complement.
GGAAACGTTTTCTAATAGCTAGCATTACCCTGAGGTTCTTTGCCACGCCACAAGGCAGATGCCACGCCAGCATCTCAAGAACCTCCTTCAAATCTTTAACACCAGTAAACAAGAAATTACTTACCCAAGGTCACATTGCACAATTATGGCAAAATCAGAAATAATAACTTGGTTTCTTGTCTTCTAGATCACTGATTTGACAGTCTGCTGTCTATACTTAGCATATTGTCATTGTATTTTACAGTTCTTAATGATCATCATTCTATTTATTTTACACAAATAACCCTTTTTTTTTTTCCTGGAGTAGTCTCACAAGCCAATGTTCTGTTTCCCTAATCACTTAGTAAAGCTTATTTTCTTGTAAATTTATTGTGTTCTGAATTCAGCACAAAATGCCATAGCTAAGATTAGCTCTAACCTTCAAACTTCAAACCTTCAGACATCAGAGATGAGCCGTCCATATGTAAGTCTTGTCTGTGTGTTTTTAAAAGTGGTAAATAAAACAAAAAATAAGCACTGTCCTTCAAAGGGAAGTGGCAAGCTGCCATCTTAATTTTTCAAGAAGAGGGCAGGTCGGGAGGAGTCAATCAAAATCAGTCAATGTCTTGGACAGCAGTTCAGGTACAGCAGTATAAAACCCCTTCCAGCGGAGGTCTGTAACATTAATCCTGCAAAGTGATCTTTTGTAGGACTTGGGGACCAAAGAAAGTTGATGGTGGGTGCTTCTGCCTGGAAATTTTTTTTTTTATGTTTCCCTCACAATGTTTAGACAGAGATCCTAAGAGAGAAGTTTTATTCTTTTTTTTTTTTTTTTTCATATCACTATAGGTTGTTCTTCACCATGCTGAAATATTTTTTTGGCACTTTACATAGGAGGACACAAAGAACTATGCAGAAACTCTATAATTCCATAGTAACCGTTGACTCTGTAATTACATGGTATGTACAGTTCAATGTAAATATATGGGTAATACAAGCAATTTGTATTTTCTCAACTACATTATTAAATCTTAAAATTACAAACTACATGGAAATTAGGTTGAGAATAAAATGGGTAACTTCACATACTGTATTATCGCAGCATATTGTCTCTAGAAGTCTGTAATTACTTTGTAGTTACATGCTATTTTTCAGATAATAACCAAGTGGACAAAGTTTGCAGACTTGTCCAGCTCATAGCAGCACAGTCTAGCCATTGATTTGGGTTCAGGAGGTGGAGAATGTTGTCAGCTCAGTCTTTCAGTCTTTTTTTTTTATAGGGAGGATGATTTTTTTCTTTCAAGCAAACAATCTGACTGGTAACCGTAACTATTTTATATTTATTGCAAATATAAGCAGTGTGCTTAAAGCAAGCGTTGTGTCTCTCCCAAGAGTAAAACCAGGCTGTAATGCTCACATGCAGGGTTTTCTTTTGCCTTCGGGCTCTCAGAGATACATGTCAGGTTTTATTTCACCAGCAAGACTCTCGGACTTCACAGGTCTGTGCTGCACTCATTCTGAGCCTTGGCTGGAAGGGCATGGCCAGGCATTGTAAGGACATTTTGAGACTTGGTTCATTTGTGGCCCACTTCCAGAGTGAGAAGCTCATTTCCTTCGTCTACGCTTACTCCTCTTTGGGGTCTTCTGATGTTTTAACCTCGCCCTCTTATGCTTTTCTCTCTCCTTCTTGTTGTCTTTGCCCTGTTGAGTGTGGCTTTAGGGTTAGGTTATTTATTTATCCAGTATGAATATGTAAATCTTTGTAGTCCTCTGAGGCTAACCTTGTGCACTTTGGCCCTTTATTCTGTTGAAATTTTGAATGAAAGAAACGCTGAATGAGTCTTTTAGCTTAGAAACAATTCCTTTTCTTAATTAATTTATTTTTACACAAAGCGTACAGACAAGAGAGTTGGGAAATGCCTTTAGTATATGGTTACATTTGTCTGGATTTTAAAATGTATACGTGTACATTTATATGCAAGATATCAAATCCAAGTAGTTGGTTGACTATTTAGAAAAAGAGAAGATGGAAGTGCTTGGCTTTGGTAGTCAAACTGGTAATCAGGGCACCAGTCCAGGTGCATGTGATATATTGAGAGGGCTGAAAACTAACCGTAAAATGTGAACTAAGAGACTGAGCTCCTCTCAGGAAGATGTAAGGACATAGTAAAGTACTGTAAGAAAGATAATGATAGTCACCCATCAGTCTTTGAACTGTCCAGAAAGAAGTCACAACTGTTGCTGCTCTTCATGAGTAACGTTTGAAATCATGTTGATTTATTTACATTCCTTTACCTTTCCACCTGTATATTCTGGGTTTTCTAGCCATTCATGGTAGATTTATTAGCTGTTCTGGAGCAAGGAGGTAGGCTCGCAAGGAGGGGGGAAATGGAGGAGAACCGAGAAGAAACAGAAGGAAGACAGAACAGTGGGAGGGAGAGGGAGGAAGAAGATAAGAGATAGATGAATGAAGACAAATGGAAGAGAAATGAGACAAGGAAGATGATGGGGAGAAAAAGACTGGAACGGAGCTTTTGAGAGTGCATGTAAAATAGAGGTCTGGTGGAGGATTTCCAGCAAAAGTGGTGTAAATCAATGATGAGTAAATTAATAGGGCAATTGTGCAAATGAGACTCAGTCATTTAAGCCAAGCGTAATACATCATGGATGATTTAGAGAGAGTGTAACCCACAGGGCACACCTTTCAATCTACTAACGATCTGAAGCAGGATGCTGACACGTCAGAAAATGGAGCAGATGAACAAAACGAGGGACATACATTAAAAGGGAAGAGGTTGTAAGACAAACTCCAAATGCAGGGCAGCATTAAACTCCTTAATGCCAGAGCCACATCTTAAACTAAAGTAAAAAAATTCCTTATCCTTCAAGGCAGAGTTTATTAATGTGGTTTCTGATATGGTCTCCTGGCATAGCTTCGATTCTTGTGATTCCTAACGTATCAGAAGAATAAATTAAAAATGCATCCAGCAGTTCTTTGAATTTGTAATTTTGCAGAAGAAGTGCTTCCTGTAGTTGCCACTTCAAGCATTTTTGCCATCTAACAACACTAAACTATGAACATAGCTGAAGAGGAAACATTCTAAGGAGTTTGAAGTGTCTGTCTGATCAATGACTGGCAGGCACCTGGCTTTGACCTTGCAATGTGCCATTCTGTGCCACTTTTGGAGTCCATGTATGTATTTGTACACCAGAGAAGACAGGAGACAACTTGAACGTGCTGTTGTCACTCATTAGTATTACAGCTGTGCCCAGAGGTCCTGGGTTTTGATGAAATTCCAAGAGTTCTAGATTAACCCCATTTCTCTGGGATTTTTTTAATGTGCCATTTAGTTTCCAGGTCAGTTAATGTGCTTGAACCCACTTTGAGACCATTTGCAAATCTTCTCCAACCCTGAAAATGGATTCCTCTGCTGTAGCTCTAAAATGGAGCAGACCCATTAAATCCTGTGCCCTTGAAATCCATTGGTTACTAACCTTTTGTAAAGATCAAAATTAACAGACTGTTTAAATGAATTTCTGACAGTCCTTCTGCCCTATTGGTTTTTTGAAAGCATTAGACAGAGTGCCAGGTGGCCCAGTTGATAAAATGTTTTCCTTCACTCTGTGACTCATGTGAGTTCAACTCTTTCCCCAAGGTCTTAAGAAAAATAAGTGTTTTTCAAAGACTTTTTGTTTGTTTGATTTCACCATCTTCCCTCTCTTCTTGAAATATTTAAGTAGAGTGTGAACTTGATTTTCATTTTACTCAGTAGAAAGTTAAATGCAACCCAGACATCTTGTTAAGGATAAATATTTTTCTAAAGGAAACAAAAGAAGTGATGAAAGATTAGGTGGAAAGGGAAACCTTAGCTGCTGATGGGGGACAGCTGGATTTTGTCAGTGATGGTAGTTCCTTCCTCTTTTGCTTGCTGCTCTTTCTCTGAGAAAAGTAGCATTCGTATCTAAAAGTCACGGTGCTAATATACTTTGTAACTTGACAGCATCCCTTTTACAGCCTTAAAAGTCCTTCCTCAAGTTCAGGTTGGCCTGAAATACCACCTTGGAAACCTTGGGATGCAAGCATAAAGTGGTCTTCGGGAGACTACTCAGTAACTTGCTAATTTTTAGGTCAAATTAAGGTACGTCTTCCACGAAAAAGATGTGTGAGGCACGAAACCTCATTTATGTGCAGTTTCCTGGATGTGACAACAGGGGAGCATGTCACATTTCTGAGAGGATCCTGGCGCTCTATTAAGAAAACGGTTCACAAATGATTCAGTCACCTGCAGGCAGATCGGCATCCTGAGCGCTGGTCTCTGATCAAACTTGAGCTTCTTTCTCGGAATGTTACAAACCCTCTTTCACTGGGGAGCACCAAAGTCCAACAGTCAGGTGACCTTTTCTAGGTCTTGGAATTGTTTCTGTATTTTTCTAGAAAAGAGTTTCAAAGTCGTCGTGTCTCTCCATATCACATGGTGTAGACTTCATATCACATGGCGTAGACACCAATTGTGACTTACTGAGGCACTTTAAAAATCCCCTATTATTTTAAAAAAGAAACTAAAACCCAATTCTGTTCATGAAAACTATTCTTTATTAAATAAATACAGAATTTATATTCCTTTTTTTCAGAGTCAGGCTTTCAAACTGATATCAGTTATAAAAGTTTGGTTAATTATCATGAAGTTGCATTTTATAATTGATTTCTAACATAACTGCTGTAACCCTTTAGTGACATCTAACAAAGATACTGAGGTTCATTTCTTTAGCAATAGAGGAAAAGATATATATAAAATAATGTTGTTAATTGTTACACAGCCTGCCTGCATTCTCAGTTTCAGTTTCAGTGGCTGATTTCATGTTTTAGTGTGAGAGAGTCACCAGAAAGTGTGACACTGGAGGATAGGTGGTGATTTTTAACTTCTTGCTGAACTCTTCATAACATGAACGTGGAAATAAAAAGCTTTTTGACAGTAATCCTTAGAGTATAGTTGGTCTGTGGAAGGGTTTATTCTATTTTAAAAAAGAACAGAGGTGGGATGAGTAGATAATGTTTTTTCTGTCTCAAAAGTTGTCAAGCTTTTGAAAATGTTTCTGTTCCAAGCTGGGATGAAATCCAGTCAGTACTTTTGAAATGTGTCTTCAGAAGCAGCATCCAGAAAAATCAAGTCAAAAGTTGGTGCCCTTCCCTGCCATTTGGGAGACACAAGTAGCCTTGGAACAGGATTGTTTTGGCTTTAAAGTCAGCGCAGCAGCTACTAGGCTTATGGGTGATTCTGTACATCTCCTTAGTTACTACCGGAAATCTCTTCCTGCGCCTTAAAAATGTATTCCAGTGAAATTCTGCTGAGTCTGACACCTCTGTGAAACAAATTTGTCTTGGTGAGTTGTTATTTCCTGACAAAAAACCTGTTTTGTCAGAAAATTCCCCATCAGCCTCTAGAATATCATAATGTAATATAAATAGGAGGCAGTAACAAAGCATAAATACAGTTGAGATTGCACTGGTCTTTCCCAGCTATTCTTAAATAATAAACTAAAGGAAGGGAAAGAAGAGGGTAGTGGACAGATGGAATAACTGAACTCATCCTGCAGTGAAAAATTGTTCCAAAGAATGAGTCCTGGCTTGTGAGGCCTTTCAGAGTCCTTTTATCTGAATTCTGCTGTCACTGCTTCCAGCTGTTGTTACCCCTTACCAAGTGCAGACCTCAAGGTTGGTGCAGTAGATCTGACTGAAAGGCTTGTAGTTGGAGGAGGGAACAACCTGAGCTTTAAGCAGCCACCCAGCATAACAGAGGCTCTTTGGACGCTTGCCACAAATACTTAGTAACTGTAGATTCTCTAGTACTTTAGTGTCTTTTTAACACACTGGAAGGCTGGACTCAATATTTACCAAGATTATGTCTGGATAAGATCAATGGCTAATTGCTTCTTTTCAGTCGTTGGTTCTTTTAGTCTTCGTAGAAACACTGTATTAGTCATTGAAATAACAATGTTGAATGTCTCTTTCTGTTGAAAGAGAAATTGTCAGATTATGATAATGGCAGAAAATCAGTAATTAAATCTTGTTGCTTATATTTTGTTTCTTTTTGGTTGAAGAGTCCTGTTAGTAGTTCTTATATACTATGAGTTGTATAAGCAAATCTTACCATGAGGGGTCTGGTTGTGCTCCCCTGGCTGACATTTGGCAGGCTGCTGTGGGAGTTTGGGTGCTGCCATCCCATGCTCCTTTCCCTCCTGGGGGCTGGGGTTAGCTGTTGGCTTTGGGTCTCTAGAAACATATTCCACATGTAGATTTGCATTTTGGTTGAAGTTAGTGTTATTTCCCCAGCTTTCCCCAATTCCTCTTGCATGTTTCCTTGAAACCCACTGAAGGCTTGAGTTCTTTTTGCTTTGTAATTTACCTTTTCTCATAGATAGATCAAGCACACAGTGCAGGCACAGATAAGCTTTTTCCAGGATCCTGAGGCACTTTGCTACTTAGTGGGGAGAGAAAGCAAAAGAGTTTACAGATTGAGCCAAGGCAGCAAACCTGCATCCCTACCTTGCCTGTCTCCCAGCACTCTGGAGCACTCTAATCTTTCATGAAAAACCTGAAGTCTCCACATCCCTTCTGGAGCTACTGGCTTTTCTCCAGAATTGTATGGCTCGTGTCTTGTAGCTGAATATGCTTTGATTTTTTGGATGGCTCAACACCAAATCGAGTTTTCCCTGTTGCTAAAACATGCTCTTTTGCTACAAGTCTTGTATGCAGCACCTTCAGTCTCTTCATGGTGACCTCCTGCTAGCATCATGGTCTTTTGTTATGCTGTGGGTAAGTTTTCACTACTTCATAGGTCCTTCCTGATTTCCCAGCCTTGGCACCCACTGTAGCACGCCCATGCTTAGTCGTTGAGAGTGCACACCTCGCTGTAATCTGATGAGTACATGAAAGAAGCTTTGACAGCCCTTTGTGGACTTAGCCATTCACAAAGGAACATTTTTTCAAAATTTGGAGCAAGTACAAGAATAACATTGCATGCTACTAACCGGAGTTTGAGTTTAAATTCTGAACTCAGATGAGGAGACACTGGGAAAAACAAATAAATGGCAGACCCTAACACACAGAGTTTTGCAGCATAAAACACTGAATTTGGTTTCTAATGCTACAGAAGTAAATGAGGAAGAAATCAGCAATATATTGTGGAAGTTTAGTAAACCTCTGTAAAGTTTAACAAAGAGTTGCAGTCTTCATGGGGATTATTTTTGAGTTATCTTGTAGAATTCCACCCCTAAGTAACAGTTCCCTGAAATGCTGTAGGATGATTTACATTCACACAAAGTGTTGGGTTCATGTGTGATCTGCTGTAGTATTCAATCATGAAAATTTTGTTTTTCAGTCAATTTCTAGTTATTTTCTCTTTCTTCAGTATTCAAACAGTGGTCATGCCCTGCTTAATTAAAATGTCAGCTTGGAAACTAGTTTAAAGAGACTCCTAATATAAAACATAAGAGTAAAATATAAGCTTCCAAAAGATAATTAACTTCCTTAGAGTTAAGCCCCTCTTTGAGCAGTAGTTGTGTAAGACAGACCTTATCAGTCTACCAGCCTGCGTAACGGATACAGCCTTTTCATTTTTATAGATAAGATTTGAAAGTATTGTTCATTCTAAGTAAAATAAACAAGTGTTTTGTCAGTGCTCTAAGCTACCTGAAAATAGGATTTACAGTTCTATATAATTGCATTTTCTTTGTGTTTGCATAGAAGTCATAGCATAGCTGGAAGATGATGGCAATTATAATTTATTATGCTGTAATTGTTACCTAAATGTTTTTGAATAAGCAAAAATCACATCTGTTTAGGAATAAGTTGCACAGCAAGAGAATTCCCTTTGAAATGAATGCTGTGTTCTCAAATTCTGTAACTGTACACATAAAACAACATATTTATTTCCCCACTGAGTCCATTACATTCCCAAGTCAAACTGCATCCTCTCTTCCCTTCCCATATTAAACCCTTTGATTTAATGGAGGTTTTAACTACTGGTTCTTTAGGGAATTTTCAGTAGGCTTTGCACAGATTAGGTTATTGGAAAGTGTAGTTATTTGCTTGTAAAGTGGCAGTTCTGTGTCAAAATTGATTTTCTCTGGTGCTGCAGTAGTAAAACAGATAAGCTTCTGCTTTGCATCCAAAATACACTGATATTCCTGCCATGATACTTTCCTTCTGCTTCCTACCCAAGCTCTGTTATAGGCTGGCTTTGAAATAAAAAGTACACAGTGATACGCTACACAGAATACCTTTGGATCAATCATTAATATTTACATGAATCATCTTCTTTGTATTAATGTACATTTACCAGTGATGGCCAGTTGTTCAGAGGCAAATAATCTATGCTGGGAGTTGTTGAGCACTTCAGCTAAGGGGTTGAACGCTTTGTCAGCCTCTTAAATCAGTTGGAGTTGTGGACATTCAGCATCCAGAGGAAGTAAGTCCATGCGCTGTTCCCCATACCACTGCATACAGAAAGCAAAGTGTAGAGAGCATAGACAGACAAAAGAGTGAGTAAATAACAAATGCATCTAGTATGTCCTCTATGTGAGTGACATGAAGAGGTTTCCTACCTGGTTTTCTTGGCCAGCTTTCATAGCTAGGATAGATCTCCCTCAATTTGTCAATCACATATCCATTCCTTTGCAGGCTGGACTCCTGATATAGGGAGAGTGCTTTTAAATTAAACTTTAATAAAATGTGTTAGCGCACATTAACTAATTCAGCCTGGTACTTGTGAAATTTTGGTAGGTGTGGTCCAGATTGAGTTGTATTCACTGATGCAGGCAGTGTCACTGATGCCGTGATTTCCAGAGTTTTTCAAACTTGGTTTAGTGTAAGTTTTCAGTTCAGTTCTTCAATTATTCAGTAATGGTTTGTCCATCTGTATTGCTCATGCTGTTAACGGAATTGTTGTCGCAAGCTCTCGAGAGATTAATGTATTTACTGACTTCTATGAGACATTGCACCAATCAATGTTAACAGTCTTTGACAGAGACATAAAGGATCTATTAAATTAGATCTGGGTTCCTATTAAATTACTACGCATAAAAAGCTAGACTCACCTTATCTGTAGCAGAAATGAATGCCTGCTATTAAAGCCTTTAAAGAAAGTTTTCAATAACAGACAGTTCAGCAACACAGTGGGATAATTAGAAGGAAAAGATAGTCTGTGGACATCCAGCACTGACTACACTAAAGCCATGTAACGAATGGAAGGTTTTCTGTATTGCAGCCATGAAGACATTCCCCTCCCCACCAATCAGCTCCCCCCACACACACTTCTCTTTACTAATTACATTAGAGACAAATAACATTAAACTATTAAGGCAATTAAGAAATTCTTAACATTTGATCAGTTAGTGGAATGCAAATCTGTTCTCCATCTTTCTGCTAAAGGGCTGATTGCATGGAATGTTATGTCCTGAAGTACATGTTGGCTGGTTAAGACGGACAGCAAAATCATAGAACCATGAAATAGTTTGGGTGGGAAGGGACCTTTAAGGCTCAGCTGGTCCAGTCCCCTGCAGTGAGCAGGGACATCTTCAACTACATGAGGTTGCTCAGAGCCCCATCCAGCCTGACCTTGAGTGTTTCCAGGGATGCGGCATCCACCACATCTCTGGGCAACCTGTGCCAAGTGTTTCACCACCCTCATGGTGAAAAATTTCTTCCTTAATATACCTAAAAGTCTTGGGTTTAAATAAAATAGCAGGATCTGTTTTTCACTGTATTGCTTCTCTCCCCCATGCTATTCACACGTAACTGCCACTTTTCAACCAGTGCAGACTGTGGTCTCTCATTTACCCGTAGTGTCAAATTCTTTTTACTTTCACAGTTAGAAAGCTGTGTTAACTTCATTCCTGTGACCGTTCATGAGTTAACCACCCTCATGAATTTGTGATAAATTGAACAAATGCCTGGTGACTTCATAAGGAACTATCCCCAAATAGTGAATGAAGGAGTTGAGTCAATAAGGTTTTACTCTCTGTTTTATCCCTTTTGGAAGATAGAGAAGGACAGAATGTGGCAGACAGTAGCTTGATAGTTTGTGCACAGAATTTACCATCTCCTGTCAATAAAACATGCATCTTGGTGCATCCTCACAGTTATTTTGGTCTTAGGGTTTGATGACACAGAACATCAGAACACCACACAGATATCCCTGCACTGGGCCCCGAATGAGCTAGTTTCAGAGTTGGAAGCGGTGCTGCAGCCTCTCTGCCTTAAGCTGGGTGCAATACTGCACTGCTGCAGCCCTCTTCCTTCCAATGCTGAAGCCTGGTGCGGCAGGACACCGCGTTGTGCCATCCTGATGGTTCATCATGCTCCGAGCTTGCTCTGGGATCTCTCACTTGGAACTCTGTTCTGCCACGGGCACAGGATCTCAGGGTTCATAATCTCCACGTCTGATAAAGGGAACAGATTTTATTTGCCAACTGATGAAAGTATGATTCTTGTGTACACGTAAACTGTTGGCCCTCAATTGTTCTGGCCCAAATCAAGTTAGGGTGGCTGCTTTCTGTGCCCTGTCTATAAACCCCTGGTGCATCTCAGTTGAATTTTCTAGGTGTCACTGAAAAGTGCACAGGGCTGATGGGAGTCTCTGGCTCTCTGGTGGCACCCTCAGTTGCCTGGGAGAAAGTTATGTTTTGTTCAGTTGATTATTCAGGCAAACCAAATTGTTTGTCCTTAGGAAGACAAGGTCTCAGCACACCCACGGTGATGTATCAGCACTGCAGTAACTTGTACTGTGACCCAAATCTTGATGCTACACGGTTGTATACCTGCACCTTTTGCTATCAATGCAAAGTGGTGGATATGTATGCAAATCTGTTTCCTGCTTATCAAATCTGACTTCAAGAGGCAACAATACTGTTAACACTGTTAGTATTTACTTCATGTTCTAATAGCATGCTGGTACTCGTGCTCCTAGAGAAGTTCAAGTGCCCTTAAAAAGCAGAAGCTTGACTTGATAGCAAAATTGAACACTTGATATTAATGGTCTTCTAATTAAAGGTCGAGCAAACTTGTCTTGGTATATTCATCTTAATATGTATCTTTCTGGACACTTAAGTGGGTTGACCACTGAAGCTCTAAAGTGTCATTTCAAAGTTAAAAGAGAGCGAGTTCCCCTCAGTGTCAGTACTTTGGATGGTCTTAACCCATAGGACTATTTGCCAGAGTTTTGTTCTATCAGCTTTCCTAAGCGTCCGCACTGGGCCGTACAGAGCGTGACTGTAGGCCAGGACTGCTGCACTGGACTTACCAGCTGGGGATCTTCCAGGCGTTTTCCTCAGGGCTGCCTAGACGGCATGTGAAAGGCCACATGTGTAGCTGTCAGCTGTTGGCCTGCTGACAGCCTGAACACAAACATTAGCAGAGGTGGTTTGTATGCTGCCCAAGGGTGTCACACGAGTACTCTCTACACATAAAGTAGTTGTGGAATTTCATTAATTCATTCATCAATACAAGCCATTAAAAGAAACTGTCTTGTTAACTGGTATCTTGGATACTAATCGGCAGCTTCTATTAAACATCAACCTGCTGATACTGTCAGTGTCACAAAGGGTAATGACCTGCAGTGCTGGGTGGCATAAATGCAGTCAGGCAGCCCTCAGGAATAAACTACCACGTGAGACCCTTTGCTGAAGTCGGAGGCCTTTTCGAAGGGGAAATGCAAGGGAGAAAGGACAAGGCAGTTAATATTAGAACCAAAAGGTCTCTATATTGTGCTACACAGAGGAATTTCAGTTTACCTAAATCCACAATGTGTTTACTAAACTCAACTACATGTGAGGAAAAGGTCAGGGGTATTCATATATATATACACACATACACGTGTGTGTGTGTGCGCACATCAAATCTCGGAGGCAGTGAACAAATGAAGTTTGAACCCAGAAAATGAGAGACAGGAGGAAGAGGTGGTTGGAGGATAACAGAATTCTCTGGGGAAATGGGTAAGAAATACACCATGAAGTTCCTCTGCTGCTGGAACTGTAGGTGACTTAAGTGAGTCCAGTTTCTTACAGTGTGATCAGGCTGCAAATGTTGAAATACCAGTGGAAATTCTTGCCCTTGCCTATGGCAGATGTACCTGGGAGGCCTGGGAAAGCTGTAGGTGGGACAAAATATCCATGCTTGATAATCTGCCAGGCTTTTCAATCAGTCGGTGATGGGTGCTCTGCAAGGTCAAACATTTTATACCATTATAAATAATCCAAACTTGTTATCTACATCTCTCCAAAGAACACAGTCACCCATATGTATTTTGCATGAAAGTAGGATACAGGAGTTTTACATCATCTAAGGCACGTTGGAGATTTTGCAGACTGAGTCAACGTCTACCACAGTTTGTGTCAGCGAGCAGTGGAGCTCGTGTTGTGTGCAGTCATGTGAAGACAGGACACATAAATACCAAGTTTGTAGATTATTTCTTTCTCCTGTCCTTTTTTTTTTTTCCCCTAATGCAGGTTAGGTCTTGTGCATCAAATAGAATTTCAATTATACAAATGATTCAGAATCATGTCTAAAGAAACTGACAGAAGTTTTTCACTGATTTCATTCTCGCTATTCCCCTTCTATTGGTGTTGAAGAGTTTGCAGTATTTCAGCTCATTCTATTGATCACACACGTGCTGCTAGATCTCTGTGAAACATTCTTATCACAGGAAAGAACAATGGTGATAACATTTCAGCTGAGTGCTGTGGGTGAAAGTTAACTAGTGAACTGGGTAACAGTTATTCCAAATTAGCATCATGAACTAATTTAGTCTAACTTCTCCCTGCACACTAGTGCAAATGAAGTCTTCTATATATGTGGACTCTTCTTATCCTCCTTTGGCCACCTACCTGGCACGACTTGATTGCATTTCCATAGAAGAACTGCCAAGTTTGGTTCGTAGTATGTGTAGGCATTTAACTAAGACCTCCAAAAACATACCAACATGGTGGTCTTGACCAGAAGTCTAAAATAGAAATGGAGAGCAATCTGTAATGTATCCAAGCCACCATGTTTATTGCTTTTCCACCACTGAACACCTCAGCAGTTGCCTCTTTTCAAAGAATATTGCTACTTATGAATGTCGCTCTCTGGGTGCTTCCTGGTCACTTAATTTCTTGTTGATTCTCTTCTGAAATATTTGTTTCATCGTGGTGAACCTCAGCCACGAGGGACTCCTTTACCATGATTTTTCTCGGGGCTATAGTGGGCTATTAATCAGCCTGTGCACTTTTTCACTTCCAGTTCCTTTGTAGAACTAGTCGAGTGGGATTTGTTGACTCTTCCTCCACCTCTAATACTGGATAAAAATCTTTGTCTCGGGAAGAATCTCCTGTAGCTTCTATTTATGCTCTTACTACTGCCACGTGCTTGCAATTGTGCACAACGCTTGGACCCCCTTTAACCCCCTTCCTCCCCCCCTTTTTTTTGAATTACTAGCGGGTGACAAATAGCTACTGTTTTCCACTCCATTTCGCCAGGCACAGCTTCTTTCCTGTCCTCATGAGGTTTCTGACCTTTCAGTCGATGCCTTTTGCAGCCCCCCAGGGGCCTCCAGGGAGCTGTAATGGACTCACGTTAATTGCCTGTTGAAGGACAGAAGCAGTTCCTAGCAGGATGATTGGTGATCCCCCTGTGAGTACAGCTGTCCTGGTCAGTGAAAAGATTGATCTGACACACACAAACATTTCAGCTCACTGCTCAATGTATCTCGCAGAGCATGCACATAATCACTGCTCTGGCTTTAGTGGTTTCCTGTCTGCCCACACTGCACTGTGGGTCTATTTGCTAGTGCTGTGACTCAGAGGAGCGAGCAAGAGACTATCCATTCTAATCCCCTTGTGGGTTACGGTAGTTTAGATAGAAGATACCCCACAGACTGCAGGATAATCCAAAGATTTATAAAGTCAGTGTTACGGGCTGGTTTTCTTTCTTTTTTTTTTTTTTTTCTTTTTCCTATTGATCTCAGTGGAAGGAAACCTTCCATTCCAGCTTAAACATGTTTTAATGTGGTTTAAAATGCAAGTGATGCACTTTTTAAAGCATACGTGTATGCATTCAGGAAAAAAAAGTCTCCCATGTGTGCTAAAGTCCAAACAAATCTTTAAAATTAAGAAAGCAGAGGCATTTCTCTTACGCTTCTTGCTTCTGTTCTTTTGCAGCTGGGTAAACCATTATGTTCTCATTAGAGTTGAATATGGGTCAGTTTGCAGAGCTCTGTACAAATATTATTTTTTCCCAATTTTGCTTTGTATACATTCAACCTGTGTTGGGCTTCGAGCTCCAAATCTGAAGGAGAAACTCAGCCAAAGTCAGCAAACATGCTTTGATAGTGGAGGTCAAAACTTTGCAGTATTATCAGCCTATGCGTGTTTTCTATCTGAAAATATTAATCAGGTCAAATCTACTTGTTCCTTGGCACATGTTCAACAAAAGATGTTTTCAACCTGTCCCATGTTTTATCATTTTTAACAAAAGCTTGGCACAGATCTGGTCACCGCACAAATAAGCTTCTCCTGAGGTGAATCCCCAGTAGTGTTTCAAAAGATTGACCTAACTGCTGCTTAAAAAGATTCTTTTCTCAGTTGCTTCATCCTCTCAGCTCCATGTTTCACATTGATCTGGAATGACATGGGCCTGAATTAAATCCCTGCGTCCAACCACCTGCGAACTTTGAGGTGTACAAAATCTGGTACAGGATCCCAGTTGTTCAGATAGCGCTTGTGTTCATTAAGGCTTGGACTGAAACCTCGTGTCTAAATGTTTCACGTCAGTGGAATGCATGATGCCCAAATACAAGAGTCTTACCATGTGCTAGCTCTTTGTTTTAATAGGTGTTAAAAAAATCTCACGCAGAAATAAACTATTTCTCACAATCAGGCTAAAATTTGTAACAAAATTTAGCAACTGTATACGTCTTGCATTTTAGTAAATGTTCTGCTTTTCTGAAGTATGTACTGGTGAATGAAGCTAGAAAGCAGCTGTGACAAGAGAATTCTAGCGATGATGGAAAACGGTGAGGATGAGGCAGTTTGCCATACTTTGGGGTCCTAGGGACATCCATCCATGGACCCGAGAAATAGTATTTCTCCAAGAAGTTGCTGTATTACCAGTGTCAATCAAAACAGTGTATTTCTGTTCAGAACATTCTGCTCCAGGAATACATTATTTACAAGTGGAGGAAACTCAGAGAACACCCACCCCGGGCAACTGCTGGGTACTCTAAGTGTACTAAAGATCAGCTTTGCTGTGAATTTGCTGTCCTTGTTACTACAGCCTTACTTTTTAGCTGTTATTTTAGTCCTGCATTTCGTATGATCTCAGGCTAGGTTCGGATTTGAATAAATGAAAATGTTAGGGCTTTTTAAGCTAGCCTAGAAGCCAATTAAATATTTTTAGACTGAGAAAAAAATTATCTTTTTCTAATTCAGCCCCAAACCCTTCCCAGCAAGAGTAAGTAAAATGAATGCTTGAAACAGCAGAGGAAATAAGATGGGAAGAAGTATATCTGTTTGCAAGCTGTGTAGCACTGTCCAGTACTTAAAGATGGAATGGCTGGAAACCAGCCAAGAATCCAAACAAAAGCATCTTAAGAGGTCTAGAATAGCTCCAGTGTAACCGAACTTTAGACAGATTCCAGGATAAAAGTGAAGCCTCGTCTCACATATTTGTCATTGTGGATGTTTTTTAAAAAAGGATTAAACCCAAATGTAAACCCTGTTACCATTTTTACTAGAGGGTTGCTAGCGAGATAAGGAAGCTGTCTTACGGTAAGCCCATGTCATCAGAGAAGTCTCAAGTGCAGAAAACTCATAAAAAACCACTATACTATAATAGGTAAATAATATAACATAAAAGATGTGACTAGATAAGAAATTTAATGTCTCAAAAGGTTGAACTTCTGTTACCTTAAAAGAAATGTATTATGTTTATAGAGAACTTGAAAATTCTACTTAAAACCCCCAATATTTGCAAGTAGAATGAAAATATCTCTCTGTATTCTGAATGTAATGTGAAAGATAGCATTTCAACCAGCTCTTTTAATCAGTATGATACAATAATGATCAAAAAATACTATAACACCTTTAACATTCAGAAAACACGTGAGAAGAGGTAACTTTTATCTGGCAGGGCAAGGTGTATAGGAGGTGTAAACTGGGATCTAGATTTGAGGTTAAGGGTATGTTGGAGTATAAGCTGAAAAACAGGCAGGAAATGTGTTCAGCCTTTGGATGACGGCCTTCATCTAGACGGCTGACTTAGTGAAACAAGTAGAGAATTAAAAGCTGCTTTTTTAAGGATAAAATCCTGGTGTTACTGGTCTGCATGGGCCGTGGGCCATGCAATGGTACATTGCTGTCAGGAATGCAGAGGTCTTGCTTTGGGAAAAAGTATTTTCCCAAAAGCACATTCTGTTGGTGTGAAAGTCCCTCTGGTTACCCAGGGCTTTGAGGCAGAGGCACAGGAAAAAAACATACTCTCTGAGGTCCAGGCGTATGAGCTACCTTCTCACTTCAACCTCTGCTTTTGCTACAACCTCTTTCTTTCCCTGTTTCTCTTTCTTTCTATCTACAATATTTTTCATTCCAGAAGCTTCTCTCCCTCGAGCATGTTGTTCGAATAACTGACCAGCTATGTAAAATTCATTAACAAAATTTCAAAGAGCTACAAAGGCTTGTAGACCTTGGTTATTTGGCTTTTAAAAATATTTTATATGTCTACATACAGTAGAGTTCACATCCAATACTGTAACATACCACAGTCTATTTTCTTTCAGGGGAATACTTGCTTTCTGGGATAGATATTATCAGTGCTTTTAGTTTTGTCAGTAACTATATGCCTGAAGTATAAATATAGAAACCAAACATGGCAGGCATAATAACATTTAGGGGTTCATTTTTAGCTTGGTGTAGGAGAATTAATTTGGCTTCAAGCCCCATGGTTCTCATAAAGTTTAATGGGAATTGCAAAAGTGATCCTCCTATCCACCACGCTGAAAACATACACCTTTAACTGCCTCATTTATACTTAATAAACAAGTGATTGTATGTTAATACTAACTGACTCTTGGAGTATAGGAAATATGCAAGGCATATGTACCAAACTGAAAAAAACCTCTCACGAGAAACGTTACCTGGCAGCTGTGATAAAGCAAAGATTAATTTAATTTGATTAGGCTAAGGTACGAGGAATTGAATTCACAAGGACTTGCACCAGGGTTTGTTCAGCTCTCTGGAAAGACTCACGAAGGCTGCAGGGGACCCTGGATCAGGTTCCAAAGTGGCTGAGATTACAGGGCAACCTCAGAGGGCAGTAACAATTAGGGGAGTGTTCGTTACTCAGTCATTGGCTATCTCATGGTAGTTAGTTGTGGTTAGCACTACTGAACGGATTGGTGGGAAGAGTTCAGTGGTGAACTGGCAGTGTTTACAGTCACTTTGAACTGTGCTACCCCAGCCACATCTCGTTCAGTGACTGGCGAGATGACATATTCCAGTTGCTGTTTCAGGATTTGGCCCAGCAGGTTTGGAAATAGGTGGGTAATTAATATTGCCAGGGAGTTTTTGGGGGGGTAGACATGGGAGGTCAGTAGCCATGGAAAGAAAATATCTGTCATCATTCACTGATTCTCTACTTAGATGCTTTGAATGACACCAGGTATTTCTTCATTCCTGAAATTACTGCCCTGAAAGCATAATTCTGCAGATGGTGCAGCATCAGAGATAATTGGCTGGCACTGCTAAGTCCAATCAAAATAACTATTGAGAGGTGTGTAGTGCACTGATGGTTTTCACTGGAAAGCAAACATGTTTAATATTGAATCTTAAATATTACCTACATTGAGAAAAAGAAGTGACAAGAAAATCTGCTTTTAAGATTATAAAAAATAGAGTAATGTTTTGCTTGCTTAGTGGAAAAAGCCCCAAAGTCCTGACCCGATCATTCTCTGGAGGTTGGCTGCAGATCAGTATCAAAATTTAGCAGCTTGCATCCATTTCCAGTTCTTTTTTTAATACACGAATGTGATTTTGCTCCTTGGCCAGCTGCAGCTCCAAGCACTGAAATTAAACTTAACATGTTTTACAAAATGAATGGAAGGCCAGACAAGAGAATCTTGTTTCCAAGGATCACATCGCCCCTTTTTGGGATTATAGAAACTCTCATTCTATTAGAATTTGGCAACAATGCTTGAACTGCACAAACATGATGTCTCATTTGTTTGCCAACTGGTGGAAGACATTCGGAGCCGACTTCTCCGTTTACAGCCTGCTCTGGAGCCTGTTGGAGTCAACCGCCAGACTTCCACAGACTTCTTCGAAGGGATGCTATGCACAGTCTCCCCATCCGGGGTTGTACCGTCCCGCAGTTGCTGTAAGATCAGCCCGCTTCCGAGAATGAAGTCCATGCAGCCTTGGTCAAGAGAGAGTGGTAATTAAAGCCAGTTGAGTCAAAGCTGGGCCACATTTTTCCTGTCTGGTAACAAACTCTTTGTTGGAAATAATTTAGCTACCCATATGTCCTGTCGTCTCTTTGCAGATGACATGCTAACAAATGTCTTAGCTTATTACTTTGTCATTTTAATTTATTCTGTGAAGGGCTTATAAGAACATATTTCAGCCTTTGTGTTGTTCACAAACTATTCAGAATATGCATTGTTCTGAATGTTTCTTATTCATGACCTGGCAGATAATATCCTTTCTAGTACCTAAGCAGATGACTCCTAGATACACTTCACAGATGTTGACCACCATCTTGAAAGATATTGCTGAATATATAGAAAAGTATGCTTTTCTATAGCCACCTTGGGAACTCCTTTCTGTTAATATTGCCGTGAAAAACTTCTATGAGTTTTTAGGAACATCATTGATGCAAATGTATTTTCAAATCATCAAATGGCTTCATTTGCAGCATTTGTCTGCAACTGAGAGTCAGATATATCATTCTTTCCCGGTAATAATGTTTAGATGAAGGCTGTGACTAGATAATATTTTATCCAAAAGTGCAAGATGACTTATACCTCACTCCACAAGTATGTCATCTTAGTCGTGCTGTAAGTACAAGTGTGCGATACTGGCTTTTTTGTAAATGCTTGCCAAGTACTTGTTAATTTTCAAATGAAACTTGTCTAATGGCTCATTAGTGAGTGTTCGAAAATAGCAAGTTAAAAGGTTGATAACAAATAGTTTAGTGAAAAATGTCTCACTTTCAGTTAGAGTGTGGGCGTTACTCAGTTGTTATTGAGCCTACTTACTCTGTGTGCAAGAGGCAGTATAAACGGTTGAAAATGTAAGGATGTCTGCCCATTTTTCACTCCTTAGTTTAACGGATTCATGGAAAAGGCGGTGTGGGTATATAGTTTCCTAGCATTGGTCTGAAATTACAGAGGTCTTCATCTATCTTGAACAAGAGAACTGCCAAGGATTCATCAGTGCTGCCTGTCCCTATTTCAGCCCATAAATGCCAAGCTTATACACCAAATACTTCAGCTATTTTCCTAACGGGTATCTCCAGACTCCATGAATCCTTTTAATATGGTAGAAATGGACTGGACAAAAATAAGCATAGTTACTGTGTGGCTGCTATTGATAAGTTATTGCCCCTCTCATTGAAAAATTGATTACTATGTGTTACTTAAAACTATTTTGTAAAAGTATATTCAGTCAGATACCGCATATTTTAACTGTAGTGACAAGTATGTCTCTCTCCTTTCCAACTGCTTCTTGCCCTTCTGTGCTTCCCCACAAATATTAGTCTTTGACTTCTGAGCTTTCTTCTCAAACTGTCAGGCTGAAGGACGCATTCTGAATAACATCAGTCGTTTCTGGTGTATAATAGCGTACGCTAAGAGCTGTGTAATTGTGGACGTGCAACTGTTTTTTTCTATTTAACTCCAAACACCAACATCCATCTTGGTAGCACACGGAAAATGCTCTGATGCCAAACGATGAGCTTGAAAGAAGATGGTCTCCCTCAGTTTGCAGAGCACCCAGGGCAGCTATTGATTCCGTCCAGTAAATCCCAGCTCTCATCATCTCTGCGAGTGGGAAGGGCTCACTGGAAGGCTCCAGCTAGCATTGCATTTTCATAGCAGGTGGCTACCCAATTGCCATTCTGTTTGCATCCTTTTTCTGGTCGGCTTTGTGACGTTGCCCTTTTGTGCACAATAGGGTCACGGCTTGTCAGTGCACTTGGTTTTCAGGATTGCTGTTGGTCTGCAGGTTTTTTTGTTTTGTTTTGTTTTCCTTATCGTGCAAGAAGGCCGTGATATTTCTGTATCTGGCAGCGTGTCTGCGTGAGACAAGGCAGAGTGAACGAGGCTTGATGTGTGAATGACAGATCCCTAGGTGACGCCGCTGGGAAGCTCTTGATCTGACTGGTTTGAAGTTGAAAGCTCACTAGGTCACACTGAAAATGGTTGCCACTGGGCATTTCTTTCATCCTTGTTTATTTATTTTTTCCTTCCCTTTCCTGAAGTTTTTACACTCAGAAAAGGGTTTTGTTGTTGTTCCTCATGTTCCTTGTTGCCGGTAGGCCGGATTATAACTTTTTACTACACTTAATTGCTGTTCTATCTTCTCGCACTTTTTGTTGTTGTACTTAGGTGGGTGGAGGAAGGAAAGGGGAGTTTCGTGCCTTTGAGCTCAGCACCTGTGCCAGGGACTAACCAGATACAAAATGATCATTTTAAGTAAGCGCCAGGTGCTTTTAAAGACATGGTCTGTTTATTATTTAGCAACCTGCTGTTCAAAGGTTCTGGCATTTGCCAGTCAGATCAAAACAAGGGAGCCAGGTGGCAATTCAGTGACATTTTTCTCTCCGTACCTGCAGCATGTCCTTAACTAAACAAGCATAAAGAACAAGGCATAAATTAACCTGAAAAGACATGGTGGCATTATAAGAACCTCTGATCCTCTTGGAAATACCCTATTGGCAAAGCTAAAATAGCAACTCTGACAAGAGCCAGGAGAGGATTTCCTCCCCTGTGAACATTGCTAACATGGAGGTTGTCATTGTGGTAGCACGCAGAGAGTCAAAAGCCAAAGCCCCATGTTGTGCACCCTGCAAAAGGGGCAGAAAGTCATCTGGCACGGGGGCAGGGGCGGATCAGGGAGCCAAAACTGGTGCAGTGGACTCCAAGTAGGATAATAAAAATCCAGGCACAGGCAGTATATTCAGGGGCTCCCAGCAATTTGGGAAGGTTAGTAATGATGTATTGCAGGTAGATGTATTGCACGGTCCATCTGCCTCCATATGGCCCTGGGTACCCAGTGCACTTGTAGCTACCCATTAATTAGGACTGCCATAATACCACTTCATTTTTGCCGAAGTTCCTAAGCTTTATCTGACAGCTTCTCTCCAGGGATTAAAAGGGCCCAAATTCAGCTTTAGGCCACCTGACCTAATGAGTCACTAACCACAGCGAATTTCTCATTTTTACATTGGAGTACTTGAGAGCTGAATATGAACAAATAACCTCAAACTAGTGTGAGCGGGCCTCTGGCATTTAGAAAGAAAAGCTGTACAGTGGACTTTATTAAATCACTGATCTATCAGGTTACTCAAGGCAGAGAAAGTAGGTCTCACTTTAAAGTCATATATTGTACCTTGCAATAATTGGTCGTACACGTGACTGAAGTGAAGTACAAATGTAAGACCTTTGCTCACTCATGAAGAAAATGCTGACCCTTGCAGGTTTGTGCTCTGCATACTACATTGAAATGAGGAATCGTGACATCCGATGTATTTCCTGCTCACTGCATATCATCGCTGTACTGTAATAGTACAGCTTGCGCTGTAGTAGTGGTATTCCGCTGTATTTCTGCTTCTCAAAATAACCTTGAAAAAACCCAAGATTTTGGAAACAATGCCATCTCAGCTGAAGGTAGAACTGATGTCACCAGCATAATATATGTGAGAGGCAGAACTTGGAGAGGAGACACTTGAAAATGCAGAAGTAGCAGGTTCAGACTGCTACTGTCTCTCTTTGCTGTGAAAACTTTTGAAATTTAGCAACAAATTTCCTTGCATGCTTACATAGATCAAAAGTGCAGACTGAACAGTGCTAAAACAAAAAGCTATCCATCACCCTTTAGCCCTTCTTAATAATTCGCATTCAGCTTTGAAACAAAAGGGGGTTCATCACAGTTGGGATGTAGTCCTTGCTAATTTAGGAAAGTATTTGAGCCGTCCCTTTCAAGTTTTAAGTATCTAATTAAGCAGTTACTTAACATGTCTTTCTGAACTGAAAGGAATTGGAATAAATTCTCAGTGCAGATAAATCTGTGAGATAGTTCAGACTCTTTTCTTGGAGGTGAAGTTTTGGCCCACTGGTCTTGGGCATGGGTGGCTTATTTAACTCTGGCGGCACTTTCAGTGTTTCTCGAGTAAATCTGTTCCTAAGCTGACCAAAACATGCTGATGCGAGGGGAAGGGAGCAAAAAGAAACAGTTTTAAAGAATATCACAAATTTATATTTCATGCAACTAGGCACTATGATGTTTCGCTGGAGTTAATGAAAAAAGCAAACCTGTTTACATTTCTGCTCAGTATATCCACCTGTCTCCCTTTGTTTAAAAAAAAAAAAAAGAGCCAATCCAAAATGTGATCATTATCTTTAGTGGATGCACTTCACATCACTGAAAACAATTTCAGCTTAGTTAAATAACATGCAGCCTCGAGATTAAAGCTGTCTCCTTTTCAGCTGGATAGACAAACATAGCCGTTGGTACGGAGATCACTTAGAGCTCAATATTCCTTTCAGTAGTAACTTGATGTATCATATTTTTTTTCCCTGCCTGTTATTACATTCTACTAGGTTTTATTTATTTAAATCTCAGCCTTCTTTTGCTGACATAGCAAGGCATAACCAGAGATGTTTAGTAAAACTTAGATGAGACCCTAAGTGGGCCACTTGTTCTATAAATCTTTAAATATTTTATGTTACTCTTTTAGAAATTGCTTTTGCCAGACTAACCCAATCTGCTTTGAAATGACTAGGGCATAAAATAACAGCTCTCTTAAAATTCTCCAGTGATACAGTTATTTGGTATATTTTTAGGGAAGACCAGACCTTGCGGCCTCTAATGAAAGATCGGCTTTAAACCTGGAGGAGTTTTGCTCCGAAAGGAGCCATTCTTTTCAGCCCCCGGACACCGCTAAGATCATGTTGCTCTCCCAGGACTCGGCCGGGGGTAGCCTTCTGGCCCTTTGAAGTCAATGGCAAAACTCCCATTGAATTATAATGGAACTGGGATTTAACCTGAAGAAACAGTCTTTGTTGTCTTTTATCACCAAATACAGATATTCTCCCTGACTTGTGGCCTAGATTGGCCAGTCGTCCGGTCATGGAAGGGATTGATGACTGTGCCAAGCAGCATGATCCCTGGAAGTAGAAAAAGGGACTTATGTCTTACGAGAGACTGGGATTTTAGGAAGACAAATTGGATTAGACTATTACCACAGAAACTCCAGAGAGCATAATGTGCGGCCTGACAATGGAACTGCTGCCTGCCTGTACACGTCTTTCGATAATGATAAATGTGACACAGTCTCTTTGCAAATACAAGTGTAATTACATTAAGAGGAACTGTTCCACCACAATTAAAGCCATGTTCGCTAAGGAACCCAAGCAAGAATGGTGCTGGCCAAGCACAGAACTACTGGGAAGGTGGAGGATACTTAGTCCCTCTTCCCTTCCCTGTTAGCTGCTGCAATATGCAGTCATGCATCCACAGAGTGGGGTTGTGGCCATGTGGCTGTTCAGCCACCTCCTTTTCAGATGTAAATGCCAGTGATATAAGACTCAACCTGAAGAATGAAGGAAAGGAGATTGTATTTGGTAATCCTATGGAAGCAAAGCCAAAATGATCATGTTCTCTCTCTAGTGTTGTAGTTTCCTCAATAGATTTGAAGCGTATTGACGTATTTCAGCCAATCTTGATAGAAAATAAGGTCTCATTGAATACTACAACTATCATGAAAACAAGCCCCTATGTAAAGGATCTTCCTGGTACTGTAACTTAGGGGGGAACGGAACATACATTGACATCTTTTTAGACACGACAAACTCAAGGGCCGTAGCAGGAGAGAGGGTCTGCACCCTGATAACTTCTTTGAGCTCCGTTTGGATCTCATAACTCCATCAACTTCTCCACAGAAATCCGTAACACCAAGTTTTCATTAATTCCATTACTCAGAGAATGGCTTTTGAAATATGCCTCTGAATAAGACTAAACTTAAGCATAGCCAGCTGTGCCGTTTCCACAAGGACAATGAGCAGAGTCGAGCTGAATGAACCACCAGATTAAGCTGTCTTTCGACATTGCAACGTGTTTGGCACTAGTTGGATTCAAAGGTATTCGTGTTCCTGCTCTTCCCAACCCAGTTGTGCATCGTGTGACCCTCGTGGTCACAGTATACAACATGTTTATGGGGCTGCACTGGAAACCAGTTCTTAGTATTTTTGTTTTTCAAAAACTGCACTTTAATCAGCTTTTGTTCTTGTGGTTTGGTGGGTTTTTTTGTAAGCTGGATCACTGTGCCCGCAACTTTGGTGGTACAGTGGACTGAGTGGCACACTTGTGCCATGGAGCCATGCCACAGGAAGGCAGTAATCTAATAAGCTTGTAGCCAAAACTGTCTTGTCAGGCCACAGCCCTAAGGAGGTTGGAAGCACCCGGAAAACAAAGAAAGAGCACTAAACCAGTTTTCATCCATTTACTGCAAATTTGTGTTGATTTTTACAGGTGAATGTGAGCGAATAGGAAAAGCCCAAAACTTCAGTAATAGATGGGTTCAACAGCAGTGTGCTTATCAGCACCATATGACCACACGTTAAGTCCTCTTGGTTATGCCCCAGAAAAGCTGTATAATCTTTTCATCTTTTTTCCTCTACTCTGAAAGCCAAAACTACCTCTGTTCATCTACTGCTCTCTGTTACTCACAGATCTCACAAATCTTGTTTTCTGTCTAGAAAATACTTAAAATACTTGTGCCACATGTAATTCCACTAGTTATTACATCAGGAAGCTGTGGTTACTGCTCGGGTAGAACAGTAATGTCTTCTGAAGAAAAATCGTTCCTTTGTGTAATTGAACACGTCCTGTTTACAGAGTTGCAGCAGTACATTTTTGTTATTAAATCTAGTCGATTTGATAAATTCCATTGTGTTATGCTGGTACTGATGACAAGCTTAAAAGAGGATGTCGATGACTGGTTTTAAATCAGGGGAATGGTGTTTTCCCCTCTGTGAAGGCAGAGTTCAGTCAGCTTGGGCACTGTAACCAGTTCTTTCTCTAGACCATATTCACCTGCTTCCTAGGACAGAGGTCTGCAATTTGGGCAGCAGGTAGTATCATATGTGGACGTATTGACAACACAAAATGGCAAGGATAGAACAATAAATCTATTTTCAGTTTCAGTAAAATATTGTGAAGGCCAGCTATGTCTGCTCCTTGAGTATTTATTAGGCCTTTACCTCTGAAATTGCCTTGAAAACAGAAAGAAATGCACTGTGGGTCTCAGTAAAGATATGGATTTGCAAGTGTGAAACTGGAGAGCAACTTAGCTTACTAGATACTGACAGCTACATCTGACTGTTTCAGCTGAGCACGTGTAATAAACAGGAGAGGAACTACTTGAGAAGTTATGGACTGCTGTTTGGTTACTTCTATTGTTTGTACCCCTGTATGCTGTTTTGAACTGCAAGACTAAGATCAACACAACCTCTCTATAGAAGCAAAACAGTCCTCATACTTCTTCACTTCTCCATCACCACTGGAGCCCTCGTTTTCTCGTATGCACTCCAATCCCCTTTAGTGCTCCCTTGGTGTCAGTTTATTTTGTACTGAGTGGTACAATGTGATCCATTCTGGAAGCACTTCTTGCAAACAGTAAAATACATTTTCCCTGAAGCCAACATCTTGCTTCACATTTGCGCTGTAAAACACCAAGCAGAGCAAAGGAAAATTCCATGCAAACCCAATTGGCCATAGCTGCTCTTTGCTTCTTCCTTTGTTTTTCTTTGGCTGATTCTGTTAAAAACTTAAAGTGCTACACAGGAGTCCAAAGCTCAAATGACTGTTAGCTTTGTTTGATCATATATCTAATTTACTTTAACATGGGATCCCGGCATGCGTTTCTTTAAGAGACTGAATCAATTTTATGCTAAACGATTTCTTTAAGCAGATTTTTTTTTTATTGTCCCCTTTGCCTAAAGTAAATTAGTGTGATAGCTGGAGCAACCAGGGAATGAAAAGGAGTCAAGTCCTCAAGTCACATTAGCACGCTTGTTGAGGCCTTTAAACAATCATCGCCATCAAAGTACTCCATAATAACTGTAAAAAAGCTAATCACAGGTGGCAGTGGGCGTGAAATGCGTGGCTCTGTGCTCAATCCTTAGGATAATGGGGGTATTCATGGGATTTCTAGAAGGACTCCTTTGTGTGGCTAGTCATGTGCCTGCTGAGCTGAAAGGACTATTTTGCTCAATTTGTCTAAAAGTGCTGGCTTATATGATAGCTGCAGGGGTTTAGCTACTCAGGTTGTTTTAACCCTTCCCACGCAGATAGATTTTGGTACAATTCCAGGGCCTTGTCTATACTGGGAAATTTCTCCCATTGAAGGAAGCGTAACGCATTACTAGTCAAGAATCCAGAGCAGGCAAAGACCACCAGCCTTGTTGAAAAGGATCAGTGACTTCAGCTATGCCTCTGTGGATGCTCAGCTTGAGATACTTGTTTTTTCCCTACTTGGCAGCAGTGGGAAATCAGAACTTTGTGAAGCACCTGGGGCACTAAAGCTGAGGCTCTCAACCACTGGTGAGATATAACTCTTGAAGCTAGGAGTAAAGCCTGTTTAAAGCTTTCACTTTGGGGGCAGAGTCCCAAGGTATGCCAAGCTTTTCTTATGGTCTCTTTCATTGCAAGAAAAGATCTTGGTGATGACTAAAGAACCATCCCAAAATATGGAAGTGTTATTTGTTGCGCCAGACCTGCACAATCTAGGAATCTTTCCCTTCCTCGCTAGAAATAGTTAAAAGGTTGCCTAAAAGAAAAAGAAAATCTGTTACCTAAGAGACTCTGAAAAGAGGGAAATGTATTTTGACATTAGAAATCCTTTACTTTGAAATGGAAATAAATATTAATTATCTAAATGCAGAAAAAAGTTAAGTACCATAATACATTTATTTAAAGTTCTATCCGTATCTAGAAGTGAAGCTGAGAGCAGTGCTGTTTTCTACCGACAAGCATAATGCTAATGGCTGGGTATTAATTAATATTGCTATTAAGATACAGTGTAAAGGTTTTAAGCTGATGGTTCATGTCCCTGCCTCCAGTCTCAGAACTCAGGATACGAAGAGAAATTGGAAGTTGAATCCTGCATGTTATCTTATAGGTGGCACCAGTCTCCACAATGTTAAAGCAGGCTCTAGTCAAGAGCTTTCCAGTTTCAGGTAAGGCTAAACCAAGCCAAAACCTGTAAAGAAGCTACAGCCAAGATGTTCCACCGTAGCGATCCAAGTGACTAAATCTTACAATGATGTCAGTGTCGTGTTTTGAATGATAACGTATTGCTTCGGCAGGTGAAGAAGCTACTACTTCAAGTGGGAGTGATGACGTTGGCTTAGCCAGTGCAAGTCTAACAGGGGTCTGAAGTTCTCATCTAATACAAGAAATACTTTTAGAGATTATAGATCAGGACTTAGATGCAGGAGTTCTTGTTTCCCCTCCTCCCTTGGCCATTGCTTTTCTGTTGACAGTCTTCTGCTGGAAAAACTTTCCCTTTCCTTTTCCCTTTTTCCTTTTCTCTTTCCTTTCATCCTTTGTCTGCCCTGTGCTGTTAACAGCAGGGATCAGCTCTTGCTCTGCATTTGCAGAGTACCTCACACAATAAGGCCTCAATCACAGTCTGCAAAGATACATTAAAACCAAGCTATGCTAATTAATGAAAAAGCATGTAACAGCAGTGTAATCCACAGAAAATAGAATATAAATATCTCCACAACTTTCTTGATTCCAATTGCCCTCTAGTTCTTAAGGTGGGGGACCAGAGTCAAAGCTACTACAGCTTGTCACAGAGAAGTTCATGATGTTGACACCAAGTTGTGCTGAAACTAGTTGTGGCTGGAAGGATGTAAAAAGCTAGTAACAGAATTGGAATGAGCTACTTCTGTCTGTCTGTGTCTGTCCTGACACCCTGAGTCAGCTGCAGCTGTGGGGGTAAGTTTGTTCTCATTAGTTTTTCTCTCTGTTTCCTCCTGCCTCTGTGACAATTAAGGTGGCCATCACTGAAATAGAGATTCAAATCCTTAATTTCCAGGTCAGATATCAGGAGAATTTTCTATCCACCTCACATCACCCCATCCCAAATAATTGCAGTGTCGGGAATGGAAAAATTTAACTGGAATCTTGAACCTATGTCACCTGCAGAGCATCACAGTCATTTTACTGTACTTGTATTGCGAGGAGTAAATTGTGGAATATTTCAGCTTGTATAACCTAAGATTTTTCAAAATAGCCTAGGGAAGGAAACACCTCATTCTTGCTAATGTTGAGCCATTCTTTGGCAATGCTCCATTGATCAATTTTACTCCTCCTTGCACTGATTTGGAGAGAAAACACTGGTTCAAAACACTTGGCACTGCTGCGTACTGTTTACATGGTGTTGGAGGCGAAGACCACAGGAGAAATCCTCCCTTTGCTGATATAATGGCAAAACTTTCATTGGTTTCAGCAAAGCCAAGCGTTGGCCACCAGTGAACTTGCTAGCTGTAAAGTTGTCTTAAAGTCAGGAACGTTTCAAAACAAATTCTCACCACATTTGCTTCCCTAGAGGATGATATCAGTGTCCGTCTATTTTGGACACCCATAAAGCTACTTTGTGGGTAAAATCCTTTGCTTTTCTTCTGTTGCTTGTGCAATTTGATCTTGCACCTTACAGACATTACCTATTGAAGGTAGTGCATGCTGCTTCGTTCACGGTGCGACCTTTGAAGAGTTAAGCTCTGCAGTCACTCAGAAGGTGGACTTCTGCTTTTCCTCAAGTCTCTATTCATCTCCAGGAACTGAATTTTTCATGCAGTAATTAAAATTTGTAGGTCAAACCTCCCATGGCACCGTTTTCTGCTAATATGGGAGAGCAACGGTCGGATTCGCTTACGCTGCTCTTCGCCGCACTGAGATTTAAAGGATGAAGGGTGACATTTTCCCCCATTTTGTAAATTAATGCCATTGATCTGCCTAACAAGAACAAAGTTAGGCTTCAAAATACCAAATGATAAAGAGATTAAGACTTTAAATGGCTTTCCAAAGGCAATCTCTATTGTAAGATTCCAAGCAGAGTATTGAACTTTCAATTAGAATTTCTAATGGGCTATTGACTTAAATGGATAAAATGTTGCAAGTGATAGCTTTCAAGATGACAAAAATTGCTTAGTACATTCTGGAATATTACTTTATGAAACAAATACTGTTCTGGAGGCTGAGTAGTAATAACGCAGGCCCCGGGCAATATTGTTCTGTGTCTCTGTGCAGCAGTTTTTCAAAATTGAACTAATGCATTTTGAAACATTTTCTCTTTTCATGTTTTGTAAATCTTTGGGAGTGAGGTACTTTAACTTTCATGAAAGAATCTTAAATCTCTAGTGATGTAGCTATGATTGCACTCTTTATGAAATACAATCCATCTACGCAAACGCTGTATTTTCATACGTTCTTTCATCTAGGGCACAAACAATGTGCCCACCTCGTGTGGTTTTTCCTGACTGCACTCCAGAATGTATCTATTCTGCAGTGCATGTACTACAAATAACATCTGAAACTCTCCCAAATCATCCTGGCGCTTTACAGTAAATTGACTTGAAGTCTTGTTATGAAACACTAGCTCCAGTACATTTTTCAAAGAATATTTTTTCAGAGACTAGCCAGCCCTTTCCAGGATAAAGGGTTAATATTATGCTTATGTTACAGTGCATTAAAAACTCTAATTAAAACAGCATTACATTCCCATCTGCCAATCTCCAGTAATCTTCTTTAATTGCAGTAATTAAACTATATTTACATGTTCAGAATACTTGTAATTTAGCAAATTGCACTCTCTGCTCTACATTTAATCAAACAACCAGTTCCAGTATATTTAGTGTGGAAAGAAGTAATTTCAATGTTTTGATTACTATAGCAGATTTGACAGAGTAAGTGCCCCTCTAGTAGAGGCTTTGAAAGGGAAGGCAAACATGAAATATAGTCCTGTTCTGATTGTCATGTGAATGCCTAATTACATGTTAGAGGATTAACTATTAAAGGGTACGCACTGTTTCGCTTGATTTTTTTTAGGCACAGCTGACATAACAGATAATAAAGGTTGCTGGCTTTGGGCTGTTTGGTGGAATATATAAGCTTTTATTATTATTATTATTATTATTATTATTATAAGTTTTAAAAAGAAGTATTAAAACCTGTGAGTTAGTAAGGTCTTAATGCCCCACATCTTTACTTTAAAGACATAGGTAAATTGTTCTGAAGATTACGTTCACAGTGCACTGCTGACAGCTGTTTTCCCAGATTTTCCCCTTCTCCTGACCTTCATTATCTCCTCTTTTTGAGGGGAGGAGGGTTGTTATTCTTAGAATGGCAATTTCCAGGTAGATCTCTCAAACGCTTGTTTGTATTTTGTGTACAACGTGTCCTCAGATAGGCAACCCCTCCATGTAGAAGGAATGCTGTATCTGTGCCCTGGGAATGAGTGGTGCTGGAGTGGTCTCTTCCTCGTCCAAGTCCATCCAAAGACACACGTGATGATGGCGTGCAAGTGGGTGGGTGGACTGATAACTTCCTCACAAAAGGAAGCATCTCTTTTACTAGACGTTTCTTCCTATGATCTGTGGTCTATAGCGAACTTTAAAAAGTGATTCCAATACCTACCGCCTGGTCTTCCCCAGACAAATTGTACAAAGCAGAAGAAAGCCCTTCTGATGTGCCAGTACCAGACAACTGGGTTCAGGACCAAACTGTGCCACCGGAGTCCCTGGTAGCCTTGTAGCGCTGCATCTGCGAGAAGCCGATCGTCTGCATGTGTCAGAAGCCACCATCCACCCTCGTATCCATCCACATGGGACTCAAGTCCCCAGATACCTTTGAGATGTTTGATTGCAAGTTCTGCTGACACATTACGGTCATTTACAAATGTGATGTGTCATAACATTAACATAGATGGCGAATAAACCTGATCTCCAGAAGATTTGAACGTAGGCTATTAAGGACAGCAATCCTTGCAGGCTGGACAGATGTAGGCATTTGTAACTATTTAATTCCTTGCTGACAGAGACAGACTGTAGGGAGTATTGGCAGAGGTAACAGAAATGCTACAAGTGAGCAATGTATGCTCCTAAATAGATGCTCTTGGCATATACAGCGTGTGAAGTAAATTGGTTGCATATACAAAGATGCAGTCAGGGTGGTTCTCTTCAGTGGTCTACCTACAAATACATTGTTTTTGTTCCAAAGGCAGTCAGGAAAGCCATTAAAAATCCCTAGCTCTAACTAATTTTCCTTATTAAACTACCCTTCTCCCAGCATTCTCCTTCCCTGTGACCTGAACTCAGGCACCAATACTGAGATTTCTTACATTATTCTGCCTTCACTTCCCAAAAAGTAGCTCCCGCTTTTCACTCCTGCAAAGGAAAATCAGATCATTTCCAGGCATTTCCACTGGGTACAGGTCATTGTGTTTACTCCTATGTGTATTGCAGGCTGCCGAGAACAAAAGCTCAGAATTGAACCCTCTCATTTGAATCTGTCTCTCTGTATAATACCACTGGATTGCTTTGCTCTCAGTTGCAATCCAAACCCCCATTTTCTGGTTTAGAATTAGAAGTATGTGTGTTTTAATGAAGCTACTTATTGAAGGGGAACGTTTGCTTTATTTCTTTGTTTGTGCATTTATATATATTTGCAATCATAATATTTTTAATTTTATATAGTAGTAGATGATAAAAAAATTGTAAATGGGCCTTTTGAGCCATATTTTAAAAAATCAAGATTATAAAGCTTGAAGTTTTTTTAAAAAGCATTGGCTCTACTGTGGAAGATGTAAGGAAATTAGACTAATTCTACTGATTTCTGATTATTTACTCCTGATTTACGTGAGTGTGGCTGAAGTATGAATGAGATCGCTGATGTTCGGCTCCTATGTAGCCTCTATCATAAAGTCCAAATAGATCAGAGACCTGCGATGTTTTGGATTTCTCATTACACTCCATGGTGTTGCACAGTTAGGATTTCAAGATGGGTCTTCTTAAGCCTATTAAAAATCAGAGTCATGCTGGTCATACGTTTAAATAGATTTACTTTTGTGTCTTCAGGGGAAAATGGGTATGGAGGGATGAATAAAATAAAAATCCGTTATAGAAACACATCTGATTTTTCAAAGGTTTTGCAAAAAAATGGAAGTTCTGGCATTTCAATTTGCACTAATTTCACACATCATCTTACAGAGTACAGGGTTTGGTCCCCTGCCAGGCTGTCTGAAAACTCGCTTTTGAAGAGCACAGTTTATGTGCTGAATGGATGCTGCATCACATAGATATTTCCTAATAGCTTTCATTAAACTTCCAAATGGTCACTAAGTATGTAAATACAGCAAAACTCAAAGGCTGGCTTTGAATTTATATTTTCTAGGAAAGCTTTTAACATTACTAGTCTAACAATATTGTGCTATGTCTGCCTTGCCATTTTCAAGGAGTAACTTAATGAGTTTATTGTATAATGAAGGACTCTGATTTATTAGCTTTTCATTATGCTCATTCCATCAGCTTCCTGCTAAATACTATAACCCTTGGCAGAGATGTTAGTCTTTATCAGGTGGTATCATTGCTTTTTAATAAACTCTCCTCCCACATTGATAATATTACATGTGAAGTCCCTTATCCTGCATTATTCCCAAGGGGAGGAAAAAGTATATTTATTGAAATGGCTGCACTGAAGCACTGCACAGAATTCATTAGCAGTTTTATATCACCCGTTTCCACTAGCTCAGAGGTAGCAGGCAGTATTGGAGGCTGCAGGTATGTCCTTTGGCTTGCTCCCTTCAACTAGCAGAGAATTTAGCCTATCCTATTGATACTTTAATTACATAGAGAAGCCGTCAGTGCGCAGCTGTTATAAAACTGCGGCACTTGCAGGTATTAACAAATATTTCTCTAGTAGATATTTAATGATCAACTCTATTACAAGAATTAACATGGTGATGGCATGCAGAGAGAGGGGGGAAGGAGGGTAAAGTCATATTTTACAACCTGAAAAATTAAGCACTGAGATAGTTAAGGCCCAGCCCTCATTAGCTGAATGGTAGATTTTTCTAATTAGTTCTTTCTAGTGTAATTAGCATGGATGAGTCTAATCATCTCATGTGAAACCAAATCTAATGCTTGGGAAGGAATGTCCTTGGCCTCTCTTTCAGACTGATTCCAAGGATTTTGTGTTGTTCTGCTGAGATATTCCTTAAAGAAACAGTAACCTGCCTGCCTTCCTAATGATGGTGGGCTGGGAGGAATGGGAGGGTTGGACCTCATCTTGCCTTTTCATGTAAGGATAGAGGAAATACTCCCATGAAAATGGGCAGTCCTCATGGTGCAAGTGAATCAGATGTGGGTAGTAGCTGTAAGAAGGCCAAAGTCATCAATCAAATTTTGGACCCACATGAGAAGTGAGTGAACATTGAACTTAAAATATCGGTGTTTCCAAGCTCTCTGTCTCCCTGTAGGGAATTCTTTTTAGAAACGGACACAGAAAGGGAGACGGAAAATAGAACGTCATTTGCTTGTTGTGTAGCTCATCTTGCTGTGAAACGCTAACAATCAGAATTGCACTCGTTTTGTTGTACACAATCTCAAGCAAGGTAAAACAATACTGAGTCTTGTTGAAAATAATTTTGATTATAGATTGCAATCGACCTTCACAATAGAATTAAATATAATTAAAAATGTTGAGTTTGCCCTCTTTCTTTTTTTTCTTTTTATTGGAGAAGTATGGGTGTGAAGGACAGGCAGGAAGCTTGGTTGGCCCCATTTTGGCCTAATGCATTTGTACTGACTGGTCTTTAACAGTAACAATAATTTCATTTTACAATTTCAAAATATTTGGGAGGTTAAGGAAGTACAAGAATCTGCTTCATAGCATAGCGAAGAGCATCTTTCTCTTCCTGAAGGTGTACTGACCCAGAGCACAAAGGTAGTTTCGTGACCAGAGGCACAAGGGAACAAGTGAAGGGCAGGACAAGGAGTGCCAAGGAATCCAGTTGTGTGTTGACTGGGAGCTGCTGCATAGCTCTGGGGTCACTTCTTCCCAGTGTGCAGGAGCATATTTAGCTGAGGCCTTCGTTGCAGTAATTATGATTAAGTCTCAAGCAGTGTCATATTAGACCCACCGCTTCCCTGTCTGCACTGACGCTATGGTTTTTGCAATGAAGGAGGCTTGTGTGGGTAAGCAGAGCTCAGTACAGAGGTATTTCATCTGAATTGTAAGCTGACCTGTGCTGCTGGAACTCTAGGTTCCTTTATGTCTTTTCTGCATGTTCTACTCTTTTCCTGACAAGAATGTGCAGTTTAACAGCCCTCATTTCTTAAGTACTTGAAAGTCTCTATCTGGAAAATCAGAAGGTAAACACAATGATGAAAGATACCTCTTTTAAAAAATTCTTTATTCAAACCCTGTCTGTGGGGGTTTGCTTTTGCCAGTGGGTTTACTGAAAATATTGTAGCCCGCTATTGCATTTAGCTGCTAATGAGCTCAAGTAGTTTGTTTTGGAGTGAAAGGCAGAGCAGTACCAGTGGTGTGGCTGTGACAGGGGTGTCTTCCCCCGAGCCCTGGGAGGAGTGATACAGCCCTCAGCCTTTTTTTCCCCAACAGCAGTTGAATGCAGGTAAGCAGAGAGGCGAGAAGAGATGCAGGTGAACGCCTCTCACTCATTCTGCGGCCTCAGGGTGTATCTGTGTGATGTGCTTTTCAGCTGAGAAGAGAAAGTTGGGTACACAATACACAGCAATTCCTAACCATTTTCAGGAAAATGAAAATACTGCCTTGTTTCTGAGTTTAGTCCCCAGTGGGCACCTCACTGGATATCCCTCGTATCGGAAGAACTAGATACTTCTTTTCCTGAAGCCATCTGGCTTTCTAGGTCTTTCGTGGTTTCAGGGCAGGGGATTTAGGGCCATCCTTACAGAAGCAGACATAAAGCTCCACAAAATTTATTGAAATTGCACTAAAAAAAAGCAAAAGGAGGCTTAGGGGCAGCATCCTGGAGCCAGGGAAGAAGGTAGGCATGATTTATGACTTTATGAAAATTGCTGGATTTTACAGGTTTTAGAATGAAGAGTTTGGTTTTAGTCCATTCCTGTTAAAGCCGAGGAATGGTGTAGAATTGCTGCACTTATAACCTGGTGTAGGACTGGACTCCTCCGAGCACCCATCTGGCTGGCTTGGAAGTGGTGGGACCTGGCTCGGAGAGGAGATTACAGTCTGGGCTGTTTCAGCCGAGGGGCTGGTGGCTATTTTGAAAGCAGCAAATAGCACAGAGATTGAGCCATGGAAGACCCAT
The DNA here is from genome assembly GCF_028858705.1 of Grus americana. Taxonomy (NCBI): domain Eukaryota; kingdom Metazoa; phylum Chordata; class Aves; order Gruiformes; family Gruidae; genus Grus; species Grus americana. The sequence continues at coordinate 2,041,127 of NC_072870.1, read as the reverse complement.
GGGATTTATGGCATGGCAGAAGAGCAATGGGAGAGAACTGAAATGTAGTTAGTGATATTTTTACATGGAAAAGAGGAAATGAGATGTAAACAGTATTAGTGTAATACAATTTTCATGTGAGATTAAAAGAAAAGCCAGGATTTGAGAGATTTGGAAATTGCAGTTACAGGATAAGTGATATTTGAAAGGATCCTACTTGATTTGATTAAACTTCAGTTCAAATGTCATTACAGAGATGCATTATTTACAAGTTTTTTCTGAGCTTTTGTTGATGCCATCCCAAGCTGTGTTTGAATCAAATCAGCGCGGCGAGGGCGGGTTGATGCGGGTCACTGTTTGCAGGGAGGTTCCTGAGGAAAGCCTGGGTGCTGCACAGAGTCCCAGTGCGTGTTCAGCCTGCGGCAGTCTTCCCTGCAGGTTGGCGTGCAGTCGGTGCCGCTGCGCTAAGGGCACGGTGCTCCCGGGGCACCATGGTTTTGGATGAGGTGTTAGGAGTCAACTTCTGGTAGTTCCACCAAAAAATGCATTTGCTGTTAAATTCTGTTCTCTGGCTGAAAGCTAGTTTGGATAATGCTACTTCTTGACCTTTCAATGGCAGTAAGATTTAGAATTTGCTTCTGTTCAGATTTTTTTGTTTTCCAGTTTCTATATTTTACCCTCAGGATGGTGAAAGCCCTGTGGTGGGAACTGTTTAATGCACAGTAACGGGGTCAAATCCTATATCCTGCCTTTGTTCACTGACCTGACCAGCTCTACGATGATTTCTGCGACACAACAAGCCTTTTTTAACCAAAATTTTTGCAACTGAGGCAGCGGATTGAGCAACATTTTAAAAGCAATTCAAGTGGAAGATGCTTGATAACTTTAAAAGGCCCCAGTGATTTACACATGAGTGTCTCAACTCCTCAGTTGTCTCTGGTTCACAGGTTATGCCAGTTCACTGTTTTCATTTTGCTTCCCAGGGCCTCGCTGTGTGACACATGAATCATCATTAATAATAGAGAGGCTTGTTTGGTAAATCCCTTATGAGGAAGTTTACTACTCTTATGACATCATGCCTGATCCCCCCTGACAGCGCTGGCATTTTCTCCAAATGCACGAGTCTATTCCCATGTCCCAGCCCCACTCATGGGAGATGTTATACCAGCATCTGGCACTAATATCTATTGTTGACATTTTGGGAATGAGAACATGAGCTATTAGCAAAGATGTTTGCTTGTACCTAATTAATGTTCAATTGTATACCCCTTCCTTTATCAGCACTGCAGCAGCAAACCAGACTTGGCATTATCTTTCACCAGCTAGCTTTAAAACTTAATTATTTCCTGACTCGGTGTTAAAGGCCGTGCAGTAAGACTTGCTACCTTAATATAGATTTAATCAAGTTACCAAGCATCAGAGTGACTTGATGGCTCTTTAGCTGAAGTGACTGTATTTATATATCAATAGAGCACCATGGAAATAAATGGATGGGTGAATGCCTTTTTCAAGAACGGGCTTGGAGAAACATAGGCAATTTTGATTCATTCAGTCAAATTGCGGCATCGTGCAAAAGCACTCAAAACCTTTTTCCAATATTGCAAGAAAGCATCATAGCGATGCTGATCAGGTACTTCAGTGAGTGGTTGCAACTGGGTAAGATACAGATACCACGGATACCAGATCACAGACATAGCACTAGCGAGAGCTTTTTAGCCGTCAGCTTTACCTGAGGCAAGCTGTGCCTGTGTGCGCGGGAGGGGAAGAGGGAAAAGATCTACAGAATCCAAAATCATTATTGCTACGAACACTGGGCGACAAATGTTGTAGGTCTTTAGTTACAGTCTGTCTGTCAGTGACAGGACTATAGAGGGGTACACAACATACAGCGAATGATGCTTGAGTCTTGACAGAGCAATGAAGCAGGTATCCAACGTATTCTATTATTTTAATAAAAACTTTGTGTGTGGGTGTGATCTGTGCATCCGTGGTTTGAAATCTAAGATGAATTCAAAAGATTGGAATGCATGGTGAGTTGCCCAGAGGAATAATGGCAATAGAGAGTTTTCTCTTTGGAGAACCTAATTTAAATGTAGTGTGATATACCTGCTAAAATGATTTTAAGTAGGCTCGGCTTGGTCGGCATTGAGATCGTGTGTTAGCCCTATCCTCTTTGCCATTCAGTGCGAAGTTTAGCCTGTGAGTAATGTGCACTTAAATAATACACGGAGCAAAGGTATGTTACTGACCTCATTACTAAAGATGAATATCCTGGTGTGCTGGTTTTTTGGCTTACTGTTATGAAATAATCTTTGTGTGTTTGAATTTTTTAGCACCATGAAACTTCGAGACTGGTTAGGAGATATGGCCATTTGAGGATACTTTTATAGCGCTGACTTTTAAACCCAGCCAGCAACAGCTCTGCTGACTGTTGGTTTTGCCAACAACAAAACCTCTTAGACTTGTGATTGTACTGTAAAGGATATTCATGGTAGATGTCCAGCTTTATTTTACTTCAAACCCAGACGTCATTAAACCTGAATTTCCAGTGTGAAGGCCTAGCATGCTATATCACCACACGTTTTTTATCTTTACCACATTTTTAGGAGAAACCAGATTTTTAGATGAGCACAGGTCCATGTAGGCATCTTAGCAAGGACTAGATTTTCAAAGGAACTTTAGCAGGCCAGTGGCTGCAATTATTTCACAAATCAGCCCTTGGTAGCACAGCAGGGACTGCTGAGTACTTACTCCTTTGGAAAAACATTTCCTAATTTAAGAAATGTTGAATCTTTTATCAGAAGTTACACTTTTTTTTTTTTTCAAAGGGGCCATCTTTAACTCATCAAATTATGGATAAGGAGAAGAAAAAAGGCTTAAACATATTGCATTATGTGATTTATCTTTGATGAAACTGTCGCAGGACATCTCTTCTTACCAGAGGCTTCCTCAAAAGGCTCATTCATCATCAGGTACTGTAAACTGGACAGGAAGCAGGTTAGCAGCAACTGGTGTCCTCTTTCTTTAAAACTTATCAGTATCCTTTCTGTATCCACCCGAACAAGTGTTGAAAAAGCGAAACCCTTGAGAGGTAGTAATATAATCATAACAAATTCTAAATAGAGCAGTAGCCTCAAATTTCTGTTTCATGTGGGTCAGTTACCTTAAAGCCTAATTCTGTGCAGGAAGCGTAGCAGCTGACCTAGAAGCACTTTCTCTGTGAGCCTCCGTTTTCCCTTCTGCTGGGTAGGGGTGACTTTGCTTGCTTAGCTCCCTTGGGTGTATTGCCCTATGGAAATACTAAGTGTTGTTGCTATGACGGCCTGAATGTAAGACAATTTTTTTCCACATCAGAAATCAGTGTATGAAAAAATCACACTTGGCTACAAATTTCTGGACTTCATTAAGTCCTACCGATGCCAAAGGCTAAAGCTACCCAGGACAGGTACAGTCACGGAAATGTCTGCCAGGTGTTCAAGGCATTCATGTTGATACTTTCTTGGTATCTGTGCTTCACCGAAGGATCCAGGACATCTTAGCTTATTGCCATCCAAATGCAAGGCTGATTGTAGGTAGGTGTGGCTCACGCAGTCAGCATCGTGGTCAAGGCAGGGTTGCATTTAGTACCAGAGTCCAGCAGACAGACCACAAATGAACCGGGAAGGTGGTTAGGGGGAGTCACCTGTGGCGGGGTTATGCTTGCTTTTGGGGAGATGGGCTTGTGAAATCATGTGTAGGGCTGGGGAGGAGAAAAGTAGGCTGAGGGGTGCCTGCATATGTCGGGGTGTGGGAACTCAGGTACCATGTGGTTGATCAGTTTTCGTTTCTTAGAAGTATATTTTAGCTTTCATTTTTGTTCTTTAAAAAGTAAGTGTGACTTGAGATTTGAAGCTACCTTAAATTGAGTCAATGCAAAATTTATATTTATTATTAAAACTGCAGTACAAACATTTTCACCTCTTACACATTCTGTGCCAAATTATGCAGCACAGTGCCATAAATTTGAGACATTCTAGGGATTAGCATTAGGCAAATAAAAGAAAGCTTGAAAGAGCTGGTTCTGTTTTTTATCATGGTTTAACATCAGGCATATCTTCTTTCCTTGTAAGTTAGAGCTGCCTGTGTAACACTATTGTCATCCACAAGGGATCTTGAGACCAGCATTACAGATTTAACATGCTCAGGGAAACCAATACCAAGCTATCAACCGATACATGACACTAATACAGGGCTCACTTTTACACTCAACCGAAAAGAGAGAGACAGATTGTTCCAAGTTTAGACAAGCTGTAAAATCCTTTACTAGTAGGTACGGCACTGGCCAGCCCTTGAGACTATTCTAATTGCTTTACATCTGTACAAAGGTTCCTTGTAATCGGGCTTTCTGCCTCCATTTGTCTTCTTTTCAGCCTCTTAGTAAAGGCCTTAATTGGTCTTAGTGGGGCTTTTTTCAGTTAGCAACCATACCTTAAAGGCTGAACAAGTACCAGACGTTACCTGGGGGGGAATGGAGGGAGTAGAGGAAAGACATCAATACTTCTTTACCTTTAACACTGTAATTAATGGGCTCAGAGCAAGGAACAGATTTGGAGAAATTTTAGCTCTTTGGGGGATTTAGACACAGATCAGACAAAACAGAGCAGGGTGGAATTCTCTAGAATTTCTTCCTACTTCATTTCTCTGCGAACAATCATTAGCCTTGTAATTGTCTCCTGGTAAACTGCTGTATCAGGTTCCATTTCGTCCTCTTTAGAGGATCGAGTTGCCTTTAAATCAATAGTTTGAAGTACTGGGGGATGTATGTGAAAGGAAGTGCCCTCTAATTTCTGTTTCTTAGCTACTAATTATTTAATAATACATTTTATTGCCTATTAAAATGTGGCATAACTTGCTTGTCAGCAAAACTGGATGGAACATAATCATTTGAGGAGAAGGATAATTGGCACTTTTGCAGATGGCTTTTATTGCAAGCCTGGTTTGTTGTTATAGACGGAGTTTCTTGCCAGGTTTCCTTGCAGTCTTTTCAGACTGGTCAGTGTTACAAGTGAGTTGTTGCAACACGGCTCAGACTTTCAAATGTGGCATATTGAGAATTCAGGGTGGACTTGGTGTTCTGACGTAAAAGCTGCTGTGGTGCATGGAGAGTTTCTTCCCTCCGCTCTTGTCTTTTTAAGAACCCTTGTGGTTTTTAATACCGCGCTGCAATTTACTCTGGTTACTAGATATAGCAAAATAGGAGAATTTGTTTGGCTAACTGATTAATGGAGGTAGGTGAAACTGGGCGGGGGGGGGATTGTCTTGCAATTTGTTTATTTTTTTGGTGCAATCGGAAATGCATGTCTGCTTTTGGCTAAACTCTATATAGCTTATACAGTGAGCAAATACAATGACACGCTGGGTGTTCTGCAGAATTTGCCCTAAAGTTTAATGGCTTTAGACAAAGAAACAGAAGGTCGACTCACTGCCCTCCCACTTGCTTTGAGATCCTTGTCATCATTAAAGTGAACGGCTAGAAAATTAAGTCGAAACTGTCTTGGCCAGAGGACAAATACAAGTGCTGTGCTGCAGAGACCCATTCTGAAGGTGGCTTGGGGCGATGCCTCTGAGGAGGTGCTGAGCTCTGCGGGCAGTTACCGGTGGTAGGGCTTGAGTGGATTGAAGAGTGCGTGGTGGAGCTGAGGGGAATTTTGCAATAGAGGTCCTGCAGTGTGTGTGAGGGGAACCGACCAGGATCCTCAAGGATCACTGGTAGACGAGAGTCTCTTCCTTAGTTTTCCAAAACCCAAACTTTCCCGGGTGACCTTTGAATTCTTCTCTGTTTCTTCTGAGGGAGTGGTGTTGTATAGGAGATCTGGTTTATGTTTATTTTAAATTAAATGAAGAAGAGACTGGAACAGGCTGTTTCTTATTAAATCCTCTTGCAGTTAAATTCTGATATTTTTTTTTTCCTCCTGGGGAATGCTTTTGTTTATAAAAAAGTGTTCCCTTTTCTGTCACTGTTTGTGTTTTATGTACAATGAACTGGTCTTGTTTGTGGAAAGCTTTCTTAGCCTTGCGCTCATGGCAGATCGTGCTTCAGGGCTGCACTAGCGTCATAGTCAATCCCCTGCCTACTGATTCAGGTTCTTCCTCTCCTCTAATGGCTCCATTGCAAGTTAGAGCAGTGTTCCCATTTTCTGAAAAAGAGCTTTAGATCAAGCGTTAGCCTTATTCTTTGGAGAAATGTTAGAAATTTGGGGATGCCATTGTGCATTTCTTCAGAGTATCGGAAGTACACAATATGTGTGAACTCTGTAGCCCGCATTAAGTGGTCGAAAGTTGTTGAAATTAAATAGTGCGTGTGAGATACAGTGTCTTCTTGGTAAATATTTTTCATAATCTCTCCAAATTGTCTCTTTTCATCATGGCAGTCAAAGAACAAAATCAGAGATACTGATATCTTGCCTACAGCGATTACTTGTGAAGTGACTGCTATGCAATCAGCCCCTTATGGAAAAGAGTGCCACTCACTGTTAGTGCCGGTACCAGAAACTGCTCCTTGAAGGAGAGAACTAATTTACCTGGAAGAAGTTTGTGTTTCATTTGTGATGACAATCCTGGAGTTGCCTGTTTCAGAAAGCAGTTGCTCCGGTAGGCAGCCAGCTAGCCACACCGGTTCAGTGGCACCGGCAAATGGACTGCTCGAGTCTGGAATAGGTGGCTGTGGTACAGATAACAGGTGGGCAGGAAGGAAAAAGAGTTTTCTTGAGCATTAGTGCTCTTGATGATTGAAATCTGAACAAGTGCATCCAAGAAATACTGTCTTTGCTGGGGTTTAGCTGCATGTGCTAACGAGGCAAACAGCATCTCTTGGGGTCAACAGAAATCTCTTGTTGTGATTGTAATAGACTCACTGTGCATGTAGACAAGATGGAAAATTGATCCAGTACACTTCAATGAGAGTTAAATGAATGGAGCATTGTTAACTTGGCAGCATTTTGAAGAATTCATATGTGAGGATTTTGCTTTAATGTTCTATATTGAAAATTTGCTGTCAGATCTGGCTCAGAGTTTCTCTGCAGTATAAGCAAATTTTAATTTTATTGCCATTAAGATGAGGAACAGGTACTTGAATTTGTCCTTCATCTTTAGTGATTGCAGTTTCATAGATGTGCCTGGTGAATCTTCAGAATAGGTGGTAGGCAGTCAAGTTTCTGAGGAGGTGGGAAGGGAGCGGGAGGATGCAGGGTCCCAGGACCGTGCTGGGTTGGTTACTGGGATTTCAGAGGACTTGTATTGGCAGTATCTTTCTTTCCCTTCTCTGTCTGCTCCCTATCCCATACCTGCTCCTCCCTGTTCCTGTTTTGATCTTGCTAGGCCTCTCTAAAGGGGAATTCATGCTGCAGTGATGATGCAGAGGGTGTTGGCCCAGTCCCAGCATTAAACTGGAAACCTGGGGCCAAGCAGCTCTCTTCTGCCAGGGGGGTGAAAGCTGTGCATTGCCTGCCTCCGGCCCATTCCCTCTGCGAGGCAGGGATGGAAATCCATCTTCCACCATTAAGATAAGTACCTCATTCTCAATCGTGATTCACTCTACCTTTCTTTTTCCATTGATTATAGAAGGAACCTCAAGATGATCTACACTAAAGACTATTAGGTGGCTAAAGTTAGATGGGGAAATCTGCTTCCTGGCAATCAGAAATGAGCTTATAGCTGCTGGAACAGCAGCAGCCCAAAGAAATCCCTCAACAGAACAAAAAAGTGCAATATGTGTTTCACAGGACAGGCATGAACAGTAAAACCAGTGCCCTACCAGCAAGTAACTTGGCTGGAGGAACTGCGTGAGGAGTGTCTGAGGGGTGAAGTGCCAGAATCACAACATGCTTTGGATTCCTGTAAAGTACATGCTTTTACATTTCACTGGCATTTAATGGGGGCAGGAGGGGAGTGATTAAAAAGAATCCTTAATGGACATGGTGCTATCATTAAAATCCCTACTGTAGACAACCCTTTTAACAAAAAGTATTTCAGTTGGCTTCTTTTGCGTTAGTGGGGAGTGTTATTAAGCTTTGTGATCATATCCTCTGCATCTTCAGTAAGGGTTGAGGTACTGGCCATGCAAACAAAGCATAGGAGCAAATGTGCCTCCAGCTTAGGTCTCCAGGAGGTTGTAGCACTAAGAAATCTCAGGGCCAGAGATTTCTAGCACAGATCCAAGTGCCATTCATTCTAAAGAGTGGTCCCAATTTACATGAGCAAGGATGGGTGCATCCCTCTTCACAAAGTTGTGGGAACCAGTGTCTCTGTCAGGTAGCAAAGATAGAAGAGAAGCTCGTTGGTCTTCTTTGTGGCCCGGGTATCTTTGTGCGCTGGGGTATTTTCGCAGCTGTACTCATTATATTGTAAAAGCACAGTATGATATATAGTCATATATATCTGACTTTATATAGTCAGATAGATATATAGAATGTGTGTGTATATATATATATAGTCATCTAATTTGAGGTGTTTCACTACGTTGTCTTTGAATGCTGACCACTTCAAAAAGAATGCAGATTAGGAAAGTTTTGGGGTTTTAAGTTTTCCTTCTAACAAGGAGACAAATGTGTTCCTTAAACTAGTCTTACTAAGGTGATATTTGAGGAAAGAAATATAAATATATGCGGCTTTCAAAAACAAAAGTCAAATATGCTTAATTGGGTCAAGACACAATGACAAGTGGATGAGGTTTAGCAACATGTAATATCTGTTGGAAACACTGGGTGACAGACAATAGGAAACAGCACTCAAGTGCCCGAGTGACATTTTTAGACAATGGAAGACGAGTACTTGGCAGCATCTTCACTTTATCGTGGCTCTGTGTACACTGATACTTTAGCAAACAGTTCCGTTAACTGTGGTTGCCCTTCATGTGGTGGAGCATTGTTAGTGTTATTGCCTGTGTAGTTAATGGCAAGGTTTTATTCCAAAATCCCAGACCAATTAGACAGACTATCAAAACATTTGGCTTTAAAGTAAATCAAAGAATGTGAAGTGGCTTTCTGTGCTAATTTGTGTTTCTAGGTATGGCAGGATTTTGCTGTATTTTATAAGTTTTGAGATGCGTTTAAAATCACCGCGACTGTAGGCCAATGCAACATCTATCAGAAGCTGATGCCTCCCTTCAGGTACATGCTGGAAACAGGAACCACATTCTTAATCAAACTTACATTAAACCAAGCCAAGGGAAGCAGCGCTTGTTTTGCATTTGGAAGACCTGGATTTTGCAATGAACTTGGGGGTGTATTCAGATTCTCAAGGGAACGGACAGAGATTTTAATTCCCTACCAGTGCCTGAAACAGTCAATCCATGGAGCAAGTGGAGGTCAGGTGTCAAGACAGGCAGCTGCCAAGAGACAAGGAAGAGAAATAATAGGAGAGAAGGAAAAAAACCCCACCATCAAGGTGAACTGATTCACCATGTGAAGTTAAGTGAACTACATTACACCAGACATACTGTCTGGAGGAGCTAATTGCTCATGTGGTTAGGTAGCTCAGGTCTACCTGAGACCTTCTTGACTCTGGAAGCTATTAAATAGAACAGAACTTGCTAAAAGCAGAGAACTTCAACACATGAGCTTTACCTTGAGATAACTTTTTATTTTCTCCCTCCTTTCTCTCCCCCCTTCCTTAAAGGAGGCATTACTGATTTAGAGCAGATTTGTACAGCTTTCTGACAATACAGACAACTATTCTGTAGTCTCGAGTGATTATTGTGGAAGCCCTGCTGATCTTTTCCTGAAAAGTCCAGAACCACAGAAATTTCTTAGCATATTAAAAAAAAAAGATGATCTATGTCTTGTGCAAGCTTTGAATCTGCACCATAAAGCATTTTCTTTGTTATTAACACAGACATGACTCATTTCTTGTAATACAACATTTGACATTTATGTTGGTGGCAATTAAAAACGGGTGAAGCAGTTCTGGCAAAAACAGCCGACTTGAAAGTGTGCAGTGAGCGGAGTATACTTCTCTTTTAGTATTCAAAATGAAAAGGTCTGGGTGGCTTTGGACAGGGTGAGAAATGGGGCAAAAGAGGTGTTCATCCATACGTGTACTTTGACTCAGATTGGAAACGGATGTCATGCTCACACCTATAGAATCCATCCTAAATAAAAAGCTCAAGTCATGCAATCGTGGGATTTCGGAACACATAGCACTTGTGATCACGTCCTTTAAACTCACCTGATTGAATATATAAATCTAGGAATCAAACCTTCAGCATCAATGTCTGACTGGAATCACTATGACACAGCAAGAATTATTATTCTTAGGACATTTCTAGTTATTCCGTGACATGGTAATGCTGAGTGCTCTGGTGAATGGCCATTTGTGGTAATTTTCTGGTCCAAAAATAAGCTAGTAAGAATACCAGAATGAAAAAAATAAGAGTAATACAGCAAAATGGAGAACATCAAAGGCTTAAGTAAATAATTTGGCCTTAGACAACTGGTATGGACTAAGTTTGATTTCTTGCCAGATTTTTATATATAGCCTGAGCACAAAAATTCCAGTAAACTCTCCATACTTATTTTTACTCTTTGACATGAGGAGAGCATTTTTGTTTCATTGAGGTCAATGAGTGTATCAGAATTATGCCTGGTTCCTTTCAAAGAGAAAAATACATGAAAGGGACATTTTGCTATGATTTTGAGGGGAAAATAGGATAATTGACGTGAGGATTTTGGAGGCAATTCCCATTCCTTACATTAATGCATATGGTAGGTTGCTCTTGAACAAAATTTTCCAGGAAGTGGCAGGTTCTTAATTTTAAAGAAGGTACATTTGCTCATGTAAGGGACATTTTCTGTCAGTACTCAGAAGTTTAGAAAGCATCTTAAAATAAGTATTTGAAAAGAGTGAAATACTCTTCTATTATATGTCTCTGGGTTAGTTAGGCATCCTAGGAATGTAAGAGTACATGGGGTTTATTTCCCTTTCAGCTCAGAGAATTTTCCTTACTGCGCAGACTTTGAACAGTGAAATTGAGATTACAAGCAAAAAATAATAAATACACTTAAAACATTTCTGGTTTTCAGTACATGGAAGCTATGGAGATTATGGAAACTTTGTTTGTTGTACAATTGTAAACTGTACTGAATCAAATAGTTGTGCTAGTTATCAGTATGAAAAGAAACAAAATAAACTAGAGTTTCAATGTGCCAAAGTCCATAACTGAATAAGGAAAATAGAAATCAGCTTTTCTAGGTTTTTCCTAGAAAATACCATGTGTGGTTTCCTTTTAGCATTGAACATCTCTAGACACAGGTTGAGTGGATGATTTGCTAGTTGTTCACTCTGTAAATAGTCCTTTTATTGAAGTGATCAAGTTCTCTTGACATGAAATTGAGAGACAAAACGAATGCCATGAGATGGGTTTTCGTAGTGCAAGTAAATATATTTTATGTCTGAATTTTTATCCCTTCTACCTAACCTTGACAGCACATTAAAATTCTGTTAAAATTGGCTTGTGCTGAAGCACATCACTTGTCTCAAGGAAGGATTAACATTCTGGATTTTATGTCTATTTTTATTAGTAAGGTAGTGAATTGATAACCAGTTTAGATATCCAATCAATATTATAATTCAGCTATTAAAGCTAATGTATTTTTATATCATATGTTGTGACCCTGTCAAAAGGTTGAGAGGAAATAGGACAGTTAATTCTGATATGAATAAAAGAGTAAAAGCTGAAATCTTGAGGCATGTATATAATACATATGGGCCATGACCCACCAAAATGGGAAAGAAAACAGACCAAGAGCAAAGGAGGCTAATAGATTGTATCCAGTCATCAGAAAAACAAGCAAAGGAACTTGTTGCCAGTCATGGGATCATTAACATTCAAACAGAGCAGGCAGAACTTTGTTTCTTTTTTATAATGAGATAACATACATGCAAGAAAGAGAGAATTTTAATATTCTTTTTTTTTTTTTCCTTTCTATGCATCAAGAAATTCTGGTGAAAGTAGAGCTGGGATGAAAAAGTTTCCTGAAGCACGAGGGAATGTAGGTTTTTCGAAGTCTGGTATCCTCAGAATCAGCAAAAGCAATAGGTGGGGTAATTACCTTTACTCATGCCATGCATCAGCAGACTTTCATCAGCAGGTGCTTAACGCTGCTATGTACTCTTAATTATTGATCTTACCATTTAAGTAATAAGACATGTGGAAGTGGGCACTATTACCTAGTAATTGACCATATTGGAGGGTTGACAAGATGCTAAGAGTGTTTAACATATAGATAAGATCAATTATAAGATAATGCTTTCTACTGTAATGAGCCGGCGCAAGCAGGAAACTTGCTCTTTATCAGGCAAGAATCCTAGGACAGAACCATGACAGTTTTTCTGTGGATAGACTGAGGATAAGTGTCAGTTCACAGGGAGTGGATAGCTGAATAAGGTGGGATGATGGGACCGATACAATTCCCGCAGATGGTATAAAATAATTAGCTTAAAAGAGAGTGAATGAAGAAAATACAAGTTTCTGGTTTTGAGAAATGTGTAGCTTTTGTGATTAAGTTTTTTTTTTTTTTCAGAAGCTACTATCAGAAGACTGATAAGGGTGCCAAGCTCTTAAAAAAGGAAAGGAAAAACCCTCATTGAAATAAGCAACTGTGAAAATAATGTGTAGCTTCAGCCGAGGGTATTTCTGATTGCTGGAACCCCTTGCCAGAGCACTGCCGATTACCTAAGAGTATTTCAGGTGTGTAGTGCATCGAGAACTTCCCTTGTTTGGATTTAGGGTCTTGAGTTTCAGGTTCTCTCATGCAGGATCAAGAAGAACGGAAGATGACAGATATGATCAGCACTGTCACCCAACAGAATGGAGGGAAAGCGAGGAAGATCAATAGAAAAACTCAGATTCTGGTACACAGAAAACAATGTTTTCAGGGAACTCTCATTTTGGATGCCACATCCTAATTCCCTTCATTTTCTCAATGCCTTTCAGAAGGAAAAACTACTAAGTGAATGCTGTTAGAAATAAAGCCCTGCTTCCTGGGCCTGAAATGAAAATACCTCCAGCTGTCTGAGTAGCAAAGAATTTACAATCATGGCATGACTTGAATCAGTAAAAATGAATCCTGTTAGGTGGTTTTATTTCTGTCTCACATACACATTCTACAAACGAGGATTTGGGAGTGTTCAAAGGTTGTTCCCTATGTTTAGTTTTATTTTCCTTTGAAAGGTAGTTTCACTGTGTCTTCAAAGTGATTTAATTTATAGAAAGTTATCATATACAACTTTTAAGATGTGAGAATTGGGGAATAAAAAACATATTAAGGCAATGTATTTTCATGAGTTTATATATGAAAGTTACAGTGTTTTGCTTATATTGGTTTTCTTCTTGTAATATATGAACCAAAAAATGGCTCTTGCTTTGGTTCTCATTTCCCATTTTATACAGAACATTTGGAACAAAACTACTCTGCCAGCTTTGGTTAGTACTCACAGGCATAAAGACAGCTTCTGAAGAGAGCAATCTTTTCTTTCTTGGAGCTCATCTGTTGCTTTGCTTCAAGTCCTGAGTAAAGAGAGGGACGTGGCTGTGAACTCCAAACTCTGATTCTCCCTCCTCCTCCTCCCAAGCTGAACATCGCTGTTTGTCCCCTCGCTGTAACTGTGGATAGAGCTGTTTGGAGAGTCTGAGTTGCTTCATCTTGCAAGAAGTACATAGTTTAAAACTCGATTTCTGGTTAAGAATGGGATATAAAAATGTAAGAGGGGTTTTTTTTTTCCCCCAAATGAAAAATTTCAAATGCTCAAACTAGAAATCTCCAAACAGGCGATCTTTGGTTGGAACGAAGCAATAGCTATTCTAAAGCATTGCCTTTTTCTCTTCCTTCATCACTCTATTAGAAAGTAGGCCAGTATCAGTCTAATGGCCATTTTCCTGTGGCCACCTTTCTTTGGGATAGATGTCTTTGGCTGGTGGGCTCATTCATCTTGGCTTGCTATTGTGAGGGAAGGGAACAGAGACTTGGCCTCCACTCTGCTGCCTCCTGTTTTGTAAGCCCTGCGACCGTGGTCAGGGAGGACCCTCAGCTGATGCTGCTGTCTCCTCTATGTGCGAACCCTTTTTGGCTGCAGGAAGTACGTCCTTTAGTCTCTTCCACAGGAATCTGACTGTAATTAAGCTGTCGTTTAGGATGACTTGAGAATGCCAGATCAAATCGGTGTGGTGGGGTATATGTTGTCAATGCAGCGACTGGCTAGATTAGTTGAGTTTCTGGTGATCACAGAAGAACCTTTCACAGGTTTCACCTTTCTTAAAGAGGGGAGAGAGAGAAAAAAAAGCAGATAACAGTAATGATTACTTCTCTCTTACTGCATTCAGTCTGTCTGTTTTTACAGATAAGTCATGCCACCATTATCCCCATTGTACAGATAAGGGAAAGGGCTTGTTTATGATGGTCCATCAATCGAGCAGCATGGGTAAGAATGAAATCAAGATGTTTCTGGTTCCTTGTTTAGGATTTTAGCTAGGTATGCCTTAAATTTCCCTGGTTAAATATTGATTTCATGTCTATAACGCTTTCATTTTTTGAGGTTTTCCCCGATGTTTCTGACTGCGAGTTCACAATGTGACTTGATGGTGCTCTTGTAATTAACCCATGAAGATTAAAATTAGTGTCATTATCACTGTAAAAGCTAATTGGTGCCTGGCTTATTCAGTCGTCCAGCAGTAAGCAATTGAGGCAGATGTCCACAGTCTTGCTCACTGACGCACGCACTGGGTAATCCTAAATGTCTTTATTGGAAGGGTTTTGTTTTTCTGTAGCCATTGAATATACCGCATGCTTATTTTTGTGAGAACTTAGTGGCTTCATGTAAGAAATATAATGTCACTTGAACTGCTGTCATTTAGTTGTAAAATTTCAGTAACTGGTATCTCCAGAAGGGGAAGGCCCCCTTTGCCCCCTTTTCCACTGTGCAAACCTAGTCTGAACCTGTTAGTAACTAACACTCTGAGTGCCTGTACAGCACTGTGAGACCCAGGGGATTAATCTGCTGGATATAGACTGGTTTGTCCTCTGAGAAACACTGCATTAAAAAAAAAAAAGAAGAAAGAAAGAAAAAGTGTCTGCTGATGAAAGTAGCTGTCAAATTAGCAGGTCTAGAAGTTGTTAGTATTGTTATGAGCTGCTCAAGTTCACACCAGAGCGACCCAACCCCATCCGTCTTTCTCAGTTTACATTTTAATTGGCTTGTAGTTAAGTTTTTTAAACACTGTGAGACTGCTGACATACACTGTAATATCATGTGAATAATTTATAGGAGCTGTTTCAGATGAGCTTTTTTTTTTTTTTTTGCCTCCTTTTTTTTTTTTTTGAGAATTGGTTAAAAGAAGAGAGAGAATTGGAGGGGGAAGAGCAAAGGAGAGGAGCAGCAACAATCCAGCAGCATGTTGCTTGCTGGGTGTTAAATGTTTTTGCTAGTGCATCTGACTGCATTTGGGATTTCACGGAGGTTTGTACAATGCAATCTTATTAATAACTGTTCTGTCAGGAGAGCACCCAATTAAATTGAATTGGGTTTATGGTTCCCTTTACGTTTCTTAAAATGTGTGGATATAAAGCCTCTCCAACGTGAGGGCTGGCTAACAAGGATTGTGGGGGGTTGAGGTTCAGTTTGTTTTACTCCTTTTTCTCTCTCTTATTTAGGACTTGCCTGTTTGCAAATTCAGAACCTGGCACTCCAGCCCCTCCAGCAGGGCTTTACCTTCCCCTTGCGGAGGCTGCAAGGGGCAGACTGGCTCCCAAAAAGAACTCCCAGCCTGTTTGGAGACATACCACTAGAAACAGGGAGTGCTGGTCATGTAATTAAGACTTAAGGGAGCAGCCTGTTGCTTTCCTAGGGAGCTGAAAGTTTGCTGGGGCATCTTGAATGCAACAGGAATACATTCCGGTAAGGTTTTATAAACTGCCAAGAGCTGCTATTTAAAGAAAAAAATGAAGTATTCTGTGAGATAGCTTCTGCTTCGGTGACCAGATTTATAGAGAGCACAGGCAGTTGTTGATGTCTTGGGAGCATATGGGAAAACAACAAAAGTTCAGCCCCAGTTCCCTCCCTGCTCCTCCTCCCTGCTCACAGGGCAGGACTTATTGCTGGGATTTTCAGAAGTCGGTTATTTCTCCGTCCCCTGCTTCCTGCCTCATGCATGCACAGGTTGCAGTGCACTGTCTGGCTACCGAAGGTGAAATTTAGATTTTGCCCATCTCCTGCTGCAGGTTGGTTGCAAGAAATACGCAGTTTAGCTTTCTCTGTGGGCAGATGTGTTGAGCAGACCGTGGGGCAGGGTTATGTTTACTGACTTAGATGGAAACTCAGTGTCAGAAGTTAGCCCTTGATGTTTGATTTCATTCTACTTTGATTTAATCTCCGGGGATCATTTTAGCTGTTCAGATATGACTTCTGTGCACAATTTTGAACACAGCTCGTGATTTGGACAGTTATTGTGTATATATTCCGGTTATTGGTACTATAGTTATAACAGATTTAAACTGTTGAGATACTGTTGAAATGGGGTTTGACCCAGAGGTGACAGAAGCACTTGTCATTTTAAACGTGCAGCCATTGTCCTTACGTGAAATGTATGAAGACTTGTACTTTGGTTGCTCTTAGCTTCTGATAACTGCCAAAAATTTTGGAGACCAAGGCTAGTACATGGAATTCTGCTCATTTTCACACTGGACTTCCATTTTTCCCCCCAGTAATTTGCTTTAGCATTTGCACAACACATTACTCTCTTATACTCCTCTTGTTTGAAAAGGCTTTTGCTATTCTGCAAGATAAAAAATTAGCTGATACCAAAGCTTTGTGCTGTATCGTGCACCTGACGATGAAAATCAGAGATTTGGGGGATCTCAACATGTTCATGATACCTGGAATCATGAATGGAAACATGTTTTAAAAACAACAGCTTTGAGGTAAAGTTGCATTAATTCAGTGCTCAGAAAAGCCAGATGCACAGGTTCAATGACCACGATGCTCCTGCCTGCGAATCTGAGGGAAGAGATCCAAGTAACAAAAGCCTAAATCTGCAGAGATGTACCATTGCAGGGCTGTGAGCTTTACCTTGATAAGAATGCCCAAAGCCTTAACCCTCCATTCTTAACACGTCCTGCAGTGCCTCGTTTTTGCAGCATATGCTGTGTGACATCCACATTAATCTGAGAGCCCTGCAGTACCAAAGCACAGCAGGACGAGTTAAGGACAGGCTGTTGGCCTTAACTTTCATTTTTCTGCTTTTGTTGCTGTGTGTCATGGATAAAGGTGACCTGCAAGGGAGGGGGGGGGGGGGGGTGGTGAAAAAAAAGGCGGTCTGCTTGTGTCCCATTTGCTTCGTTAGATTGTACAAAACGTTTTGAAAGGTTGTTTGTTTAGTTCTTGGCTGCTTTTTTTTTTTTTCCCCTTTCAGAAATATCAGATCCAGACTTCTCTGGTTTTCCTAGGAGACATAGTAGAAAACTGGAGAGCTCTTGGGATTAAAAGTCTAAAGCCCAGGCAGTTGAAAGGGGAAAAGGATTTTAGTTATAACATTTTTTAACCTTTCTGTTCTTTGTTTCTGTTTGTTAGTACCAGCTCAGCACCATACCTGCTTAATGTCTTTCACGTTCTGGTTCTTTGGTTAAGATGTGAAGATCTCTCTTTCCCACTCTCTGATCCTCCAGAGGACTCCAGCAAATACAGATTTTAAACAAACACCCTCCTCAGCCACCACATATGTCTACAATTGTTTCAGATACACACACACAAAAGACGTCTCTTTTTATTGTTTGTAGCCTGTATTTTGTGTCTACCCCTAAACTTCTTGAGGGCATACCCCTTAAACTCCACTTGTCTTATTTTCCCTAAAAGAAAATAACATCCACTTACTTCAAAGAGAAAGTGCAATTATATTTCTTTCATATATATATAGAATGCAACATGATGGTCTGACTGAGAAATTTTAGAACATGCCACAATTATTTCTTCTAATTATTTTTTTATTGAAGAGCTAGTTTTATACTATTTATTTTTATTACAGTTACTGTTTTCTTAGTGGGCTTCTAATCCTGAAGTTTCATACAGATAAAAGAATAGGAAGAGGAATTAATAATTGATTTTAATCATTTCTTTGGAGCTGCTGAACTCTCCTCCAATTAATTTGAGGCATTACAAGAGCTCTTGTAGAATGAAGGGGGCAAACCCATGTATTAGTAAGCTGCAGAGCTTTGGCATATATGACAGTACCACCGGGACGCTCACATTATATCCCTGCACATGTTCCTTTTACAAGTAGCGACTTCAAGAAATCCAGTTAAATCAACTGAGAGGCCTTTTAGTGTCTGTCAGCATTCAGAGAGGTCACAGCAGACACCCTTCCGTCCCTGAAAACTGAAAAGCTTTGCCATTTTTCTTAACCATAGCTAGATTGTGATTGTAAATAATCAGATCCTCTAATTTCTTGTAAGATTGTCTAAACATACAAATTTTGAAGGAGCTGAAAAAGCAGATGAAGAGTTGAATGCATTCTGCATTAAAAATACTTGAACTGTGAAATCTATAAAGCTTGACTGCATCAGCCATGCCTAGTATGATGACACTACCAGTAATTTCTGTTCTGAAATACAAAGATGAGTCTGAGACAACATAAAAAATCAGTCTAATAGCTGATCTGGCTCCTTTTGTGTATCTAGACTTGCTTCTTGTGTGACATCAAGAGATGCAAGTGTTTGTGGCACCCTTTCATGATCTCATGACTTACAGCATCCTGGAGGATGGCAGTTGTGCTCCTAGACAGCTTACAAGGTGTCAGAGTTTGTATTTGTTACTCTTTGTACTGTTCCTGAAGACAAAATCTTGTATGTGAAAAGGAAATTGAATTGAAATACCTGGGTTTAGACCAGAGGTGGCTGTATGTGTGTATAGGTAGTTTTGTGTATTTGAATATGTCTTGTGTGTGAGGAGCATCAGTGGTGTGTGCGGTGGGGTGCGGACATTGGTCCTTGCTCAGCCTGCTCAGAGCGGAGCAGCCAGTAACGGTCTCAAATGACAAAGGGCCTTGAATCAAATCGGATAAGTACTTGGGACAAAATTTGAGTGGGTAAAAAACCCGACTGCCTCCTGAGCAACCTGGAGTTCATCCCTTCTGGAATTTAAGTAGGGTAACTGATCATGAGAGTGTCCCACGTCCATCCCAGGACAAGGTCAGGATTAGCTGACTGTCACTAATGACAGTCTTCTAGACCAGTAAAACCATTAAAGGAAAAGCATAACTCTGTCTTTTCTCTGGAGCTTCTCAACATTTTTCTCAACTGAGTTATGATTGTTCGGTGAAAAACATTTACTTTGAAATAGCAGCAAATTTTGGCAAATAGGAAGTTAACCACAATCATGGTGACCATGTTTACGGACAGAGTTTCTACAATGAATGCAGTTCGTTTAACTGTGGGCTTTGGCCCTTGGGCATATACTGACCACATGAATTAACAAATCTCAGCGGTAAGCGCAGGCTTTCTTTGCCCCACAGTGTCTTTCGTCAGTCAGAAGCACTGCTGTCTGCCTTGTGCTCTCTGACTTGTCCAGGCCTGACTGGTTTTTAACCATCCATATGTTATTCATTACATTATGGTTAATATATAAGCACCAAATCTGTATGCTTTGTCTCATGGCAGCGTGTAGGTTACAGAAATATTCCCAAGCTAACGTTTTTCCCTCTCCCTTTTCTGTTCACGGTTCTGCTGTGAAATGTATCAGAAGTGTTTTCTTGGAGAGAAGCATGATAAGGGAACCACTCGAGTTATTCTGGCAAAACAGAACAGCCGCTATCAAGACGCTGCAAACGCCAGTCGTGCTAATTCATTTCAGGAGAAGCGTATGCTAAAGCCTCTCAAGGCTGGGCCTTTCCTTCAAGACGGACACCTTCCCACTCGATTCCATCTTTGTCTTTCTGTCTCCTCCAAGAACGCCTCTTTGAGAGCTGCTCTTAATGTGTGGTATCAGAAGGTGGTTTGATGGTAAACCAAAACACATGCAGATTTTAAAGCCTGTCTCCCAGGTACGGTGCTCGTACAGTATTTCTGTGCTGCTTGTGACTGCTGCAACGGATTTCATGTCTTTGCCGTGGGAGTGTCAGGACACTTTTAATTACTGTCAGTTACTTTCAGTTCCGGGCTGATCATTTATAACAGGATTTTGAAGTGACTAATACTAGGTGCCTTTCTGTATTAGCAGCATTTTCTTTCTCTGGCCTTTTCAACACAAGCATCAAATCCTGTTTTACCCAGCTGTTGGCCAAGTTTCGATGGTCTGGGACTTAGGACAAGCACACACATGTTCAGATGCTTTTCCCAAATATCATCCAAGTCTCTCAGGCCTGACAGATGGTTTGGCAGGACTAATTACACTTCCTGGTTTTGTCACAGATTAGCAGTGTCCATAAGTCTTTAACATGTGAGGGCTGTTCAGGAACCGATGGGGAGTAAGCTCATTTCATTTTACAGCATGCTAAACAAGGGGCTCGAAAGGAGAAGCCATCAGAATTGCTTTTGTTCATGTAATTTAAAAAGCCAAAACGTTACAATCAGCGGATAGTCCATCCAGCTCAGTGTGAAGCCGGGTTGTTCATGGAGAGCTTTTACCCATGAGGTATCACCTCCCTAGGTCAGTAAGGGGTTTGTGGTTCTCCATCGCGGTCACTCCTGTACTCTGCCTTTGTAACGGCTGATGTTTTACAACATCTCAAGTTTGTTTCCATGTGTCAGTGGATGTCAGCTATTAATGAGTTGTCTTTGAAAATCTCTATTAACATGAATAATGAGAATAGCGACACTTATATTAAGTAGGACATACTTATATACGTACTCTTCAGCTGTAAAGTACTGGGGACAAAAAAACTACCCAGGCTGTGTAAAGCTTCTTGCTGGTAAGGTAATAAAATGCAATCGGCATTGGTCGTAAGAAATTGGACTAAGCAGGCATGTATCTCTGACATCATTCCCTTATGTACGTGTTCATTGCTCTGCTGCTGTCACAACATTTTTAGACTTTCCATATAGACATGTAAGCAAATGAATAAAGCTGGAAACAGAACTTTTAAATGTTTGACTATCAAGCCCCAGAAACTTTTAAAACTTCTGACAGTATTGCTTTCTTGATTTATGAGTGTCCCGCTATATAAGCCATATCAGGAAGAAGAGCTGTAGGAGCGAGAGGACTCCGTATTTCATGGCCGTCCTTTCATGAAACGTACTCCCTTTTTTCACGTGAAGAAATATCCATAATTGTGTATTAGTTTGGATTAGTTTTATAATATAACTTAATGTAGCCAGCAATTAGTGAAAGTTCAGAAGAATCTCTTTAATAGGAAATTGGCACAGGAAAGGTCTGCTGCTGTGCAGATGAATCTCAGTAATTGTTTTGTTGTATTGCGATACACAAAGTGCACTGCTGAAGCAGTGAAGCTCTTGTTCCAAGTGAAAGTGGTGTGAGAGGAAAAAGTAATTTAACGCTAAGACTATTTCTTTGTAGCAGCACAGCGGTGAAAAAACCCCCAAATTCTACTGCTTTTTGAAAGTGCGATTTTCAGTGAAACACAAGGGTTGCATGTATTCGGTCTAAAACTACTAATTATGCTGTTTAATGTGACCTGCAGAGAGCTTGCCCCCCAGGATGGAGCTCATCCTTTCCATTGGTTATGTGTGTTGAGAGTTGGGAACTGCTTTGCTTCTCTGAGGTATCACTGCACAGGCCGTAGGCGCAGGCAGCAATAATGCGTGAACGAGCAAGAAACTCATCTGCCTTCAACCTGCCAGTATTTCCAGAGGCACCATCGCAACCACCAGTCTTCCCCTTCTCAAAAAAGGATGTGTGCTGGTTCCTTGCCCTGCTAATTCTTGTCTGTGATGAGAAAACTACAGGTGGTACAGAGTGATCGTGTCGATCAATTCAGGAAGAAATCAGTGTCGCCGTGTGAGCTCTTGTGGCAGGCAGAGAGCAACCTCCCGTGTATTAGCCTGAACTGTGGTCTCCACTGACGTTTTGGAGAGCCTCCTGCTGTACTTACAAACAAATAAATAAGGATATTTCCATCTTCTCTCTCTCTTCTTGGCTTGCAACAGGAGCTCATGAATCAATCGTCAACAAGCCAACTTCTCAGCCAATTGTGGTAATGATGTATGCGATTAACAGGCTGCGATTCTTTCCTTTCTTTCTTTTTCCCCTCTTTTTTTTTTTTGTTTGTTTGTTTTTTCTTCTTTCTGTAAATTCATAAGAGGGAGGGAGTTTCTTGTCACAGCAGGCAGAGGGGGGGAGGGTCTGTTCTACGGCACATCCCACCCCCCACGCAAGCACGTGAGCGTGTATCTCGCTGCCCTGCCATGTGCTGGGTGGGAGGAAGTTTTTCCTAGCCGAGCGGCACACAGCTCTGCCTGAGGGATTCAGAACATATTGCTCGGCAGGTGGGGCCCGCTCAGACGCATTTCGTGTTATTTCAGCATTGACAGCAAACATACATCACACGGGCCCATAGTGCCAGTGTGCTCCATAGTAACCTGATCAAAAGGACTGCAACCTAGAAGCAGAACGCTCAGTCTTACTATAATATTTTGACCCAGTAACTGGTCCGTGGGAAGTCTGGAGACACTGGTCCCTCTCTGTGTTGGTCTCCTTGGAAGCTGCTTTGAGTGTGAGCCCTAATGATGCTTTCCCTTCCGACCCGCTGGCTTTTCTTCCCCTTCACAAGGCTGGGCAAATCAGACCTAGCCATGAAAACACCAAGTTTTTGAGGGTCCTCTGCAAATGCAAGCTTGTGGATTTTCAGTTATTTTATCTACTTGTTTATTAGAAGTTTCTATGGTTCGTCTGCTAGCTGGTGAGGTATATATATTCCTGTACAGGATATAGTGTGGCCTGGATGTGTTAAGTCTTAGTATCAAAATGGAGAGTTCCATAATTACTTGTTACTTTGTTCAAAAGATTTTCCTTTGGGAAGGATGCACTTACGGTGCTGTCTACTTTGTTTCAGCTGAGGTATGCATAGATTTTTTTTTTCCCTGTTAATTACAATCATTGTAGGTTTTGTTTTGCTTTGTTTCATTTTAAAAACTCAGCTAAGCAGCAGGTTTAGTGAGAGCCTGATCACAGCCCACAATGTGGCTTGCGTTTTAGTATCTGACTTCTTACAAAAGCCCTGAAGTGAAAGTGGAGTCAGGAGGAAAGGCATGGAGAAGTAATACCTGGCATATTTTGCAAAGCATCCTGGAAACAACCTTCTTTTTAAGTATGGAGATTTCTAAAGGTAAAGATTCCAAAGTTAAAGAACCTGCCCAGGTTCTGGTAGGTGCTCTGCATCCTCCATTCTGACTGTATTTAATTGGGTGTGTAAGTGAGAACTAATACCCTACTTTAAAAAGAAGAGAAGCTGGGGAAAAATAAAAAAGCAGCAGCTGGAGGCTCACTAGGATATACAACCACCCGGTCTCTTCCAGGTAGCACAGCTGCACAAGAGTCATTTTAGTCTGGGCAGAGCAACAAGCGTCACTGCAGGGCTGGAAAAATCCAGACGTGGAAAGATCCTTAAAAGAGGAACAAGTGAACGGTGGATTTTCTATCCAAGGATCAGATTCCATTTCTTCATTACAGAGATTAAAATCTGACCTCTGTGGGTTTGGGTGTTTTTTTTCTTCTGAGACCTACAGTAACTGATGTAAAAGAACTGCACAGATTAATTCCCAGCAGAGACTTTCTAAGACTTATTCAGTTCCTCAGTACATTGATTTCTTTATCTACAAATGTATTATAGGTAGCAGCTAGCCGTAGAAGTCAGTTTGGGCAATGCTTTTATGTACGACACACAATGCAAACCAATGGTGACTATTTGATAGTTCATTTTGTACTGCTGTAGGTGCTACCAGATTGGCAGTGAGATGAAGCACCTGAGGAAGTTCAAGCGCTCAATGAGAACGGAAAATTTTATCTTTAAATTTGTCCAGAGGCATTACTCTGTGATGGGATTTACCCGTGTAAAATCCCTCATGAGGAAAGATTGAGAAATGTCTCTGCTTTCTGTTTTGGTGTTTTGAATTGGCAACCAAGCGAGAATTAAATAAAGGGAAAAGCTCCAGATGCCTCAGCTAACACGTGGAGAACTTCCTGTGGTCGGTTCAAGAGTCTGTTTGATTTCATTGACGTAAGTAAGCAGAGTAGATGAAGCCTTGGTAACTCCCCGAGATGGATGAAACACGTCAGGACGCAGGCAGACAGACTCTTTTGTCATCCTCAAGCCTAATTTTAAGCTTGCGGTTACCTCAGGAGACTGATATTTCCTGAAGTCTGTACCACAGTTCATTTGTGTATATGTGCGTTTGTGTTGCAGAAGCAATTGATTTTGTGAGCGATTGCCTTCTGGAGCCAAAAGATACAATATGCCAGGGTCAGAGCTGGCTCAGCTCCGCTCCTGCCTGAGCACAGCTATTCCAGACACCTTGTTTTGTTCTCCTGCCATTACGTTTTTCAGGTATTCACCCTTGAAAAGAAGTACAGTAAGTCAGACCGACTTCACGCCGAGGAGGAGGCAGGTTCCTCCCCGCCCCATCTAACTTTTGGTGGAGGATGTTGTAGGAAACAGTCCTACGCTTTGCCGAGGTTTCTCCAAACAGGAGCTGGAAGGGCTCGGCAGCAAGCTTGATTAAGCTGACCTAGAAATCCAGCAGATTGCCTGTTGACTGTGTCCCCTTGGCAGTGCAGATGACACGTTCCGGGTGCACCTGGTACACACAGCGGAGCCGCAGGTGTCTCCCACAAATACGCACCCGTCCCATTTGGCAGCAGTCGAGGGCTAGTAGTTTATTAGCTCGCTTTTCACCTGTAAAAACTCTTAGAAAAATGCCAGCCTGGCATTTCAGGGCCTCTGCAGAATCAGACTCTGCTAGTTCGAGTGCTTTGAAAAGCTTGTCAGACCTGTCTGCAGCCGTACTGGTAAACTGCTAGTTTGTTTGTTTCTTTGTTTCTGCAGATTCATAGGCTCGGTGAGGAGCTGTCATTTTGCTTGCAGAATGATACTAATTTAAAAATAGGAAGCCTGCTAAAGTATTAATGATACCAGATGCGGCTGTTACATTTTTTTTCTTTACCTGTCATGTACAATAGCGAAGAATGTTATTTTCCCAACTGCTGCGCTGAGACGGGAAGAAAACTATGAAAGAATCAAGATTTCTTCCTTTGTGATATTGTCATAAACTGGATTTCTTTGGGCAGAGATGGTGAGGCTTTTGCTTTGAAAGAGCATCACTTAATCAGTGCTGTACAACCACATTGCACCTCATTTTCCTCACATTGCTTAAACAAGCTGTGCTACGAGCATGGAGAATAATGAAGTCTGACTGCCTTAGATTTGTGTCCTGTGTCGCACAACCGTCATCTCCTCCCTCTGCCCATGCACACACATAGGTACTTATGGCTGTTGTATATTCTCCCTCTGGCCGAGCAAGCAACGTATCATGTGTTTTACTATTTACTGGTTGGTCAGCTGTCTCTTAAAAGGGCTGAGGTATATCTGTCTTTCTCGTACTAGAGTTACTGATTTGAATAAAATTTCTCATAACTTGGTGGGTTTTAGATCTCTCTCAAATTTGGAAATTACTAGGGCTGGGTGGACTGACAGCCTGTTTGCATAAACCTTGTTTTCTTAGAAAGTCAGGCAAAAAATTACATAAAATTACATGTTTCAGTAGTGCAATTTGTGTCACACGGATATTATGTAACAAAGGCACCAGCTTCCACTTTATCCCTGAAGGATTGGCGCAAAAATTACCATTTCAGGTTAATAGTGTTTCACAGACGCTTTGTAGGCTGCCTGAGTGACTATACAAGGCACAAGACCATGGATAATCAAGCTTTTTGTCCTCTTACGCTCCGGTGTGGCACCTACCAGTTGTCGGTGCTGTGTAATATTACTCATACAGGAAAATCTGATAAAGTGCTATTGAAAGGGAAAAGCTAGTGGTGTCCATAGCTTTTACATCCAAACAAAGAGGGGGAAAAAACCCCACCCAAAACCGAGAACGTGTGTGCTAAAGGTATGATCCCGTCCCTGATTTTCTCAAAGATCACATAACAGTTCTGAAGTGTAAAGACGCTGTGTTCAATTTTATCTGCCTAAGTAATCATTTGTACTGCACATCGGGGCAATTTATAACTACACGGCAAACATCAGGAATGAACTTTGAGCCTTTGTTCCTGAAGAGCGGGGGCTTGGTGGGATAGCAGAAGTTTGCACGTTTTTTCAGCAGATGGACTCCCTTAAGCTTTTATCAAGGAATTAGGGACCCCAGTAGAGTAAAGCAAACCCAGTCCATTTTTACAGACTCCTACGAGCAGTACGTGAATCCCCTGGGTTCGCAGAGCGCGGACTGGAAAGCGCGGCGCTAAAGAAAACATGCAGTTGGCATTAGCAGCGCAGGAACTCGCAGTTTGGCAGTTCTAATCCCATCCATTTGTGGGGAGGGGAGCGCCTGCACGTGCGCGCACACACACACACTCACACATTATTGCATTATTTGCGGGGCTGGGGTTAATTTATATACGCTGTTTCTTAGGCTTAATTGAGATTTCTTGGAGGCCTGTTTTTGCACATATAAAGGATCATTACCAGGAAATCATAGTTTACAGTGTTTATCTAGTGAGTTATGAAAATACCAGATAATAAGACTAATGACTCAACACAGCATTTTCCAAATTGTGAAGTAATCTTTGGATTTTCCAAGATTATTATTATATTAGTTGCACTTTTTAGTCTGTCAGAAAAGAAATAAATAAAAGGCCTGTATTTTCCCATTAACATTCGGAGAACATCTGTTGCGTATTGTAAATAACATACTTATAAAGCAAACTGATAATAACTACTCAGACTATTTTCCTGTTCCGGCTATAGCGTTCAGCGCCATACAATATGTTATATACTGCACTCTTTATTTGGCCCAAAATAAAATGGAATTCTTCTTATAGTACCAGTCAATTACATGTAAAATAATCCAAATAGTTTGCAAAAACTCTAACTCTAAAAACATACACTTCAGATTGTGTTAATGAAGAACAATAATGATAGACCAGAGTACAGAGATATAAATTGATACAGCTCTGCACTTGGAAGAGCATGCAACTCTGAGATTATGTTGTGGTTGAAGCGGTTAAAACAGGGAGAAATGAAAGAGTTTTAAAAATTGCTTTTCCTCTGGATCTCTTGAAATGCATACCAACCCTGGAATAAACTATTTCTGAATGCTATCAGACTAATAGGAAAATAGCCCCATAGAGTTCTCCTTTGAAATTCCACCCCTAAAATGCTGCACTTTGTCCTCCTGAAGTTTCTAACTCAGTTTTATAAGACTGAAGGTGTAGATTAGACTTTTTTTTGCTTCCTGGGAGGCTGTAGTCCACAATTAACTTGGGCACTCCTTTGAAGCTGAACTTTTGCTAACGTTACCTGGTTTAACTGCTAAAATAAACATGGTCTTATTGCAGTAATTTGAGTAGCATGGTAAATACAGAACAACTTCACGATTTCCACAATTATGTCAACTTTATATTGTCACAGTTATCACAAGAACCAGGCCCGTGGTATTAGAAGTTTTCAGCAGTGTAGTGTGTACTTGATGTACATTGAAACAAGCTATTGCCTAGGAGCTAAGAGTCAATAGCTCTTCCACGGACCAGTTGGTACATGCTGTAGGTGGAAGCCTTTTCTCCTAATAGTCTCCTCCCCACTGAAGTCACCTAAGCCAGACAGGATTGTGTCTATATACACGTGTGAGTACAGCCAATCTCTTTCCTTCCCAATGAAGAGGAGGAAGAATAGTTACAAAAGGATAACTTTGTCTTTTCTAATTGTATAATAGAATCACCTGAGTTTCTGGGTGTGCCCCTCACCTTTTGCATATTTAGTTTGCTTTACTGCTGCTTCACCCTTTCTGTATTTAATAATTTCTCTTTTTCTGTCTGTGCCATTTGGCATCACAAACGCCCTGATGATGCTTGCTGGTATGTAAAGGCCTGAACCTTACTTTATTTCACCTTGACATATCCTTAGTAAAGAAAAGCAGAAGGGAGAGAGCGGCAGTTGGCTATGAAAGCTTTGTCTTCCAAAGCAGCAGTATCGTGAATGCCATCTGTTAGAGTTATCCATAATATTATGTGAATCAGAAGCAAAGTAGTTAAACCGCCTTAATGCACGCATATCTAACAGAGTTGCTAGGATGTGATTAAGTGCATGGACGAAACACATTTCCAGAAGTCAGATAATAACAATGTTTCTAATAATATACTGAAGCTTTTCCTAGCAGTCCCACTTTTTCTAACCTCAGTAGTTCCAGATTCAGAGTACTTCAACTTAGTTGAATCTTTCCTGTGGCTTAATGGACCATGGCTGAATTCCCAATTAATCTGAATTTTGTATACCATGTCACCAACACCCACCTTGGCATGACAAAATAAAAAATAAACTAATTAGTGTGAGCATTTAAATCTCTCCCCGCTCTTTCATGCACAGTGATTTCAGGGGGAGTAAAAGATAGGAGATCAGACTGTAAATGTCTGGTGTTCTGGGTACTTCCACAGTCTTCCTCAAACTAAAACTGAGAAGAGCCCTAGCTCTGTGTACACAGATAAATCAGTCCTCTAAATCTGTATCTACACAGTGCTTGCTGCAGTCTTTCATTGCAGGATCATTTGTTAAGTGATTTAGATTTGATGTCCGCCTCCTATAAATGTGCACAGCCCCTGCCACCCTTTTATTTTGTATTTAGTCTTGTTACAGTCAGTGAAGTTACAGGGCAGCAATGATGTTGGGCTCGTCCCCTTGCCTTTTTGTCAGGAAGAGTTTGTATCACCATGTGAACACTAAGGAGTCATGGCTTTAGTATGTTTGCAAGGTTTTTTGAATTACACACCCCCAAAAATTTTTCTTTCGAAGGTGTAGAGTTGTCTGGTAAATGTAGAGGTACCTGCTGGTGGTTTGCTGTTCTCCCTTATGATGTAGATCTCTCTTGGAGGACATTTGTGGGATTTCAGGATTCAACAAATGGCGGGTTGAAACTTGCTGCGTTACAGGATGTGATGAAATAAGGGACAGTTCTGTTCCTTGGCTGGGCAAACATGAGCCCGTGCATGCAGGCAGACTCCAGTGGAATTAACTGCCTGGGACTTTGCACTGACGTTTGGGGGTAGGCATTTGTGTACTGTTTCAATGAGTTTCGAAAAACTCCCTGTGTGTGTGTTGCTGAGTAAATTCCGTGGGGTTATATTGATGCATATTTGTCAAAAGAGCAAATGTGAAACTATAACATAGTCGCTTAATGAGATCTCAATTTGGCGACGGTATTATGAGATAATATTTAATAGACCATAAACTCAACAATCTATTTCCTCGATCTGCTGCCATTGGAAGGCGGGATCAACTTTATAACGTACTGATGATGTACTTCTGGGCTGGGCAGCTGATAAAGTACATCTGGATGGGTATTCTTAGGGCTCAAGGTCTTAGTCTTTTGCCCACTTACCTAAAACTGTAGTGATGAGTGTGTAGGGTTAATTCCTAGTTTTAAAAAATGCGTATTTTAGTCCAGCAACAGGAAATTATAAACCTGTTCAGCCAACACGAATACATTTTACTTTAAAAAAAAATATGCTGAAAGTGGCATTGTATGCCATAAAAATATACATCATGTGCCAAGACAAGCAATTGATGCTCTTCTATAAATTACAGTAAACACCTCCTCCCTGCCCTTCCTTTGGCTGTCAATCAGATTTCAGAATCATGAAATTTTACAGTATTACTGGTTAGAAGGGCTCCCCACTGGGAGCAGATGCCATCTCTGTCTTCATAGACTCAGAGAAAGTCCTGACATGTTTCATGGCGTTCATACGTGGAAGTCTGTGAAATGGAAAGGAAAACAGCTTTTTCTGTCAACCTGTCACTGATATAAGCTCTTACATTTCATCAGAATGACTAAACTTTAAAGCTGTTTCTTCAGTGCTGAGTATATTTGAGAACTCCCAAGTGTTACCAGATTTATAGAGTCCCAGCATATGATAGAAGACCAAAGCATTTTGTGGCATGATATTAAAAATTCATTCAGATACTCGATAAAGCGTGGATGACAAAAGTGTGAAATGGAATAAGGTAGAGTGAATTTCTCCATGGTTTATTGACCTTGATTCCTCTACACAAAATAAATAGACAGAATGGACTAAAATCTCTTCTTTATGAAGGCAAAATCCTGGCAGTCAAAGCCCGGCTCATAAAAATGCTCTCTATGGCACATACCTTGGCAATGTTAGAACTTGGAGGCAATGGAAATTTATTGCTGGTGCCGCAATGTATGTGTCTGTATTTCAGAGAAGGAGAAAGCAGGGGCTGCTTTTATGAGGTTACCGGTGTTATTCTGTGGAGAACAGAGAAAGAAAACACACTTACTTTCGTCATTTCGTGTTCTTTCCCTGAAGGTATAATAAGATAAAACGCTTCCCTTTGCATACCCATTTTTTATTTGCTTGAAAAAGAAAAAGAAAAAGCAAGTTGTTCAGAGTGAGGAGTTTGACATCTTTCCCTGCTGGAAAAGGCTGGGGCTCCATACTGCTCCGAGAGGTTTTCCTGCCTGGCTGCTGTCGGAGAGCAGAATGCCTCATTGGTTTCAGATATTAAACTTTTGTGCTGAAAGCCCAGTTGGAGCTGGTGTGACAAATGGATTTTACCTGCTGCCGAAAAACACAACCCCCACCTCTCTACACCTCCCATCTCGCCTAACCTAGCCCCCAAGAGCACTGAAACAGAAAGCTGCCCTTAGGCACCATCTGTTTCTGCCAGCTTCTACTTTGGGCCCTGCCTTTACATCTGTTAAGTAGAGGCAGCTTACTTGATGAGTTGTTTTGAAGAAATATCTGGTCTCCCCACCATGTTCATTAACTATTGCAGATCTGTTAAAGAGAGGCTCTGTGATGCAATTTAGCTGTAGTTAACTAAATTCATTGAAGTCACAGTCATAGATTATTTTTGCATCCCACAGGGATAGAGAACAACACTGTTTTAGCAGCACTGTTTTCTCTTCCCTTTGAAAATAAAATTCTTTTCTGTTTGCCTTGTGAAACACCATTTAAAGCAGTGATGAAATCTAAAGGGGATTTAAAGTGACTAGTCGGTGGCTGATAATTTGTTACTCCTCCTTGTAAAACACAATGATGTAAGCCAAGCTGCATGCATAGCACATGCTGAAACAAATACATTAATCATGTATCCCTTCCAATAAAGAAAAGCCACTGTTTTATTCCTAGCACCTCCTTAAGTACCCCAAAGCTACCGATTTGTTAAGCCGGTGTTCTTCTCATGGACAAACCCAGCTTTCTGGAGCCACTGGAATTTTTTCATGGCCAGTGATCAAGAACTAAAAGAAACAAAACAAAAATCCACTTAAAATACTTTAGGAAAATGGATTTGGTATGTTTGTGTTTGGATTTGTTAAAATTAGAAAACAGAGTTTAACAGGCATTCAGAGGAAAGCAGGCGTCGTACAGTTTATATAGAAGACAGTATAACACAAATAGAAAAGAAAGGCGAAGCCGAAGGGAAGGGGGAGACAGAGTCTTGATTCAGAGATGAAGGGTACAGATGCAGAAAGAGAGGGCAGGAAGGAGCTTTTTACCCGAAGTTGCTAAAGAAGAGTGCGTGGCAGCCAGGAATTAAACCCATGGTTTTAATAATCTCACGACCTTAAGCCATAAGCATGGGACCATCATTTCTGGGCTGGTTGGACAGACAGTTTGCCAACTTCTCCACGTGTACAGAGTCCCTTTAGGAGCAAAATCTGGTCATAATACAAATGGAATTTTCTTTTATTGTATATGTTACATTTTCATCTAAAATGATGCCCTGAAGCTATAATTATGCATTATATTATACGCTATACAGAGATGTCCCTGTTGGTTTTAAGGATGAGGATAATTTATATATTAGTTAAAAGCTGGCACCTCTGAATCTGAGTCATATGTAGTAAAATAAATATGAGTAGTTCCGTGAGCAAAAAACTTATCAAAGCCTGGTTTCCCATAGAGAGTTAATTGAAACCTCTGATTGATGCTTTTTCCTTGGAGTTCTTATAACATTTCTCTTCTGCGTGCGTTTTCTGGTATGAAGCGAGGTGTGATCACACACTGCAGCCTTTCTTTCAGGCTTATCGGGTCTCTATACCAACTGGCCGCCTTTTTCAGAAAACTCACAGGAGCTTAATTATCTCTGAAATCTCTTGTCAAATGTGGGTGAAATCGGCCAAGGAGTTCAAAAACTTGGAGAAGGTTG
The DNA here is from genome assembly GCF_028858705.1 of Grus americana. NCBI lineage: Eukaryota > Metazoa > Chordata > Aves > Gruiformes > Gruidae > Grus > Grus americana. The sequence goes on along the minus strand of NC_072870.1, from coordinate 2,008,798 downwards.
AACAGAGAGGGGGAACTTCATGGAGTGAGTGCATAAGCTTTGTTTATCAGGAAAGCATGCTGCAAGGAAGTCTTTGGGAGGGTTTTTGTGTATAGTATAATAATGCCAACAGACAGAGATTAGATATTGTGAAACTCGACTTGACATGTTGACTCAAAAGATGACACTTAGACTGTTTATTCAAATTGCCTAACCAGAGCAAATAAAAACCTCGGTTCTGATTCCTTTACTCACACAAGTAGTTACATTGTGTTGGTATAATTGGTTAATCTGCTCTTCACCGTTTGACTCCCCTCTTATACAGGTAGTCAGATAGTGAGAAAAGATAAGTATTGTCTGAGTTTAAATGATTTGTAATATATACACTGAGATATGTAAAAGGACACTGTCCTACACTGCTGTGGCTTTCTAAGCATAGAGCTCCGGTGACATCAGGAATATTCTGTAATTTTCTTGTCTAAACATGCCACTTGGAAAACACATGACATGCATAAGAATTAGCAATTCGCACAATCTAAAGAGAATTATCTGTTTGTCTCTAGGCGATTCACAAAAATATGCCCATAGCAATTTGAGGCATTATAAATCCATCCAGGTTGGTTCTGACCATGTTGCAGAAGTAATTTCGGCTGGCACATCAGATGAAAGAACAGATTTGAAAACAGTAGCGTGCATGGCCCTGAAGGTTTTATCTTGGCTAATATTCCAGGCACCTTATGGCACTACTTTGGGTTTCTGTGAAGACTCCAAATAAAGTGTCTGTGGCCTGATGAAAGATTTAACACATTTTTTTCCTGAACAAGCTTTATAAATGTTACGCTAAAGATAAAGAATGTACTTGCTGATGGGAAGCAGCTTATTTTTCACTGTACTCTTCACTAAAAGCACCCTTTACACGTGGTGCTTCCGAATTTCCAATGTGTGGTTCGCACAGCAGTGGAGGTTCTGTAACAATAACACTGGAGGGTGCAAATTTGGGTTTTTGTTTCCACTTTTCAATAATGCCCATGGAAATTCCTTAATTGGCCTTTGGCAAGATATCTTTGTGGTTCCAAATAGAAACAGCCAGAACAAATATGTCCACAAAAGGACTGCATGAAGGGGCAATAATAAGTAGGTTATGTTTAGCAGCACAACTTGTATTATGTGCGCCTTGAATCATGAGATAGAGAGCAAAGGCTGTCGCAAGAGTGGGCTTTAGATGGCCTCAGAGGAAGGATGGTTTGCTCTTCATGTAAAAAAATAAGATGCTTTCTCAGTGTTTTCGCTGCTTTCCTTATTTGTATGCTGTAACATTCTCCATTTGCTTCTACTGATTACCAAGGAAAGATTTGGGCACCTAGTTTGGGTTTCTCAAGGACCCAGGTAGAGGCATACTCAAGACTACCTGTAATCCTTGGAGAGCAGTCTCCAGTCAGGGGACAGAGATCATGCTGCAAGCTTAGGGACCGCTCTGTGCCTAAGCTTAGTTGGCAACTCCCTTCTCAGTCCCCAAATATTTTAGGAACACTTGCTCCTTCCAAGGCAACACTGTAGGGCAGGAGAAGGGAGATGGACAAATGCCTGGGGGTGAAGATGAGCTCTTTGCTACTTCTGCTTTGGAACTGGTAAATATTTCCTTTATTATCTCCTCCTAGTTGTGTGCTTGGCTGACCTTTTTTTCTGAACAGATCTGCTAGCTTCTGTGGCCTTTCAGGGCTCATGTGCCTCAGGAGGCTGCCTAATTTTCCAGCTGAATAGGGTCCTAAACGCTATAGGGCACTCACTCGCATTTCTTCGCGATTTATTTCTGTGGGTTAGAAATCATAATGAAGGGCCACGTGTGTTCTGCCTGAGTAGGCACTGAGCAAATACAGAGCAAGGCGTTCAGGATAAGGCCAGTACATTTTGCTGGCGGTGCTGCTTCAGTTGGAATATGGCAATCCTTATCAAGGATTGAAAGTATCATTTGTTCCTTTATTTAGATATTTCCATTGGAGAGAGCTTACAAAAGGAACATAGATACTAATTTCACTTAGCAAATGGAGAACTAAAGCTTGACAAGGTTGTTATGTGCCTGGTCTGGACAAAACCTCGTCTCGCACATGCTGGCCCATCCCCATTTTTCCCCCAACACGCTGTAGAGCAGTGGCCGTGCACCATCACTGTTGTTGTTCTTGGTAAACACCAAATACTCAGCAACGAAGAGAGTTTTATTTTCCCAAATGGGAGCAGAAGGGATGGCTTTGAGGGTCAAAGGGGAATATATATCGCATTCTTTCAGATCTTAAATATAATCAAAATATTCCTTAAATTCTGGGACTGTTTCTTATCCTGGTGATTTTAACTAGATGTTCTATCGTTGTCCAAATTACAGGTTTTTTCCCCCCGGTCTTCATACTATAAATAATGGTGACCAGTGCCACTATTAGAGAGAGGCCTAAGCCTCATTTGAGAGACCTTAAAGATCTGTCAGGGAAAGCTAGGATCGTCCTCTGGCTTCTTCTGTGTTATCACGGCAACTGTCTGCTACCCGCATCTGGACAAACAGCTGATTTTCACACTGCTCGGCCTTGTGTTGCCGTAAGTCCGCAGCTGGAGTTGGTGCCGTTGCCCGTGTTTGCAGTGGGTCTGCGTGGCCGTACAGCACACGCATCGCATCTTCCGTAAGGGAGAAGGGGCATCGTGCCATGCACACACACGCTTTGTCTGATAAAGCTGTCCTGTGTTCTGCAGAATACCGGAATGAGCTGGCTTGTTTCTAATGGCCAAGGGGTCCCCGTCAGCACAATTCCCCAGATGTCCTGAGGTTTCATGGTGACCCACTGGCATCAAATACTGTCTTTTTATTGATGGTGTTTGGAGGAAAGTCTGTTTGGCTCTGTGAACAAAATAGGACACTAGTATTTCTGACTTGCACGCGTAACAGAGTGTGCGAAATGGTATATCAGCAATAATAATCAACTCTGAAAATGCACAAAACTGTAGTCACAGCAGCTGAAATCACGACTCCTTAACATATTCCCAGTGGGTACACGTGCTAACAGACTTCTTGGAGAAAGAACTTACTTTAGAAGTTCAGTTCTTGGTGGCTGGGACCACTGGAGCCATCATGCAAATACAAATATACTTATCCCTTATTTAAAAGGCAAAAATAAAATTAAATGTGCTGAATGAAAACTATGCCTCATTTATGTACAATAATTATATTTTCTGTATAAAGTTCATATTAAAAATGCCAAAAAGGATTAGATCATTTAAATTTAAAGCTCTCAAGTTAAACAAGAACAAAAATGTCCTAGTAAGCCTATTTAAATAAACTAATTGACCCTGTTTGTCTTAATGCATATCAGCCAGATTTTAATTTCTATTTTTTTCCCAGCCCCATAACTTGGATATTAAGTTTTATCCTAGAACACATGTATAACTTTGCTTTTTTTGTTTCAGATTCCATCTGTGCAATACAGCTATATGACAGGACACCACAGCCTCTCTCTGTGGTATTTGCAAACCCTTATCATTATTGCTAGGGCTATAAAATGATCAGTTTTAAGTTTCATTGTACAATAGTCATGAAAACATTACTTTCAATGGCAATGTAATTGTATAAGAAAGAAAGAAACCACCAAAGTCTGCCTCCTCTCAGGGGCTGTAAAAATAGCTTTCATTCTGAACAAACGCATTGGGTACTCAAGCCTTTATAACTTTATCATGCCTTTGTATGGCCGTGTGTGAGGTGTAATAAATGAACAACTAAAAATCCACTTGCACATACTAATAAGGGGAGTATTACAGGGATTTCAGGAGGGGTTGGAAGCT